>NW_027397066.1:74680939-75143955 GCF_003265705.2 Callorhinus ursinus
ACACACACACACACACACACACACACACACACACACACAGTTTTCTAAAATGGCTGGAAGATGGATGACTCAGAACATTTGAAACAGTTAATGAGTATGTATCCATTTGGTATCCATACCAGCCAATAGGGAAGAACATGCATTAAAAATTTGGTTGCAGTGCCTTGAAAGCATACCTTAACATTTTATGTTTAAACTTACCAGGTGTTCTCTACAGCTCACAACTTCAGAGTAAATGGTGCTCCTCTGTTGTATGCTCTTATGTAATGTGATTTCAAAAAGCTGAAATGAAACATGATATATTTTATAATTTATGTGAAATATGACCTTATGGTTTAAGACCCAATCCATTTTCCTGACCACAGGAAGAGTTTGTCTTTGATTCTGCACTCTATTTTCTATGTAAAATGTCAAGAAACACCGTATTGATTATTTTTTTTTATTAATTTACTGAAGATATTAAATTTTAGAGGTTATTTTGAAGACTTGATGAGACCTCATAAACTCTACTTCTATATTCTGTTGGTAATTATTTACAAACCCTTTCATTATGATTATAATCAATCAGCACGTTCTTGTGGATGAATTATACAGCTATTTCTTTCTTTAAAATTTCAATGGAAAGTAATGTTTAAAAAGGAATATTATGTATAGAGTGATTATATATTTTTTCAAATATTCTCATTTTAAATCTTATTTTAAATGGCTCTTATACATCTCATTCCATTTCATGTTATTATTTCTATAATATAAATAATGCTTTGTCATTTGTGGAGAGATTATCAGAACAGGCATCACGCATAAAATGTATAGAAGTGACACAAGTGAATATTATGGCTGAAGTAAGGTTTAAAAATTAAATCACATTTTAGAAGATAACTATGAAAATTAGAACCAGCCTTTATACAGAAAGTTAGCTTAAGATAATAATTTAGCCAAGGGTATTACTTCAGTTTTATTTATTGGTATCCACCCAAAATTTCACAATAGGAGATTATTGATTTATTTAAAGGCATTACTTATAATGCACCAGTAATCATATGACCAAACAAAACCAAAACCAAAATAAAATGGTATTAGATGTTTTTACATGCTGTGATTCACTGCTAGGGTTTGAGTTAACTTTGTTCTTTCCTTCATGGGTTCTTACACATGTAAAAGGGAATATTTAAATTAAGTTTAACTTTTAAATAGCAACCATATTTAAGGTATTCTTAACTCTTATACCACAGTTTGCCCTCTGCATTTCATTTTTTCTCTCAAAGGAGTGCTGGATTTTGAAAAAAATATATACATATAAATCCAGTCTCAAATTCTGGTGAACAGTGAAATGTAATCATATCCTGGAAATTTATTAAACTGGTGCCATGTTTCAACTAAATGGCTGATTTTAAAGGGTCTATAATGGATACATTAGGTCATAGGCTAAGTGGTTTATCCTCACACAAACAGATGATTCAAAAGTGTGTCCAAACAGCTTTTAAATCCAAATAACATTTAACATTAGTAAATGTGATAAAATTATAGCACCTTTTTACTAGCCATTATCACTGTTTTTAAAAGTTCCTATATTAGAATATTTTTTGGTGAACATATTTCCATGTTGCTAAAAACTATAAATTTAAATATTTCAAAGAATATATTGAAGGATTGCTTCTTAGTAGGTGAGAATTCCTTGTAGTACTTACCTCTGTCAAAGCCTATCACCCCAAGAGCACCGATGATGATGATGATGATGGTGATGATGATGATGATGGTGGTGGTGGTGGTGAGAATGATTAAAACCACCACCACCACCAACAACAACAACAACAAAATCCTTCTTTGAGAGAAATCTCTAGCAAATTATCATTAGAAATTCTATTATAATCTCTGGAAGTTTCAGATTCTTCATTGATTTTTTTTTATGATCCCATGTTCCAAACATTGCTTTGATAATGGATGAATTTATACAAAGACTTTGAAATTCCTGGATTGTTAAAAATAGTTTTAAACACAGGAAATTTTATCTTTAATGTCAGGTTCTTTGGCTACTATATCAAGTTTTACCTAGCATGGTGAGTTTGCTACATGTTTAAAAAATATTTCAAGCTTTCACAGAACTTTAATTTTTAGTATATTTAACACATACACACACACACAAACACACACACAACACAGGCTTCCTGTGCTGTGCTACTTCACTCTCTGTTAGAAGCAAAATTCATTGGAATGCTTGCTAAAATGTCAAAAATTTATTGACTTTTAATACTAATATGTTATGGTGAACAGAAACCACTGTCTCTTACCAGATTTGGTAATAGAGATGGCAGAAAAATGTCACATGCTTAACATTTGAGAAATATGTCATATAGAAAACAGGAATAAACACAAATGGCTGAAGTCTTTGCTAATTTTTATTATATTGTAATGTGAAGAGTCAAGATGTTCCAATTATTTCTCTCCAATATTTCCTTAATGATACAGCAGTCTTATAAATTACCTCCTATTAAGCTTTTTCTCAATGTGTGCATGAAAGCCTTAAAGTTTATATTAGTAATAATAGATTCTCAATTTTCCACTGAAATTTCTTATGTTGAAAGGCCTTCCCCTATGCTTTGGGGCAGGTTAAAAAAAGCAACTCAATATAAGATTTAAAATTAATAGGGTTGCATTCATTCAGAAGAATTATCTACACTTAAACTTTTTTTTTTTTTATTAAGGACAACTTTAGTATTCCTGAATAAAACCATTCTGTTAACATTATTATATTACATGCTTAAGCAGCTTTGTTCATGCATATGCAACCCATATGTTGGTTCCCTACTATCTGCCAAATCGTGTGTTTCACAGTTAAGATGTAAAAACAAAATAATTTTCCTATACACAAGTTATTTAGATATATGTTTCATTTAGTCACATAAAAGAGTCCTAGTAGTGATATAACAGGGTTAGGAGCCCTGTCTGAAATGGATTATTATTAATTTCAGTAATGCCTAACAATTACAGTGTGATGTTCTATATATGCAAGCCCTATACAAAGTAGTTACATGGATGTTTTTATTTAATCCTCACAGTAAGCCTATCAGTAGATATTTATATTATTCTTCCTCTTTTACATTTGAGAACACTAAGCATTAGGAATTTGTCCTGAGTCACACGGCCAGTAAGAGGCTCAGAAGGCTCCTCTAACAGACAGTGCTCTTCTATATACACAGAGAAAAGAGGAAAATGATTTCTTCCAGAGTTATTAAGGGTTTCTAAATAATCTAAGCAGTCATATTTGAAACAGAGGTTTGAGATAGAAAAATAGGATCATTGTAAGTTATTCTAGTACTAGCTTACATATATAGCATAGAAAGACATTGAATACAGACTTTGGAGAAATAACTCTGAATCTTGGCTGCATAACAATTGTTTGTATAGAATTAGCAAAATTATTGAATTCTGTAAATCTTAATTTTTTTTTTTACATGTGACAATGTGGCTGATAATTCCTACTACAAAAAGATTTTTTGAAAGACTAAAATAGATACTATATGTGAAAAAACCTATCATTATAATAGCTCACATTTAGCATTTAAAATCCTTATAATTCATTGTGTAATGTAATTGTCCTACAAAACCTACAGGGATTTCTTGGGCAATTAGAAAATCACATGACATAGGCAGATCTTGCAAATCCGCCTTACCAGACACTGGATTTCTTTATATATTTGGAATATCACTCCTAGGAATAAATGTGCTGGCTTTTCATGGTATTCTCAAACTAACTCCTGGAAACAATTAAGTGATTTCCTAATACATTTTCTTAAGATGTGGTTCACAGGAGCAAGAAGAAGGAGGGGTTAGGGCTATAGTCACTGGACCAATTAACTTACAATTAAACCTTACAGCTTAGTATTACAAAGATGCAAATTTTTACCACATTTGCAAGGAACAGTTAATTCCCAAATTGCATATTTATTCTATAAATTTGAAAACATCCAAATCTAACAAGTACAGTTTATAAAATTATTATAAACCTGTTTCCAAATTAGGTAAGGACAATGTACACACACTTTGCTTGTGAACAAAAAGGAAGAGGAAAATCATAGACCCATTTACTAAAGAACACAGAAAAAATAATTATAAATATTATACAATTGAACCATTATTAAAATTTATCATAATTGTGTAGGGTTCATAAAAAATGCAAGGCTGCATTTTCAAAATCAGAAAAATCAATGTAATTCATCATAAGCATTAAAGGAAAAATATTACATAATTATTTTAAATTATAAAAAGCCCTTGGTAATGATGAACTCATATTTTTCATTTAAAAAATAGCTAAGAATTAAAGGAAGCTTCTTAAAATAGAATTGGCATGTTATCTGTTTCAACTCCAACTTTTAAAGATCTTGGAAATTACCATTACAATCTTTACCACAAGGAAAGCTAAGCAAACTGGTAATCTGGTTATAAACCAGATTACTTGTTATAAACCAGCAAACTGGTTTTTATAGACCCAGGGCAAGAAAACAAGGTTGCAAGGCAAACAGCAATCCTGAAGTATATAAATAGTAAACCTAAAGTCAGAGCCAAAATCAGTTTACCCAGGGCAGACACCACTGAAGAGAACAACTGATAGGAACACTTAAGTATTAATTTTAATGAGTTGCTGGAGTTTGAGTATAGACTAGCATCATGTAAGAAACTAGTAAGATCACAGCCTTGGGTAGACCTCACACTTTCATGGATTTTACCTTCAGGAAATCTACCAGGTTCTTATGGTGAAGATCCAAGACTGATCTCCGAGTTCTTTCTGGGGAGAAGAACCCCTGAGAAATATGTCCAGAGCATTCTCCCTAAAAGCCCACTCTCCATGGAACAGAGTTTAGTGGAAATTTATACCATCTGTGGGAAGGGCATTTCTCCTACTTCAGTCCCCTCTAGCTTTTCTGTCTTAATTAAGGGGTGGAAAGAAGCTAAGAAATTTCTGTAAAGGTCACAGCCCAGTGACAAAGGACTGAGACTGCATCATAAGATTTTAGAAGGTTTCCCCTCTCCCACAATTTGCCACTATACCAGTAGGGTTCCAATATTAACAGTTCATTATAGCTAAAATTCCTGCAAGATGTAGACTCTCTGAAGAGAAGTAGTTACAGAAGCCAAAGTCAACAAATGAGACAAAAACAAAGACACTAGAGAAATGTGAAGACTCTGGCACTCATAGCCATGGAAAACATAAATACAGGACAATCTTAGCTAGATTAACATAAAACCTCACACTATCTCAATTCTTATTACACAGTACATCATGTTAGGTTTGGTCAGTTTGAGCTGTGATAACAAAACACTACAATATAAGTTGTTTAGTCAAAAGCAGAAACTTTTTTCTCACTGGATTCTGGAAGTCTGAGATCATGGTGCCAGCATGATTGGTTTATGGTGAGAACCCTCTTCCTATTTGCAGATGGCTGACTTTTCATTCTATTCTTACATGGTGGAAAGAGCAAGAGAGCTCTCTACGGTCTGTTTTACAAGGGCACTACCTCTCCCACAGACCACACATCCCTTCCTAATACCATCACATTTGGAGTTAGGATTTTATATGAATGGGGTGGGGCACAAACATTCAGTCCATAATATTTAGCTTTCAACCAAAAATTACAAGTCATGATAGGAAGCAAGAAAAACAGTCTGAAGAAAAAAATATGAGACTCAGTTATAACACAGATTTTGGAATTATCAGTCAATTTAAACTAACTGTGATTAATATCTTGAGGGCTCTAATGGGAAAAGTATACAACCCTCAAGAATAGAGAGATAAATAAGCAGAGATATAGAAACTCCAAAAACGATTCAAAGGACAATGCTAAAAATAAAACAATGGAATGATGTCACCAAAATGGCAACATAGGTCATTCCTAACTTTGCTCTCCATCACAAGAAGAACTAACAACTATTCCTGGATACAACATCACTGAGAGAATACTAAAGATTGGGAGTGAGAAGTTCTGCTGACTCTGGAGACTGATCTGCCAACACCTGGGCAGAAAAGCGAAGTCATAGCCCCACCAACTGCATACTACGGCTGTCAGCCAGCCCCTTTCAACCATAAACCCTAGTTGGAAAAAACTGGGGAGTTGCCCAAAATGAGACCTTCCACTCCCAGCTAGATAGAAACCTGAGTCATAGTCTTCCCCCACACCACCTCCCCACCACTGCAGTGCTTGGCTTCAAACCCCATCTGAGAGGAAGAGTTGCTAAGAACATCGAGAAACTACATAACCCAGAAATTCTTGAGTGTAGAGGATAGTGGGCAGAGCTGATCACCCTGCAGAGCAAAACGAGTAGCCCTGTTTGGCCAGGGAACTTGGGGCACAAGTCAACTTGAGTCAAGACCACAAAGAGTATTAGTAGCCTTGGAGCTACTTCTCCCATTGCACCTAGGCAGGAAAACTAACTTATATTGCTGAATATAGCCTTTAGCCTTTCCAACTAAGGAACCTTGCCATAGCATGTGAAGCTGCATAGCCCATTCAATAGCCCTGTTAATAGTAACATTTGAACAAGAGCCCAGCCTATGGCTTTCCCTGTCAACGGAGCAAAATTGGTTAGGCTTCACCTAACCAGGATATTCAGTGTGCACTCTTGCCTGATTTAGAACCCCAATGAGTCATGCAGAAGTAGGGTTCTGTCTGCATCCCTGCCAGAGCAGAGAGGCTAATTCATAGCCCCACCAGTTGCTGAATATATTACCAGTCCAAACCGTTTAGTAAGCCTAACTAGAGAATCCAGGCAACTATGAAGCCCATCCTACAGTTTCACTTGGGCAGGGAACCAAGCCAAGCAGTCTTTTTTTTTTTTTTTTTAAGATTTTGTTTATTTGAGAGAGAGAGCACAAGCAGGCAGAGGGGCAGAGGGAAAGGAAGAAACAGACTAACTGCTGACCAGGGAACCCAGTGCTGGGGCTCAATCCCAGGACCCTAGGATCACGACCTGAGCTGAAGTCAAACACTTAACGCTGAGCCACTTGGCACCCCCAAGCCAGCAGTCCTATCTAGCTATTCTCACAGCCAGTGGCATATCCCTCAATTCTGACTTCACAGCTTGAACACTTGCCTCACCCAGAAATAGATTCTAATAGCAGGACCTACCTACCCAAGGACATTAATTACCAACAGATACATCCAGAAATCCAAACTGAGCTGACTGGTGAAGAACCATTTCTGCCAAAGTGAACCTGCAAAGTCTGGAAGAGGAGACTATTTACTCCAATGCCCAGATACCAATGTAATGAATCAAGGATCATGAAAAATCTGGTAAATATGACACCAGCAAAGGAAACTGATATAGTTCTAATAACTGATCCTAATGAAATGGAGACCTGACAAATAAAACAAAAGTCAGATAGATATCAGCATCATGTTTGCATGAGTCATTCCTTTTTTCTCTAGTCCTCTATATACAATGAATCAGACATCCATAGCACCCCCCCACAAAAAAACCCAAAAACCCTCTGCACAGCACAGCAGGATACCTGAGAGATCCATCCATTTGTGCACCTGAAAATGGGTAGACTGGACTTCAGAGGAGGCAGTAGAAGCAAGGAAGTGGTGGTGGTAGAGGTGGTGGTGGCAGAGGCAGCAATGGGCCAGCACAGCATTTTTGGCACGGGAGGTGGAGGGAGAGGGTGATGAGCAGGACTTTACTCAGCTGTATGTGCTGCAACCGGAAGGACCCATTGTTCTGAGGAGAGATTGCAGTGATTGGGGGGAGGAAAAGAAAAGGGAAGAAGATAAAGAGAACTGAAATAGTAGGTTTCCCGCTGTCTGACCCAGGATTCTGGCAAGAGGACCACCCATGGACATCTGGAACTATGGACTTGAGTATCCCTCTACGTAGCTGTGGATACACCCAAAGCCCCAAGTGTTAAGCACATACCTCCCCCCACTCTGTCACCACCCTTTTCTCCCCACCAGCTTTCTATGCAATGCTCAATCTTAGTGGCTAGCCAGTTCTTATAAGAGAAACCAAAAACTTATGCTATATCACCATCTTATGGAATACAAAAGGAAGGCTCTTAATTACCAACATGTAGAACTGAGAATCAAAGTTAACAAAGCTTTACCTAAATAAAATGTTCACTTTTTCAAATACATCAACAGAGGCGCTTTTAATCAAACACCATGAAAAATGATATTATGGTATCACAAGAAGAAAATGACAATTTTCTAGCAACTAAATCCAAAGATACAAAATATTACAATCTAAGTAAAGAATTCAAAATAGCTGTTACATAGAAATTCAATGAGCAAACTCAGAAAAGCAATACAATGATCTCTAGGAATAAAACTAACAAAGAGAAGGAGTCCTTCAGTAAAAAAATTGAAATTCTAAAAAAGAATCAAACAAATTCTAGAGTTGGAGAACTCAATAAATAAGATAAAGAATGCATTAGAAAGCATTGGAAATAGAGCACATTAGATGGAAGAGAGAATAAGAAAGCTTGAGGACCTAAATATAGAAATGTTTCAGGAGGAACGGGAGAGAAAACTATGACTTTTTTAAAAGCAAAGAAACTCTGTGATAACTACCTGACTCCATTGGAAGAGCCAACTCAAAAATCATGGGTATAAAGAAGGAGAAACGAGGGAGAAGGGAGCAGAGAGCATATTTAAAGGAATAATAGCTGAGAACTTCCCAAACCTGGGGAAGAAACTGAATATAGAAGTCCATGAAGTTAATAGAACACCTTACTATCTCACCACCAAAAAGACCTCCTGTGTTAACACATTATAGTAAAACTATCAAAAGTCAACAATACAGAAAGAATTTTAAATGCAGCAAGAGGGGGATAAAAGGCAATAACCTATAAAAGAACCTTCATTAAACCATTGGCAGATTTCCAGCAGAAATGCTACAGGCCAGGAGACAGTGGAATGACATATTCAGAGTATTGAAAGATTGAAAATTACCAGCCAAAAATATTCTATCCTGCAGTTATCCTTCAGATATGTTGGAGACATAAATGCTTTCCCAAACAAACAAAAGCTAAGGGAATTCACCACCACTTGACCTGCCTTACCAGAAATTTGAAAGGAGGTCTTCAAGCTGAAACAAAAAGACAAAAGTACACAAAACTCTGATTAAGTTGATAGTCAATTAAGATGCCGTAACTCCTTCCAGAACAGCATATTAAACTCTTAACAATTCCATAAACGTTAAAGGAAAATAACATTAAATATAACTATAGCTACTACAACTTGGTAACAAAATCAAAGCATAAAAAGATAATTAGTGACATCAAAAATAAAAAAGGATCTTTATAGACAAATAAACATAAATTGCTATCAGCAGAAAACATACTATTTTTTTAATGTACTATTTAATCTAGGAGGTGTTTTATTTACACCTCATAATAATCACAAAGCAAATACTTAGAAAAGAGACAGAAAACAAAAAAGGATACTGAGAAAATCACCATGAAAACCACCAGCTTACAAAGATAGACAGAGGTAGGAAGAAAAACAATGTAGAGACAAAATAACCAGAAATCAAGAGGTAAAATGGCAAGAGTAAATTCTCTATATCAATAATCACCCCAAAATGTAAATGAACTAAATTCACCAATTAAAAGACACAGAGTGGCTAGATGGATTAAAAAGCAACAGCCAACTATATGCTGCCTACAGCAGACTCATGTTAGCTCTAAAGACACACATAGGCTCAACATGAGAGAATGGAAGACAATATTTCAAGTAAATGGAAACCACATGATGGCAGGTGTAACCATACTTATCAGACTAAATGCACTTCATGTCAAAAAGTGTAACAGGACACAAAGGCCATCATGACACATGTCAAAAAGTGTAACAGGACACATTGGCCAACTGATAAAGTGGCCAATACATCAAGAAGATATAATAATCATAAATTCTCAACACACAAGAACTAAAATATATTAAGCAAGTACTAACAGATCTTAAAGAAGAAATATACAACAATACAATAATAGTAGTGGACTTCAATACCCTACTATCAGCAATGGATAGATTATCCAGACAGAAAGTTAACATGACAACATTGGAGTTGAACCATACTTTAGAACAAATGCTCTTAATAAACATATCCAGAACATTCCAAACAACAGCAACAGAATACACATTCTTCTCAAGTAAACATAGAACATTCTTAAGGATAGAGCATATAATAGGACACAAAGAAATTTTAGCAAACTTAAGAAGATTGAAATCATACTATCTTTTCTGATATGGTATGGTATGAAACCACATGAAATCAACAAGAGGAAAGTGAGAAGATCTACAGATATGTTGAAACTAACTAAAATACTTCTAAACAACCCATAGGTCGAAGAAGAAATAAAAAAATTAAAAGTTATCTTGAAACAAATGAAAATGAAAATATAACATATCAAATATTGTGGGATACAGAAACAGCAGTTCTGAGAGGAAATTTTATAACAGTAAATGCTTATAATAAGATATTAGGAAGATCTCAAACAACCTAAGTACACCCCAAGGAACTAGGGGAAAAAAAAGAAAAAAAAAAGGAAGGGGAAGGGGGGGAGGAGGAGGAGGAGGAGGAGAAGAAGAAGAAATAATTAAGTCCCGAGTTGGTAAAAGTAGGAAAATGACAAAAGTCAGAGTGAAAATAAATGAAATAGAGACCAGAAAAAAATAATAAAAAGAATCAATAAAACTAAGAGTTGGTTCTTTGAAAAGACAAAAAATATTGGGAAACCTGTAGCTAGACTAAGAAAAAAAGGGAGGAGACTCAAGTACAATTAGAAATGAAAAGTGGAGACATTGCAAATGATACTAAAGAATAGAATCATGAGACTACTGTGAATGATTACATGCCAACAAATTACATAACCTTGAAGAAATAGATACATTTCTAGAAATACACAACCTACCAAAACTGAATGAAGGAGAAATAGAAAATCTCAACAGACCGCTAAGAAGAAATTGAATCACTAATTGAAAATAAAAAATCCCAACACTGGGAAGTCCAGGACTAGACTGCTTCACTGGAGAATTCTACAAAACATTTAGAAAAGAATTAACACCAATCTTTCTCAAACTCCTCCAGAATATAAAGAAGTAAGTAATACTTCCAAACTCATTCTACCAATTCAGCATTACCTTTAAATCAACCAAATAAGGACATCACAAGAAACAAAACCATAGACCAATATCATTAATATAGATGAAAAAATTTCAATATTAGCAAACTAAACTCAAGAACACATTAAGAGGATCATATACTATAACCAAGTGGGAGGCAAGAATGTTTCAACACACTTAAATCAATAAATATAATACAGATCAATAAAATTTAAAATATAAACCACATGATCATCTCAAGAGACACAGAGAAAGTATATGACAAAATACAATATCTTTTATGATAAAAACCCTTAACAGATGAGGTATAGAAGAAACATACCTCAACATAATAAAGGCCATTATGACAAACAAATAGCTAATGTTATATTCAACAGAAGGAAATTGAAAGTGTTTTTTCTAAGATCAGGAACAAGGCAAGGATGCCCACTCCTACCACTCCTATTCAATATAGTACTGGAAGTCCTCACTAGAGCAATTAGGGCAAGATAAAGAAATAAAAGTGTCCAAATCAGAAAGAAAACAGTAAAATGTTGCAATTTGCTCATTGATATGGATCTTGGCAATAATTTTTCAGGCACAACATCAAAAGTATGAACAACAAAAGCAAATATCAACAAATGGGATTACATCAAACACAAAGCTTCTGCAAAGAAAGAAACAATGAACCAAATCAAAAGACAAATTATAGCATGGAGGAAAGTTTTTGCAAACCATATGTCAAATAAGGAATTAATATCCAAAATAAAGAACTCATACAACTTAATAACAAAAAGCAAAAATCTGATTTAAAAATGGGCATAAGAACTAAATAGACATTTTTCCAAAGACAAAATCAAAATGGCCAATGAGCCCATGAAAAGATGCTTAACATCATTGGCTATCATCAAGAAACAACAGGTGCTGACAAGGATGTGACAAAAGGGGAACTTTTATACACTATTGGGAGGAATGTGAATTAGCCCAACCACTAGGGAAAACAATATAGAGTCCCCTCAAAAAATTAAAAGTAGATCTACCATACAACACAGGAATTCCACTTCTGGGTATATACCCAAAGAAAATAAAATCAGGATTTGGATAAGATATATACACTCCCATGTTTATTGCAACATTACTCACAATAGCCAAGATATGGAAACAATCCAAATGTCCATCAGTGGATGAATGGATAAAGATGTGGTACATATACACAAGGAAATGTTATTCAGCCATGAGAAAAGAGGATATTCTGCTATTTGTGACAACATGAAAGGGCCTTGAGCATATTATGCTAAGCAAGATAAGCCAGAAAGAAAAAGACAAGTACTGTATGGTAACATTTATATGTGGAATCTAAAAAAGTCAAACCTTTAAAAACAGAGTAAGATGTGGTTACTAGGGGATGAAGGGAGTAAGATTGATGGTGCTTAAGGGTACAAACTTGTAACAAGTATTAAGCCACAGAGATCTAACGCACAGTGTAATGAATACAAACAATAGTATTACTATAATCACACAATGTGATAATATCACATCAGCAATGATACTATAATATATAAATGCATCAAAATAATATTCCATATATCTTAAACTTATACAATTTTACATGTCACATTTATTTCATAAAAAAGATTATTTTTGTTCTATTTTTATTTCTCTACACCCAATGTGGGGCTTGAACTCACAACCCTGAGATCAAGAGTCACATGCTCTCTTGACCCAGCCAGCCAGATGCCCCAATAAAAAAGATTTTTTTAATGAATTCAGAATAATCTTCTTTTAAAAATTTAGTGAATTACAAGAACAAACACAAACAACTAAATGAAATTGGGGAAACAATGCATGCACAAAATGAGAAAATTGACAAACATTAAAAAAAAGAAATCCTAGAACTGAGAAATATAATAACTGTACTGAAAAATTCAATAGAGAGTTACAAAAACAGACTTGATCATGCAGAAGACTCAGAGACCCAGAAGACAGGACAATTGAAATTATCCAGTCAGGGAAATAAAAAGAAAGAATAATAAAGAGTGAAGAAGGCCTATGGGAATATTGGACACAATTAAAAGAAACAACATTCACATTATGAGAATTTTCAGAAGGAGAATGGAAGGGACAGAAAGTATACTTAAACCCATAATGGCAGAACACTTCCCAAACCTGGGGAGAGAAGTATACATCCAGATCCAAAAGGTCAAAAAGACTTCAAATAGGTTGAACCCAAATAGGGCTACATCAAGACATATTAAAATTAAATTGCCAAATGCCAAAGAAAAAGAATTTTAAACTAAGAAAAAGAATATTGAGAGGGTTATATATAAAGGAACCTGCATAAGGCCATTGGGGGATTTCTCAACAGAAACTTCTTGGGCCAGAAGAGAACAGGATGACATATTCAAAATATTGGGGTGGAGGGGGAGACTGTCAACCAAGAATACTATACTAGTGAAAATATCCTTCAGAAATGAAGACGGAATAAAGATTTTCCTGAACAAACAAAAGCTGAGGGAACTCATTACCAGTACACCTGCCTTACAAAAACTGCTAAGTTTTTTTGAATAAATATAAAAGGATGCTAATTAAATCATAAAAACATAAGGCAGTTTGAAACTCACTGGTAATGGTAAGTATATTGTCAAAATTGGATTCTGTAATAGGATAGTGCTGAGGCATAATTCATGAACATCTCTAGTTTGAAAGTTAAAAAACAAATGTAGTAAAAATAACCATAACTACAATAGTCCATTATTTATTATGTAATTAAAAATATTTAATTGTCATGTAATTAAAAATAATTTAATTGTTGTAATATCAACAACCTAAAATATGAGGTGGAGAAGTAAAACTGTAAGGCTTAGGAATTATATTAAATTTAACTTATCAGTTTAAAATGGGATGTTATAGCTTTAAGATATTTTATGTAATCCATATGGTAACCACAAGGTAAAGACTTGTAGTATTTACACAAAAGAACATGATAAAGAAGTCAAGGCATACTGATATCAGCAAACATTAAAACACACAAAAGAAGATGGCAGGATAAGTATCAAGGAACAGTAAAACAACAAAACAACCAGAAAACTGAATAATAGTAAGTCCTTATTATCAATAGTTACTTTAAACATAGATAAATTTCTCCAAAGACAGACAATGGCTGAATGGATTTAAAAGAAAAAAAATCCAATAATATACTGCCTACAAGAAACACTTTAGACTTAAAGGCACACATACTGAGACTGAAGGGATGGGAAAAGATTTCAAGCAAATGGAAACAAAAAACAATAAGAAACCCAACAGAGGTAATTATATTGATATCAGACAAAATAGACTTTAAGCTAAAAATGATAAAAAGAGACAAAGAATGTCATTTATATAATGATAAAGGGGTCAATACAGAGATATATAAACAATTGTAAGTATACATGCACCCAATGTCAAAGCTTCTAAATGTATAAAGCAAAACTAACAGACTTAAAAGGATAAATAAACATCAATATAATAATTGTTGGGGACTTTAGTGCCCCACTCTAAAGAATAGAAGTTATCCAGACAGAGAATCAATAGGGAAACTGGATTTGAACATTATAGCCCAAATGCATCCAATAAACATATGCAGAACATTATATCTGACAACAGAATTCATATTCTTTTCAAGTATACATGGAACATTTCCTATGACAACTATATTAGGCTGCAAAACAATCTTAACAAATTCAAGAAGATTGAAATCATACCAAGTACCTTCTCTAACAATGGTATGAAACTAATAATCAAAAACAAGAGGAAAAGTGGAAAATTCATGAATACATGGAAATTAAAAGCTTTCTTGAACAATGGATGGATCAAAGAATAAATTAAAGGGGAAATAAAAAGTATCTTTAGATAAATAAAAACGGAAACACAACATACCAAAACTTATGGGATCCAGCAAAAGCAGTTCTAAGAGAGAGTTCATAGCAATAAACACCTATATTAAGAACATGCCAAATAGGGGCACCTGGGTGGCTCAGTGGTTAATCATCTGCCTTCGGCTCAGGTCATAATTCCAGGGTCCTGGGATTGAGCCCTGCAAGGGGCTTCCTGCCTGGCGGGAAGCCTGCTTCTCCCTCTCCCTGCTTGTGTTCCCTCTCTCGTTATGTCTCTGTCAAATAAATAAATAAAATCTTAAAAAAAAAAAGAAAGAAGATGCCAAATAAACACATTAACTGTCCACCTTAAAGAACTGAGAAGAATAAATGGAGCCCAAAGTTAACAAAATGTAGAAATTAGTGAAGATTAGAGTAGAAATAAATGAGATAGAGAGCAGGAAAAAAATCAAAAGTGTGAATCAAACTAAAAGTTGGTCTTTGAAAAGATAAAATTGACACAACTTCACCTAGACTAACCAAAGGAAAACAAAGATAACTCAGATCAACAAAATTATAAGTGAAAAAGGAGACCTTACAACTGATAGCACAGAAATATAAAGGATCATAAGAAGTACTGTGAACAACTAGATGGCAGCAAAGTGGACAAGCTAGACAAAATTGTAAAATTTTTAGAAATATACAAACTACAAAGACTACATCAGAAAGAAATACAAAGTCTCCATAGACCAATTACTATAAGGAAATTGAATAAAAATAAAAAATCTCCCAATGAAGAGAAACCAGGACCAGATGGCTTCATGGTCAATTTTGCCAAATATTTAAAGAAGAATTAATGTCAATCCTTCTTAAACTCTTCCAGAACATTGGGAAGGAGGAACACTTCCAAACCCATTTTAGAAGGCCAACATCGCCCTGCTACCAAAGCTAGAAAATGTCACTACCAGGAAAGAAAACCAATATCCCTGATGAATGTAGATGTAAACATTCTGAATGAAATACAAACAAACCAAATTCACCAGCACATTAAGGAAAAAAATAATTTACCATGATCAAACTGGATTTATTCCTGGGATAGAAGGATGGTTCAACATATACAAATCAATGTGATATATTATACTAATAAAAAAAATCCTAGGACCATTACAATAAACACACACACACACAAAAATTTGATAAAACTGAACATCTGTTCATGATAAAAACACTCAACAAAGTATGTATAGAAGAATGACCTCAATATAATAAAGTCTATATATAATAAGCCTACAGGTAATATCATACTCTATGATGAAAGTTTGAGTTTGTTTTCTAACATAAGGAACAATACAAGGATGTCCATTCTCATCACTCTTATTCAAGTAGTGCTGGATATCCTTACTGGAGCAAGCAGGCAAAAAATAAAAGGCATTATAATTGGAAAGGAGGTAGTAACTTTTTTCTCTATTTGCAGATGAAACGATTTTATACATAATAAAACCCTAAAGACTCCACCAAAAATTTCTTAGATCTAATCAGTAAATTCAGTAAAGTTGAAGCAACAAAATTAACATACAAATATTGGTAATTTCTATACTTTAACAGCAAATTATCTGAAAAATAAATAAAACTATCCCATTTACAATGGTATGGAAAATAACAAAATACTCTAAGATAAATTTAAACAAGGAGGTGAAAGTTTGTTTTTTTTTTTAAAGATTTTATTTATTTATTTGACAGAGAGAGACAGCGAGATAGGGAACACAAGCAGGGGGAATGGGAGAGGGAGAAGCAGGCTTCCTGCTGGGCAGGGAGCCCAACGTGGGGCTCGATCCCAGGACACTGGGACCATGACCTGAGCCAAAGGCAGACGCTTAACAACTCAGCCACCCAGGTGCCCCAAGTTTTCTAATTTGAAAACTGTAAGACATTAATAAAAGAAATTGAAGATATAAAAAAAATGGAAATATATTCTGTGTTCATGGATTGGAAAAACTTATGTTGTTAAAATATCCATACTACCAAAAGCCTTCTATGGATTCAATCCAATCCCTCTCAAGATTCCAATGTTTTTTTTTTTTCCCAGAAGGAGAAAAAAATACTCCTAGAATTTATGTGGAACCACAAAAGACCCTAAATAGCCAAGAAATCCTGAGGAAGAACAAAGTGGGAGGCATCACACTTTGATTTCCAACTATGCTATAAAACTAGAGCCATCAAAACTCACAGAAAAATAGATGAATGAAACAGAATCAAGAACCCAAATTAATCCCAAGCATATATAATAAACTAATATTTGACAATGAAGCCAAGAATACAAAATGGAGAAGAGACTCTCTTCAATTAATGGTGCTGGGAAGATTAAGTATTCACATGTAAAAGAATGAAACTAGACCCGTATTTTATACCACTCATAAAAATTAAAGTGGATTAAAGGCTTAAATGTAAGGCCTGAAACCATGATACATGTAGAAGAAAACAGAAAAAATTCCTTGACATTTGTCTTGGCAATGATTTTGTGAATATGACACCAAAGGCACAAACAACAAAATAAAAAAAAAACAGAACAAGTGGGACTATATCAAATTAAAAAGTTTCTGCAGAGAAAATAAACAATCAGCAAAATTAAAAGACCAACCGTGGAATGAGAAAAAAAATATTTCTCAAATCATATATTTGATAAAGGGTTAATATCCAAAATATATAAAGAATACATACACCTCGATAGAAAAAAAAAATCCCAAATAAAAAATTGGGCAAAAGATCTGAATAGGCATTTCACCAAAGTAGATATATGAAAAAACAATAAGTACATGCAAAGACACTTGAGATTACTAAATCGTTAGTGAAATGCAAATTAAAACACAATGAGATATTACCTCACATCTGTTAGAATGGCCATTATCAGAAAGAAAAGAGATAACATTGCAGGCAAAGATGCAGAGAAAGGGAACACTTGTGCATTGTTCATGGGATTGTAAACTGATACAGTCATCATGGAAAACAGTATGCAGAACCCTGAAAAATTTAAAAGTAAAACTACCGTATGATCCAGCAATTACACTTCTAGGAATATATCCAAATGAAATGAAAACACCAACTCAAAAAGACATCCACTTAGCAGCACTGTTTACAGTAGCCAAGACGTGAAAACAACCTGTGTCCCTCAATGAATTAATGGATAATAAAGCTGTGGTGTGTGTGTGTGTGTGTGCACATATATGTGTATATGTACACACAAACATACATATGCACACCCACAATGGAATGTTATTCATCCACAAAAAATGAGAAAATCCTGCCATTTGTGACAACGTGGACAGAACTTGAAGGCATTATGCTAAGTGAAGTAAGTCAGAGAAAGACAGATACTGTAGGATCTCACTTATCAAGTGAAATCTTTAAAAAAAAAGAAGAAAAAACAAACAAAAACAAACTCATAGAAGTAGATCCGATTGTGTTTACCAGAGCGGGGCTGGGGAAAGGGGGAACTGGAGAAACATGGTGAAAGGTACAAAGTTCTAGTTTTGAGCTACGTAAGCACTAAGGATATAATACACAGCAGATGACTATGGTTAACACCATTGTAGGATATGAAAGTTAAGAGAGAGGGCGCCTAGGTGGCTCAGTCGTTAAGCATCTGCCTTCAGCTCAGGTCATGATTCCAGGGTCCTGGGATCGAGCTCCACATTGGGCTCCCTGATCCACAGGAAGCCTGCTTTCCCTCTCCCACTCCCCCTGCTTGTGTTCCCTCTCGCTGTGTCTCCCTCTGTCAAATAAATAAATAAAATCTTTAAAAAAAAGTTAAGAGAGAAAATCCCAAGTTCTCATCATCACAAGGAAAAATTTTTTTCTTTTGATATTGTGTCTATATAAGGAATGCTAACTAAACTTATTGTGATCATTTTTTCATAATATATTTAAGTCAAGCCATTATGCTTTACTCCCTACACGGTTATGGATGTCAATTATATGTCAATAAAACCAGGAAAAAAATTTTAAGTGTTACAGAAATAAAGAATGCCTTTGATATATTCATTTGTAGACCGGACACAATCGAGTAGACAATCGGAGAGGTTGACAAAAACTTCCCAAACTGAAATGCAAACAGGAAGAACAGAATGCATAAAAACAGAATAACCACAAGACCTGTGGGAAGTTTTCAAAAGATATAATATGTACACATATAATTGGGACACCAAAAGGAGAAAAAGGAGAGAACGGAAAGGAAATATTTGAAATGTTAATGGTTGAGAATATTCTGAAATTAATGAAAGACACTATACTTCAGATTCAGGAATTTCAAAGAACTCTAAGAAAAATATTTTTAAAACTACACCTATGTATAACATATTAATAGATTTTAAAGTTAGCTTTGTTAAAATTAGTAAAAATAAAAAAATAAAAGTAGTAATAGTAACAATATATTGGGTGACACATGACATCGTGTTTATTGATGAAATCTGTTGACTCAACCCAGATAGAGAAGCTGTTTTTTTTTTTCAGTTATTACCCAAATTTTCTTTGATTATATGCAAGTATCATGTAATATGTCACAAAATGTTGATCTATCATACTGTTTGAGGGAAAACTTCAATTTATCATACTCATCTCATCCTACGCAGTTTCCTCATTATAATTTTATATGATCACATTATTAGTTTGTCATCAACTATTTGGCTTTTAGCTTTCTGGGAAATAATTTCTGCTAGTAAATAACTTGGATTTGGTGCTTTTCACTCAATGTGATTTTTTTTTTAAATAAAATCTTTACTGTGTTTGCTTTGATATTCTAACAGACCAGTAAGAAATAAACACTTTTAAATGTCAAATTCTTGTGTCTCGTAGTTAAGTGCTGTTTCAATTTTTCTGGAGATGTTGCTATATTTTAAGTTGTTTCCCACCTACAACATATAGTGGAATAGGACAATTTGAATTAGCACCTCAGCCCATGCAGTACCCATCCGTAAGTGGCTTATTATAAACATGGCATTTTTTTGTGTGTACATGTCCTTTGTAGCAGTAGTGCAGTGAAATAAATCAAAAGATTATAATTCATCATAAATTTTTAGATAAGAACTTTAGTGAGATATAATTCTTATACCATAAATTTTACCTTTAAAAGTATTCAATTCAGTGGCTTTCAGTATATTCAAACAATTGTCCAATCATTCATCATTAAATGTATCAGATCCCAACCCTAGGACAAGATTTAGAATCCTCTTTTTCCATATCACAACCTGTTTTCACAAATTGTCTCATTGGGCCATTAAGCATATTTTTTTAACAAATACAAAGGAAATATAAAGCAGAATAGAATAAAATAGATATAATAAGAATAGCCAAAAATGAGATCACAAAAATATATAACCTTGACAAAATGATTCAATTGTGACCAATGCAATCCCCTTATTGTAATATTTACAATAAAATAGAAAAGTGTAGATAATTAGAAGCACATAAAACTTCCAGCTTTAGAATGAACTTTTCCTCCTGATGCTTCCCTTATACTGAGAGAACTTGTTTGTATAAGAGGAGATTGGGAAGACAATTTATGAGAGAGAAGCTGATGCTACCAATCTATACACTCTCCTTTGTGCGATACAGTGGGCCCTTGAACAACACAGGTTTGAACTGTGCAGATACGCTTATACATGGATTTTTGTTGATCCAGTATATTGTCATAAATGTTTTTCTCTTCCTGATGATTTTCTTAATGACATTTTCTTTTCTCTAGCTTACTATAAGAATACAGTTTGTAATACATATAACATACAAAATCTATGTTAATCAACTCTTCATGTTATCAGTAAGGCTTCTGGCCAACAGTAGGCTATCAAGTTTTGGGGGAGTCAATATTTATACATGGATTCTCACTTGCCCAGGGAGATCAGGACCCCTAATCCCCAAACTGTTCAACAGTCAACCATACAATGCTCATCTCTATTTTAAACCTATTGTTACATCTATATTCTATCAAAATCTGAGAAGGAACTCAAAATAATGATAGTTCTACCACCCATTGATTAGAGGATCAAAAACCTCTAAAGAAATTGCTAATGGGGATAAGTCCTTGTAATCACTGCAAATGTAAGCATCACACAATATGTGATGCTAGCAAATAAAAAAAATGTATTTTTTCCAATCATTATCTCCTGAAGAACATTTACTGACATCTCACGGAACTCTAGGATTCCATGGAAGCCTGGTTGAGTGGCAAGCACTAGAGATGTAGCAGTATATTTGTTCTTTGCCTGGATCTTTTTACATATGTAAAGGGTGTTTCTTGCTGTCTTCTTTTCCGGAATGATTTCCGAAGCTCACTCGCCCCTTCTTCTGTCACTGTCAGTTAACTGGAAAATTTGTTCTTCCATCCTCTAGCCTTATAAAAAAGTCTAAAATGATTGCTTCAACAGTTGAGATGAGGAACAGATGCTGGACTTGGGGTCACCCTTAGGAATTCTTGATGATTAATTACATTAACAGAATTATAAAGGCTTAAAGGTATTCATGGGAAATGTGAGAACCTGTTAGGCAATTATGATGACAGTTCTCTAACCTATTGTCATATTAGAATGTGTTTATGTTCAGTCAGGACGTTATCATGATTAGACAGAGACTTTAAGTATTAGAAATTCACTCATTCACACAAATTTTTATGGAGTGTCTACTTTGTGTCAGGCAGTATTTGAAGCCCTGGGATGTATATAATAAATGGAAGCCTACTCTCAAACTCCTTTCTCACAAAGAGGTTTAATTCTATAAAATCAAGAAATTCAACATGGTACATTCCCTTATTAAGAAATGCCCTTTCTCTGAGATACCTGAGGGGCTCAGTGGGTTAAGTGGCTGCCCTTAGCTCAGGTCCGGACCCCAGGGTCCTAGGATCGAGTCCCGCATCATCATCAGGCTCCTTGCTCGGTGGGGCGCCTGCTTCTCCCTCTGCCTGACTCTCCCCCACCTCTTGTGCTGTCTGTCTCTCTGTCTCTCTGACAAATAAATAAAAATCTTTAAAAAAGAAAAGAAAAGAAATGCCCTTTCTCAGGCCTGAAATCCAGATCTTCATGTTACATTTTTGTTTCCTGTAACAGGCCCAAAGTACTTACCCTGTTTTCTTCCCTCTTGTTAGCTCTCACAATGCTTCTATCCCATTCCATTCAATCTAGCAGCAAAAGGAATGAGTTAAAACGGTGGGAGGGCACGCACTATGGTGAGCGCTGTGAACTGTGCAAGACTGCTGAATCACAGACCTGTACCTCTGAAACAAATAATGCAACATATGTTAAGAAAAAAAAAAGAAGAAGAAGAAGAAGATAGCAGGAGGGGAGGAACGAAGGGGAGTAAGTCGGTGGAGCAGATGAACCATGAGACGATGGACTCTGAAAAACAAACTGAGGGTTCTAGAGGGGAGGGGGTGGGGGGATGGGTTAGCCTGGTGATGGGTATTAAAGAGGGCACGTTCTGCGTGGAGCACTGGGTGTTATGCACGAACAATGAATCATGGAACACTACATCAAAAACTAATGATGTCATGTATGGTGATTAACATAACAATAAAAATATATACTTTGTAAGAAATCAATTTCAAAAAAACAGGAATGAGTTAAATCTCTGGTGTCATTTTGTCTTGTCCTGAATTTAAATATTCAATGCTCTTTTAAGTTTTGTGATTTTTGATCACAAAACTTATGATCATGAGGAAGCTGTAAACATGGTTTATTGGTAAGATACTATTTTAACAAATAAACTTTAAAATCGTAGTGATTTATTTCTTGTTTAAAGAAGCAAACAGCCCATAAGAGTGGATGTCTTTTTTCCAAGGGCTGATTCTGGGACCTAAGTGCTTTACTCATAATGGCTTTGTCATCTACAACAGTTTGGCTTCAAATGTCCCAATGTCACTGTTCTTCCCTGCATCAATCTGACAGAAAGTGAAAGACTATGGAGTGTCCAATATAGGAGATTTTCATGGATCATGTTTGTAAGTGATATATATTAACATCTCATATTCCATCTTATAGAATTTAGTCTGTGGCCATGCCTATCCACAAAAGAGTTCAGGAAATAAAATTTAGATATATGCCCAGGGGGGAAAAAAACAGGTTATTAATAAGGTAGCCAATCTCTACCATAAATCATGAGGATTCTAGGACTCTGGAAAATTTCTAAGACTACTTATAGCAGTTGATGATTATGGTTCATAAATCTTAATAGCTGTGGATTTATTTAAATATAATTTCCAGGAGGTCAGTGATTTTGTTGATCTTCTCATAGAACCCAACACATAAAGATGCTCAGAGAATAAATGTGTAAAAGAATGAAAAAAATGATTATTTTTTGACTCAAGTGAAAAACTGGCCTAATATTTGATACTCAGTGTAGTAGGACACCAAATCACACTATATTAGGTCATCTACTCTCCCACTTAGAATAAGGAGAGAATAAAATAATTAGGAAAAGAATAAAGTAGAAAAAATCATAATTATGTATCTACTTACAGGAGATATTAAGATTATCTTCTTCCACTTAAGTAATAAAGGAGGAAGAGGAACCCCAACACAATTCCACGATTCTTACATAGCAATTGAATATATACCATGTGCCAAGAGAATCAAAATATGATCCCTATCAGCTGGAAGAAGCTCCTATAGTTCTTTTTTGCAGTGATTTCTACCAAGGTTGCCCCAGGATAGCTGTGACTTCTAAAAGACTGCAGATGTGGATCTACCTATCCTTTGCTATTTGCAGATATCCCAAAACTGGAGACCCATCTTGGATGTTTCTGATGAGTGCATTGCAATGTAATTCACAGCTGCATATTCTCAATGTTGTCACATCTCTATCTGACCATGGACATAGGCCTTAGCATGTTAGAAGAATGACAGATATAAATATCAAGGATCACAATACAATGTGAAGAGTGCCAGAGTGGAGGTACATACAAAACATAATCATTGTGCAGGGCAGAAAAAAATCAACTTCCTTGGGAGTTAGGAAGCCTCTCCAGAAGGATTGGCCTTTGAGCTTGTCATGTAAACCAAAAGCAGGAGGTAAAGGGATATCAAAAGTGCATGCAAAGGTTTAGGGAATGAAAGGGAGCAGTATATGTAGCCAGGGCATGGAGTGAGAGTTTGTAGAAGATAAAAATAGAAGGTTTGGGTGAGATGCTGAAGGGCCTTTCATCTTATGTTAATATAATTGCATATTTTGTTCATTGCCAGTAATAGAGGAAGATGGATTGGAAAGGCCAAGCTAATTATAGCTGTTTTGACAGAGGATTTTTTTCACATGTCAAAATGTAAAAGCTATTAACTTTTATAACCAAATAATATGTGCAAGAGATATCACTGGCTCTTACTCTCATTCTGACTTCTATCCCCAGGGTATGTTGGAAATGCAATGAGTCTTAGAGATGGGATGAGGGAGGAAGTAGAGTTTAAGAGTAAGGATGAGGAGAGTGTGAAGCTCAGGGATGACGTAGGATGTCTGTTCTGCACATTACTGTTTAAAGAGAAGGAAATGTAAGAAACCAAAACAGCCTGAATTCTAATGGTGTGGATTATTTGGGGGGCCATGTCAAGTGTCCCTGAGTAAAAATGTTAAGTGCCCTGTGTCAAAACAGCTTTAACTAACCATTCTGTGTCTTGCAGGAAATATGGAAAATTGTTTTTTAAATAAGAGGATTTTGTAACCAAAGTACAGAAATATAATGGCCTGCCTATAATTAGAGAAGCATTTTTAAAATAAACTAAGACCAATATGTTGAAATCAATGGGATCCAGAGCCTAGACGGTTACATATGTAATTGATAAGTGAATAACTGAAAATACAAAATAATTTTCTAATAGTTAAGACTGCTTTAGGAGATAGCAGGTCCCAAGAATGAAATTATTCAAATATAGGCATAAAAGATGTTGTAAAAAATAATTCCAGCAGCATATGAGTTGTTAATCATTTATGGTTTCTTCTAAA
Organism: Callorhinus ursinus; assembly: GCF_003265705.2. Taxonomy (NCBI): domain Eukaryota; kingdom Metazoa; phylum Chordata; class Mammalia; order Carnivora; family Otariidae; genus Callorhinus; species Callorhinus ursinus. The sequence continues at coordinate 74,705,856 of NW_027397066.1, forward strand.
CCCTAGGTTCAACAATTTTTATAAACATTGCCTTAACTCAAATTTCTACGTATTTTAGGAGATTCCAACTGAGTGAGACATGGCCCTTTGTAGAACATAGATTTCATGATAATGCCAAGATACAAATTAACAAAACTCTACTACCCAAAGTTCACTTAACATTTGTTTAAATGGTGTTTATTAGGTACCTAGTCTGTGCCAGGCATTGTTTATCAGTACTGTTGATAGTTTTTGGACTAAAATCAATAAAATTCCACATAGAAAATACATTTTATTGAAGTACAAATAAATAAATGTAAAAATGCCAGGTTATAATGAGTTCTATGTAAAACAAAAAAAGCAGAGAGAATTACAAAGTGATGGAGGATAATGACTTTTAATACAGTAAAATAATTATTTGAGGAAGAAGATATCTGAGGAAATATCTGAATGAAGCAATGGAGCAAAGAGAAGATGTGAAGGAAAGGCTCTCCAGGCAAAAGGAAGAGATAATAATGGAAGCTCTGAAGAAGCAAACAACTTTATATGGTTAAAGAGCAACAATAACACCAGTGTGGAAAGAGCAGAATGATTTAGGGGAAAGTTACAGGAGAAAAATTAGAAAGGACATGGGGCAAGATGATCTAGGGCCTTAAAAAGCACAGGAAGGAGGCTGGCTTTTAATCTAATTGTGTAGAGAAGTCTTTCAAGTCTTTGAACAGGGAAATGATATAATTTTTTTTAAGTTTTTATTTATTTGAGAGACAGAAATAGAGAGGTAGCGAGAGAGAGAGCAAGAGGAGGGAAGGGAGGGAGAGGCAGTCTCCCCACTGAGCAGGGAGCCCAATGTGGGGCTTGATCCCAGGGCCCTGGGATCATGACCTGAGCTGAAGGCAGATGCTTAACCAACTGAGACACCCAGGCACCCTGGGAAATGATATAATCTTAACTGTATTTTAAAAAATTGTAGCTGTTATGTGAGAAATAGACTCTAAGGGGATAAGGGTACACATGAGGGAACAGTACTCCACACAAGAAGATAATGGCTTATACTTAGGGCAATAGCAGTGTTTAATATTTGATTTGTATTTTGCAGGTAGCTCTTTCAGGAATTTTTAGTCTGGATAGGATGTGGAGTCATGGGAAAGAGAAATCAAGAACCAATCATGGATTTTTGAGGTAGAAATACTTACTAAATGAAACTACCACATAAAGAAAGTTTTTTGTTTGCTTATTTGGCAAGTGCTGCATAATTAACATTATTTTTTATATCTGTTAATTTTGCAAAGCTTATTAGACATCAAGCGGAAATGTTGAGAAAGTAATTAACTATTATTCTGGATCTCAGGACAGAAATCAGGGCTATCATTGTTAATCCTGGAGCTTTATCATGTGGATTCTACTCAAACCATAAGACTTGATGGGATTATCTGGAGTGGCAATTTGGGAATAGAACAGAGAATCAGGACTGAATTCTGGGGGAGGAAAACACTAGCAATGAAGCCAATAAGTTAAGAGAAAATTGAAAAGTATTTATGGTATCTTGAAAGCCAACTGAGGAAATGAGGGCATTATGTCAAATCATACAGAAATATCAAGAAATATGATTAACTTTCCTGCCTAGACTGTTCTAACATTTCAGCCAGAAAACACCTATGCACAATTTGGCATGTTCACATTTGTTCAACATTACAAAAGGACTCAATCTATCAACACTACAACTTATAAAATCTCAGTGTCCATTCCTCAAAGCTCTGGGTTTTAATTGTTCAGACTCCCTGCTTTTGTTCATCTCCTAGATTCAAAATCTCAAAATTCACAAGTGTTTTATTTTAAGCATCTGTAAAACACTTCTCCTAGTTGGCCTCTTTCCAAAACTCATTTATGTTTGAACAAAAGAAAACCCTATATTCAAATACTACAGAACAAAACTGAGTCCTACCAGATGTGAATCTACAATGAAATGTTTGAAAATTGGTTTGAGCCATATTATTAAGGGCTTTAAATTTCAGGATGAGTTTTCAGAAATGTTTGTTTTCTATGCAATCTGAGCTTCAGAGAAATTATTCTGGCAATAAAATGAAAGTGAATTCAAACAAGATGACATCAGAGACCAGGTAGAAGCTTATCTCATTATTCTGCATTTAAAAAACTGAAAACCTGATCTGGGTTTGAAGAGAATGCTTAGTATACAGCAGAAGATATGCAAGGAAGAATTTAGGACTATGATTCAGTAGGGTGTTTGGAAATACAGAAATATAATGGAGACTTTCCGGCAGAGAAAGAGTAGTTGAAATATTGAGAAGAGTGAAAAGAAAGGAGAGGACAGGAAAAGCGAAGGAAGTTGGGTATCAAGTTTGATAATGTCTACATTTAGGTGTTAGAGAAGAAAAAGAAGTTATTTAAAAGACTGAGAAGAATGGAAGCAGGAATCATGACAGGAAGATCTGGTTTTATGTTAAAAAATGCAAATCTTTACATTTAATTGTTTGGGGACCAAAGGAAAGCTTAGGCGTATTTGTAGCCTATAATAAGATGACCCTGCAACCTACTGTCCAAAGTGGGACACTAATAGAAGAAGATACCAAACAATAGCCATGCTAATTGATTTATAACAACTAGAGAAGAAAAAAAAGTTGTGCTTGAAATGCTGGAAATACAGTCACTCTGGATAAGAGGAGTGAGTTGGGGAACAATTATAAACTATAGAGTGGCTAACAGAGTCAAAACTTTAACTCAGAGGGAAGAGAAAATAAAATTAAGAACACAAGCAGGGGAGTTAGTTTTGATAAAGGGGAGTGTTCTTCCTAAATATAAAGCACAATTGGAGTAGGAACACAATGTCCCAGAGGCATTGATAAATGGAAAAGAGGGCTTTTAAAGACTTCCCTTTATAGGGCTTCAATCATTTCCGTAAAGTAGACCAGAAGGTCAACTTATGAGAGTGAAAGATGGTGCTGGAGATTTGAAGACATCAGAAAGGTGTTCAAATGACCACTCTTGGAAACGGTGCAGGAAGTCATTATACATTAGATGGACATGTTACTAAGCATGCCCAAGGTCCCATTCAGATTTTTGACTCTTCAGAAAGTTAAATAAATTCCACAGTAATTCTATCTGATGATTATTGACTCTGCTCTACTCTAAGTGGTTTACCTGAGTAATTTCATTTTAATTTCAAAACAACCTTATGAAATAGATGTTACCATTATCTCCATTTTACAAATGAGGATACTGAGGTCCAGAATGTTAAAATAGTAACCTATCAAAGGTCACACAACTAGGATGTAAAGTCCTGATTCAAATTTGGCCAATCTGTCTTCAGAGCCCAAGGTCTTGAATACTGAACACACTGCCTCTCAAGTTTAATGTTAACAATGAGCTTATCATACAGATTTTAGAGTGGTATTCATTCTTTGAAATAAAAGGGTTTCACAGATTATACACAAATCTAAGGAAAGCCAAATGGAAAACATTGCCCATGGTGTCTCTTCACTGACTGCACTTGAGGCCTCCACCATGATCTGAAATGATGCCGTCATTTGAAGCCAAGTGGGATGTACTCAGTCTGTCACAGGAAGGTTTATACTATGCTGGCCTATAGTTCTACAGATGAAAAGTTGATTTTAGTCTGTAGGGTATCATTTACTAGCATGGTATTATCAGCACTTCAAAGAATATCAATCAGAAATCCCTGAAAGCTGAAATGTGCTTTCCTGAAGTGAGCAAGCTGGTACAATAATTCTTAAATCCTTTGTTGTTGTGGAGGAAATTTCTATGGATTTCATCATAAAAATATTTTATACTACAGCTAGCAAAAAACCCTATCAATCTAAGATCTAACATTAGTTTTTATATGGTTTGGTTGCTAGGTAATAAATGCACACAGAAAAAATGCAGGTTGAGGGGAAAAAATGCCTCAATAAAGAGAATTCCCCTAAGGTTTGGGATGACAATCTCAACTAATATTTTACATTAAAAAAATCAGATATAAAAGTTCCTAAGAAAATTACAAAGTTCACCACAGCTTTACAAAAAAGGTATTTTTTTAGCATCTTTACATTTCTTTATTCTAGTCCCTTGCATAGTGGTTGACTTACACTGTTTTCAATAAATAAATATTGGATAATTAGAGCTGTTTCCATTCTATAAATTCTAAACTATATATGAACTACTAAATGAACATGATTTTTGTTATGATATTACTTACTTTTGAAAAATCTTTTTCCCCACTAAAATAGATTTATGCACAGCTGATAAGATTATATGTATTTGACATGTGCATCTGAAAATGTTGGATTTCCATATGGTTACTGTGATTCAGTCATCAAATGGTCAAGCTGACTTTTACACGTATTAATTGCTTTCTAGAAAAATACCTCAAGGCCAAATTTCAAATTTTAAAACATTCCCATCATTTACAGAATTCAAAAGGTCATTCATAAAATGTGGTATAAAGAACAGGAATTGTGAAATCCAGTACAGTTGTCTGGAGGCAACAAAATGAACGAATGGGGTAGGCATGGAGTTTCAGTGGCAAATTGTAAGCAAACCTGTCAAAAGAGAGTGGCTATTGTTACTCTTGCCACAGACCTTTGCCACAAGTGATTATTTTAAAGGGATTCAGTGACATTTAAAACACTGTGCAAGAAAGAAAACACCCTTTGGGAATCTATATCCTGGGCTGACAGTTAGTTGCTTCTAAGCATGGAGTTCAGAGTCCCTCTAAACTGGGGTTACAGTCTTGGCAGAGAAGGTTTTGAACCTTACTCCCAAGTTTGTTATGCCTATTTGTATAGGTTGAATCAAGTCCTGTTTTCATAAAATGATTTATAAGTCTCCTGATTTGCTAATTACTGTACATAAGTTACAACCTAAAGCCTCTGAAGTGCTTTAGGTTGTATAAATCATATGTATGTATATGCATAAAGACTGGAGTTCAATGATGAAAGTTACCACACTCTTTCTTCTTTAAAACAAACAAAAAGCCCAACAAGCAACAACAAAAACCAAACAACAGTAATAACAAAAAAACACAATTTATGCTGGCATACTTCAGAGTTAAAGTTCTTTTCTGCCTTCGCAGTATCTTTGGTTAATTAGTGTATTCTGTAACCTGTATAAAAAATAAAGACCATATGCAGCCTGAAATGACAATCTTATTGGATTACTATTCAATTTCATTTTTGCAGGTGGCCAGATGTCCAACTATTAAAATTGCCAGGATTTTAATGTTAAAGACTCATTTACCTAAAGCCCATGGTCTCTTAAGGCACTGTTAATTTTGGGTAGATCTAAAATAACATTTTCAAATGAATAAAATGAATGGTTTTAAGCTTAGTTGTAACATAAACTGAGAATGTTAAAAACTAATTCTGCAAATGCTCTAAGAAATATTAAAAGATTATTATTATTAAAAGTAATAGTTGCTTAAGAAAATGAAAACCAAGCCAAATACAGGGAGGAAATCCGCAGAACACATACCAGATAAAGGACTTATATCCATAATATACAAAGAACTCTAAAAATTAAACAAAAGAAAACAATTACCCAATTTAAAATATGGGCAAAAGACATGAACAGAGACCTTACTAACAAAGATACACAGATGGCAAGTAAACATTTGAAAAGATGCTCAACATCATAGCTTGTTACAGAATTACAAATTAAAACAATGAGATACCTACGAGGATGGCAAAAATCCAAAACACCGATAATATCATATGCTGGTGGAGACACAGGGCAACAGGAATTTTTATTCCTGGATGACAAGAATGCAAAATGGTAGAGCTACTCTGGAACATAGTTTGGCAGTTTCTTACAAAACTGAACATACTCATACAAAATGACACATCCATTAGTCTCATTGGCATTTACACAAATAAGTTGAAAAGTTATAATCACACAAAAACCTGCACATGAATGTTTATAACAGCTTTATTCACAATGGCCAAAACTTGGAAGCAAACAAAATATCTTTCAATAGGTGAATGGATAAACAAAGCATGGCATATTCGTACAATGGAATATTATTCAGTAATAAAAAGAAATGAGTTATTAGGTTACAAAAAAAAGAAACAATATATATATAGTTTATATGAAACTTCTTCTAAATGAAAGAAGCCAATCTGAAAAGACTACACACTGTTTGATTCCAACTATATAACATTCTGGAAAAGGCAAAACTATGGAGACAGTAAAAAGTTCAGTGGTTTGTGGCGGGAGAGAGGGATGAATAGGCAGAGCATTCTCAAGGCAATGAAACTATTCTGTACGATACTATAGTTGTGGATACATTTCATTATGCATTTGCCATTTGCCAAAATTTCACAGAATGCACAACACAAGGAGTGAACCCCAATGGACTTTAGTTAATAGTAATATATAAATACGTGGACTCATCAATTGTAACAAATGTACCATACTAATGCAAGATGTTAATAATTTGGGGGAGTTAGGAGGAGGATGAAGGGTATAAGGGAATTCTTTGCACTTTTTGCTCAATTTTTAAATAAATCTATAATTGCTTAAAACAATAAAGACTGTTAGTTTTTAAAAAGTGGACGTTCAAGCAAAAACTTCAATTTAGGAGGATACTCTGATACTGTATACATTTCTCATATACTAAGGGCAACTTATTTTATTTTTTTAAGATTTTGAGAGAGAAAGAGCACACACACAAGAGACACCATGAGGCAGGGGAGCAGCAGAGGGAGAAGCAGGGTCCCCATTGAGCAGGGAGCCTGACTTGGGGCTAGGTCCCAGGACCCTGGGATCACGACCTGAGCTGAAGGCAGACACTTAACCAACTGAGCCACCGAGGCGCCCAACTTTTTTCACATAAAGAAAATTGTTTTCTCAACAAAGAAAATGTATTTTTATAAAGCTGAGCCATATTAATCAACTGCATGAAGTAAACAATAATCATGTCTTGTATTGAAATAACACATGGATTTCAGAAAGTAAAATGTATTTGCCTATAATTTATTGAAGTATTTCTTTTATAGCCTGGAATAACTAATTGGAAAAATACAACACTAACTCATTGTGACTAATTATAAATATATAAATATTTTTTATTGATTAAACTTTTTTCTCAAGAATATTAATATTTATAACAATTTTTACAGGTAGGTTTCTGAGAGGAGAAAACCTTATTTTTAGATTGCACATAAAACAATTTCTATTTTTACTGTCTTTTCATATGATGTTGGAAAACTCATTTACTATTAAATGGATTTACTTTTAAATTAAAATTAATAAAAACAAAACATAAGCATACTGAAATTTGTTTGTAATATTAATTGATAGTACACATGACCTGATGGATAATATAGAGTTAGGTACATATTCAACTGACATATATGTGTATACATATACAAAAAATAGATGTGCGATGGGAAAACTGGGTGGCACAGTTGGTTAAGTAGCTGACTCTTGGTTTCAGCTCAGGTGATGATCTCAGGGTCCTAGGATCAAGCCCTATGTCTGGCTCTGCACCCAGCCTGGCGCCTGCTTACGACTCTCTTCTCCCTCTGCCCCTCCCCCCCTCCGGTGCTCTGGCTCACACGCATTCTTGCTCTCTAATAAATATATAAAATATTTTTTAAAAATAGAGATATAGTAATGTTCAGAAACACAGCTAATTATTTTCTTCATTTCTGAGACACACCACTTTGATATTTTAATTTCTTTAAAATTGGGAGGGGTCTTTAACTTAACATCAACTTAAATGAATTTTAATCATCACACTTAAAAGATAGCAAGCGTGTGATATTTTGGACTTCAGTTCAGTTTAATGGGGACACTTTTGATAATATGTTTCCAATTCTGTTTTTTAAAGGTGCAACATGAATATCCAGGTAGGAAAGAATATTGTGTTTCACTTAGGAATTTTAGTGGGTCTACTGAGAGAATGGAGAGAGGGAGTCCAAGGACATGAAGAGTATTTCCCCATTTTTATCTCATCAATGGATGTTACTTTTTTTTTCTGTGCAATATTGCTGTATATAAAGTGCTATATAAGGTCTTAAGTTAATTTTTAAAGGAAATGGGAGCCTGGATTCATGTTTTAAAGAAACCTAGTTTATTGACAAAGATAGATCATAGAACTTGTTATATAACATTTGACAACTTCAACAGAATCCTGAGTCTTTCCATATTATATGAGTACTAAAATTTTTATTTATTTTGATTGTAGCTTGGTGTTTTTTTTTTAAGATTTTATTTATTTATTCATGACAGACAGAGAGAGAGAGAGAGAGAGAGAGAGAGAAGCAGAGGGAGAAGCAGGCTCCCAAGGAGCAGGGAGCCCGATGCGGGACTCGATCCCAGGACCCTGGGATCATGACCTGAGCTGAAGGCAGACGCTTAACCATCTGAGCCACCCAGGCGCCCTAGCTTGGTGGTTTTAATCTAGGGATATATAGTAGAGGAAAGAATATAAAACAAAAATTTAAAGATTAGAGAGATGGAATTTTGATTTGAGGATATAAGTTGTTTCAGGTTGAACAAATGGCTTATATGAGATATAGTTAACAGATTGTTAGCCTCTAGTCCTCAACAGTGAGACACTTCATTAACCTATTTACTGAATGCCAAAAAAAAAAAGGAAGGTGTGTCTATGTAGGTCATAGGTTAAATATTTGAACTATAATAGCTTCTCTTATTAGGAAACCAAGGATTTTCCTAGTACTTCCACAGTATACCTAAACAGGCTTACTTATTCACAATGAAATATCTTAAAAATTAGCAGTATGATACTTATGTCTTTTTCCTCTATTACCAGCCATTCAAAATATGTCAGCATATTAAATTATTTTTATTTTTATTTTCATTTAACACTTAACACTTGATGATTTGCATCTAGTACTTTAGGCAAAACAAAATAAAAACAAACAAACAAAAAACTCCACCCTAGTAATATTTTCAAATAATGGATAGAATTTTTTTTCCAAAGGAAATATTCTTTGAAGTGTATGAGTTGTAGCCATTTCAAAAGCAGTACAATATTTTAATATGCAATACATATGGAAAGGATTATTTTCTTTGTCACTATACACTATAGCGTCATCTATACTCTAGAGTATCAGTAGCATGCTAGTGAGACTACACTGTAATTTTGGTTTTACCTTGATAATACAAGCTAAGAAGTTATCATACCTAGGTTCTCTAGGTCATGCAATGGTGCTTCCCTCCATGAGCTCAGACACACTTAATATTAAGAAAATAGCATATTAAAGCTTTCAAATGCCAATGAGATACAAGATGATCTATGCACGGGTTTGAAACTCCTTGTGTTTTTACAAAGCAACCAATCAACACATGCTTACATGAATCTGATAATTTTTGGAAGAAAAATTTGCATTATATCTATTTCCAAATAGTGTAATTTGACAGTTATTTTTCTATTTCAGAGATATAGACCCTTTTCCTTAGCTAATTAAGGAAGATAGAAAGGCTCTGCTCAGGCCTTGGAATAATCAGGTTTTCTTTGAATTAAGAGGGAGAAGAAATAGTTTTAGCAAAAAATCAGTGTGTCTCTTCCTTATCAGGGATACAATACAGGTACCTTTCCATGCCCAAGATAAAATTCCTCTAGAGCACAGAGGCCAGATAGATCTTTATTGAACAAAACGCCATAGATTAATTTAGTTTCTTCTTCCTATGTCTACTCAATTGGGCTGCCTAGCACTTGGGAGCAAGTAGGTACTATTTAGATTTGCCTGACATCCATGTGCATTATGTGAAGCAGTCATCTACTTTATAGCTGCATTAAAACAGTACATGGATTTCATGATGCAGAAAAGCAGTAGTTTATTCCTCATTTTCCATCATGTAAATTTTTACTCAATAGATTTGCATGAATAGTTACCCTCCCTTTAAAATAAAAGTGAAAAATGCCATCATTATATACTTTCCTCTTTCTAAGGCTTTCTTTGTCAGAAGCAAACACTTAAAGGAGAAAAGACAGAAGAACGTTCTTTAGGGTAAAATTGCCAGCCAGCACTGCAGCTAATTTTAAATGTTGCAGGAGTAAGGTTTAGAGCAGGAACAGAAGAAGCAGATATAGTTTGAAAATAGATTCTTTGTATTCATTAAAAAAATGGAGAAAAATATTCCTCCTCCCTACAAACTAAGAATTATATATAAAACAGTTGGATTATTCTCAACCCATAAATTTAATACATTCAAATCAAAGTAAAACTTCATGAAAGAATCAGAATATACTTTCCTCATAAGCCATAAATAGAAATAATCTGTCTCATAACAAAATATGAAAGAAAAGCCAATTGTCATATATATTAACAGAAATGCATTTTTCCTTTTAGTGTTAACTGTAATTACTACTTTAAATCATATTATTTAATCATTGAATCAAAAATATGAGAATAAATCTGATTTTCAGAAGTATGTCAGAATTTCATACTTTCATTTCTTAGTAGGAAGAAATCACACAATACCTATAGTAAAGATAAAAATTCTTAAAATCTGTGACTGCTGAAAATGGAATATATTTTGAAGATACATATCACACATAAAAGTTTGAGTTTTACATATCAACATAGTATGTGATCAGTCCCAAATGATCTAACAACAAAAATGTGTGTTTAGAGGATACATAAGATAGAATGATCTCAAAAAGCTGAGGTTTTCAAAGACAACCTCATAAATATACTTGTGCTAACCTTGAAGAATAGGTAGGATATAAAGAAAATAAAAAAGGGACATTCAAATAAAAAGCATGTTAACACTTAGGCTGTAAGAGTTTCTCAACCTTGGTACTACTGGGGCGCCTGGGTGTCTCAGTTGTTAAGCATCTGCCTTCGGCTCAGGTCATGATCCCAGGGTCCTGGGATCGAGTCCCGTGTCAGGCTCCCTGCTCGGCGGGGAGCCTGCTTCTCCCTCGCCCACTCCCCCTGCTTGTGTTCCCTCTCTCGCTGTGTCTCTCTCTGTCAAATAAATAAAATCTTAAAAAAAAAAAAAACAACAACAAAACCTTGGCACTATTGATAGTTGGGACTGGATAATTTCTTATTATGGGCAGCTATCCTGTATGTTATAGAATGTCTAGCTGCATTTCTGTACTCTGCTTAGTAACACACTTCATTCCCTGTAGTGACAACAAAAACTGCCTTCAGATGTTGCTAAATGTCCTTGGGGGAGAAGACAATCATCCCTATTTGATAACCCCTAAGTAATGGAGATGCAGAGTTATATAATGGGGTAAAGGATAAGGAAACCGATATTGATGTGCCAAGGTTAAGATAAAGTCATGGAGGGCCTACAAAATCAGGCTAAGGAGTTTTCAAATCTTATAAACATCGGAAAACTCTGAAGGTTTCTAAGTAATAAAATAATATAATGGATGTTAATCTTTAAGAATATATGGGTGGATAATGTCATATTGTAGGAAAAATAGAACAGGCAGAGAGATCAGTGAACATGCCAGTTATCCTAATGTGGATTAACAAAAACAGAAATTAAGATGATAATCATAAAAAAATAATGAAGGTGGGAATGAGGAAGCTTCACAATAAACATTGCAGGGAACAAATGATATAGACTATGTCCTACTCAGCTTACAGAAGTGGTGGACCCTCATTATTGAAAGTTGAAATAGCATATTATAGAAAAGTCTGGAATTCTATTTTAGATATGTTTGTACCTCCAAGTCATGTGTAACTTTCTTTTTTTTTATTTATTTATTAGAGAGAGAGAATGAGAGATAGAGAGCATGAGAGGGAAAAGGGTCAGAGGGAGAAGCAGACTCCCCACTGAGCAGGGAGCCCGATGTGGGACTTGATCCCAGGACTCCAGGATCATGACCTGAGCCGAAGGCAGTCGCTTAACCAACTGAGCCACCCAGGCGCCCTCATGTGTAACTTTCACTATCTAGGTGGCTTCTCCCAAGGATTACCACTCATGAGTGAAGTTATAAGTTTTACTGAGAAAATTTTGAGAGACTTTCTAGCTTTGAAATCTTATGAAACACCCACAGTTCCAGATTTGGGGTTTGATGAAGTAAATATAATTCAGTAATTTCAATAAAGCAGAGTCAGTTACCATTTTCTGAGGAAAACATTATTTTTTCATTTTCAAGGCTTGAGATCACATGAAGACTCATAACTTGACTAAGAATCAGCTAAGTGGGGGCGCCTGGGTGGCTCAGTCATTTAAGCGTCTGCCTTAGGCTCAGGTCATGATCCCAGGGTCCTGGCAGCGAGCCCTGCATTGGGCTCCCTGCTCCGCGGGAAGCCTGCTTCTCCCTCCCCCATTCCCCCTGCTTGTGTTCCCTCTCTCGCTCTGTCTCTCTCTGTCAAATAAATAAATGAAATCTTAAAAAGAAAAAAAAAGAATCAGCTAAGTGAGCAGGATTAGGTATGTTGGCAGTAACACAGTGCAATATTTCTGCATTAATATCCTTAGCCTGCTGTAACAAAATACAACAGGCTGGTTGACTTAGTAACAGAAATTTATTTTCTCACATTTTAGAGGCTACAAGTTTAAGATCGAGGTTCAGGCTGATTTAGTTTTTGGAGAAGGCTCTCACTCTGGTTTGCAGAAGGCTACCTTCTCAGTATGTCTTCACATGACTTTTACTCAATGCATGTGTAGGAAAAGAGTGAGCTCACTGGTCTCTCTTTTATAAAGACACTAATCCTATTGGATCATGGCTTCACCCTTATGATTTCATTTAATCCTAAGTACTTTTTTAGAGGCTCCATCTCCAACTAAAAATACATTAAACGTTAGAGCTTCAACATATGAATTGGGGGTATGGAGTAGGCACATTAAGTCATTAGTCAATTAAGTCAATAACCGTTCCTATCACTGGATCAGGGCTTAAGACCCTCCATGACATTACTGAACAAGAAAATTAAGATCTCAATAGATAATATAAAGTGTATAAAAACATGAATCTCACACCATATAAAAAAATGAACTCAAAATGGATCAAAGACCTAAATGTAAGAGTTAAAAGTACAAAACACTTAGAAGAAAATGTAGGCATAAACCATCAACACATTGGAAGAGGCAAGTATATTTTTCTTTTATATAACACCAAAAGCACAAGCCAAAGAAAAATTTTATAAATTGAACTCCATCAAAATTTAAAATGTTGTGCTTCAAAAAACAGTATAAGAAACTGAAAAGCAACTGACAATATGAGAGAATATATAAACAGCTTTTACAAATGAAATATAAAGAAAACCCATTTTTATTAGGCAAAGGATTTGAATAAATTTTTCTCTAGAAAGGTATACAAATGGTCAATAAGTATATGAACATATGCTCAACATCATCAGCCATTAGGGAAATGCAAATAAAAATCCTAATCAGATAACATTTTGTACCCACTAGGATGGCTGGAATCAAAAAGAGAGACAATAACAAGTGTTGAAAAGGATGTAGAGAAATTGGAACCCTCAAACTAGTTTAGCGGTTCCTTAAACAATTAAACATAGAGTTACCATATGGCCTAGCATTCCCATTCTCAGATATGTATCATGATAATTAAAAACATATGTCTACTAAAAACATGTACATTAATATTCTTAGCAGCATTGATAAAAATAATGATAGTTCCAGTCCAAGATGGAAACATAGGAAGATCCTAAAATCACCTCCTCCATGGAACACATGAAATTTTTCCTATTTATTGAACATTTCTTCTTGAAGAACTGAGGGCCAACTGAACAGCTTCTGAACAACCAAAGACAGAATGGCAAAAGAGAATAGCAAAAGAGATGGAGACATGATAACAAAGAGAATACCCACCCCCCAGTGCTGCAAAGGGGCAGAGGCTGGTGTGGGCTTGTAGATCCTGGTTTGCTGAGATCAGAGGGACTAGAGAATGACATGGTTTATGATCCTACTCTACCTTAAAAGTCTAAACTGGGGCAGGGTCTGGACATCATAACTGGCATGTCTAGTCATTGTAGCAAGTTTGCAACCTCAGCAAGCTCATACCAGCCATTGTGGTGCTGGGGCACAAAAAAATAAGCCTTTTTTAAAATTTAATTTTAAACATTTTTCATTTTTTATCTTTTGTTCTTTTTGTTTTTCCTTCTGTTTTTCCTTTTATTTAATTTTTAAAAATTCTTCTCTTTAATTTTTTCTTTTTTCTATCAAAAACCGTGGTTTAAAAGAGTAACTAGCATATGAAGCCACAGTTCCAGCCAGCAGGCAAAAGTCACCAGCCACAGTCTACATGGGGGACACCATACACAACACCACTCTTTCAAATCTAAAAGTAGCTGCTCTGCAATGTCCACAATAGCCAAACTGTGGAAAGAGCCAAGATGTCCATCAACAGATGAATGGATAAAGAAGATGTGGTATATATACACAATGGAATATTATGCAGCCATAAAAAGGAATGAGATCTTGCCATTTGCAATGACGTGGATGGAACTGAAGGGTGTTATGCTGAGTGAAATAAGTCAATCAGAGAAAGACATGTATCATATGACCTCACTGATATGAGGAATTCTTAATCTCAGGAAACAAACTGAGGGTTGCTGGAGTGGTGGGGGGGTGGGAGGGATGGGGTGGCTGGGTGATAGACATTGGGGAGGGTATGGGCTATGGTGAGCGCTGTGAATTGTGTAAGACTGTTGAATCACAGACCTGTACCTCTGAAACATACAAAAATACATTAAAAAGATCATTCACCACAGTCATGTAGGATTTATTCCAGGAAAGCAAGGGTGGTTCAATATTCACAAATAAACTGACATCATAAACCAGATTAATGAAGCAAAGGATAAATTTCATATGACCATCTCAGATGCAGAAAAATCATTTGACAGTTTCAAAATCCATTCATATAGAAACTCTCCATCAAGTAGGTTTAGAGGGAACATACGTCAACATAATAAAGATGGTGTATGAAAACCCCACAGCTAACATCATCCTTAATGGGGAAAAACTGAGAACTTTTCCTCTAAAATCAGGGAAGTCCATTCTCACCATTTTTATTCAACACAGTCCTGGAAGTCCTAGCCACAGCAATCAGACAAGAATAAGAAATAATAGGCATCCATATTGGTAAAGAGGACATTAAACTGTCATTATTTGCAGATGAAATGATACTATACATAGAAAATCCTAAATCCACCAAAAACTATTAGAAGTAAAAATGAATTAAGTTGCAGAAACAAAATGAATACCCAGAAATTGGTAAAATTTCTATACACTAATAACAAAGTAGCAGAAAGATAAATTAAAAAAAATGAATTTACAATTGCACACACAAAAATAAAATACCTAAAAATTTAACCAAAGACATGAAAGCTTATACTCTGGAAACTATAAAACACTAGTAAAATATATTGATGATGACACAAATAAAAAGATATCCCATGCTCATGGATTAGAATATTGTTAAAATGTCCATATTACTCAAGAAATCTTCATATTTAATGCAATCACTATGAAAATCCCAACATTTTTCACAAAACTAGAACAAATGATACTAAAATATGTATGGAACTACAGAAAATCCCAAATAGCCAAAGCAATCTGGAGAAAGAGGAACAAAGCTAGAGGTATCACAATCCCAGATTTCAAGATATACTACAAAACTAGTAATCAAAACAGTATGGCACTGGTTCAAAAGTAGACACACCAAGCAATGGAACAGGATAGAGAGGCAAGAAATAAACCCATATTTATATGGTCGATCAATATGACAAAGGAGGCAAGAATATACCGTGAAGAAAAGATGGTCTCTTCAATAAATGGTGCTGGGAAAATGAGAGCTACATGTAAAAGAATGAAACTGGACCACTAACACATACATGAAAATAAACTCAAGATGAATTAAAGACATAAATGTGAGATGTGAAACCATTAAAATCCTAGAAGAGAACATAGGCAGTAATTTCTCTGGCATCAGTTATCACCACATTTTTCTAGATAGGTCTCCTAAGGCAAGGGAAATAAAAGCAAAAAAAATTATTGGGACTACATCAAAATAAAAAGTTCTACACAGCAAAAAGGAAAAAAAAAACTCAATAAAACAGACAACCTACTGAGTGGGAGAAGATGTTTGCAAATGATATATCAGATAAGGTGTTAATATCCAAAATATATAAAGAGCCTCTATAACTCAAAAAAAAAAAAAGCCTCTATAACTCAATACCAAATAAACCCCAAATCCAACTAAAAATCAGGCACAGGACCTGAATAGACATTTTACCAAAGAAGACCCAAAGATGGACAACAGACACATGAAAAGACACTCATCACCAATCATCAGGAAAATGTAAATCAAAACCAAAATGATATATATTAAACCTGTTAGAACAGTTCAAATAAAAAAGTAAAAGTGTTGGTAAAGATGTGGAAAAAAGTGACCCCTCAGGGGAGGAGCAAGATGGCAGAGTGGTAGGAGACCTAAATTTCATCTGTTCCCAGGAATTCAGCTAGATAGGGATCAAACCATTCTGAACACCTATGAACTGAACAGGAGATCGAAGAAAAGAATAGCAGCAACTCTCTGAACAGAAAAGCGACCACTTTCTGGAAGGTAGGATGTGCGGAGAAGTGAATCCGAGGCAATATTCGGGAAGATAGACTGCGGGGGGAGGGAGCCTCTGTCAGCCGCTACTGGAAAGTGATAGAGCACAAAACTGGAACTTTTAGAAGTCTGCTCCACTGAGGAACGTCACTCCAGTGGCTAAGCGGTGGGGGGGGGTGGAACTCTTGCTGGGACAGTGGTCTCACGACCCTTGGGGTCACAGAAAGACCGGCGGTGCCTGAGTATGGCAGAGCTCCCAGGTATCAGAGCAGGGAGGCCGACTGCAGAGATAAACCATGATCCACAGCACAGTCGGGCCACTGCTCCTCCAGCAGAGACCCAACAAGCGACAGATCCGGGGAGACTCCCCTTCCTCCCCCAGGGAGGAGCAGTGCGGAAGTGCAAGGGAGGAATCTGCTGGGTTTGGAGACTCCAAACGGGGTCATGTGCCAGAGACAGAAATGCTTGGTCACAGGCCAGGTGAGCACAGAGGGCGGCCAGAGCCTGGGGAGATGGGAGTGATTGACTGCTTTTCTCTGGGGGCGCACTGAGGAGTGGGACCCTGAGTTCTCAGCTCCTGCATGGCAGAGATTAGGAGGCTGCCATTTTCTTTCCCATCCTCCAAAGCTGTATGCAAAGCTGGCAGGGAACAAAAGCTCCCAAGAGCAAACCCGAGCAGATTACTTAGCCCGGCCCTTAGCAAGGGTGGGGCAATTCCACCTCCAGTAAAAACATTTGAGAACCACAGCAATAGGCACCTCCCCCAGAAGATCAGCAAGAACAGCCAGCCAAGACCAAGTTTACTGATCAATGAGAACAGCAGAACTCCAACACTAGGGGAATACAGCACATAGAGTTCATGGCTTTTTCCCCCCTGATTCTTTAGTCTTTCAAAGTTAATTTTTTCAATGTTTTTTTTTCTTTTTTCTTTTGAATTTTTTTTCCCTTTTCAACCAATATCTTATCAATCCCTTTTTAAAAACATCTTTTATTTTTTTCATTTACAGAGTCATTCTATCCCCTCATAGTAGTTAACCTTATTTTTGGAATATATATATATATATATATATATGCCGTTCCCTCTTTAAAATTTTGGGATACAGTTTCTTTTAACAAAACAAAATATACCCTAAATATCTAGTGTATGGCTTTGTTCTAGTCTCCTGCCTGATCACATTCTCTCCCTTTTTTTAAATTTTTCTTCTTTATTTTGTCTATCAAATTATCAATTCCTTTTATAAAGTCTTTTATAATTCTCATCTCTACAGTCATATTCCATTTCTTCAATGTATTTACTGTTATTTTTGTACATATATAAGCACTTATTCTTTAAAATTTTGGGAAGCAGTTTCTTCTAACAGACCAAAATATGGCCAAAATGTTGTGTGTGGCACTGATCTATTCACCAGCCTGTTTATATGTTCATATTCTTTTTTTTTTAGTATTTTTCTTTTTCTTTTTTCTTTCTTTCCCTTTCTTTTCCCCCAATTTCAGGTCTCTTCTGATATGTTTAGTGTATATTTTTCTGAGGTCATTGTTATCCTGTTAGCATTTTGTTCTCTCATTCATCTATTCTCCTCTGGACAAAATGACAAGACGGAATAAAATCACCTCAAAATAAAAAGAACAAGAGGCAGTACCGACTGCCAGGGACCTAATCAATATGGACATTAGTAAGATGTTGGAAATAAAGTTCAGAATGACGATTATAAAGAGACTAGCTGGGCTTGAAAAAAGCATGGAAGATATTAGAGAAACCCTCTCTGGAGAAATAAAAGAACTAAAGTCTAACCAAGTTGAAATCAAAAGGCTATGAATGAGGCACAATCAAAAATGGAGGCTGTAACTGCTAGGATAAATAAGGCAGAAGAGAGAATTAGAGTTATAGAAGACCAAATGATGGAGAAAAAGAAAGCTGAGAAAGAGAGATAAACAACTGCTGGATCACGAGGGCAGAATTCGATAGATAAGTGATACCATAAGACAAAAAAATATTAGAATAATTGGGATTCCAGAAGAAGAAGAAAGAGAGATGGGCAGAAGGTATATTGGAGCAAATTATAGCAGAGAACTTCCCTAATTTGGGGAAGAAAATAGGCATGAAATTCCAGGAGGCACAGAAAACCGGCCTCAAAATCAATAAAAATAGGTCAACACCCCAACATCTACTAGTAAAACCTACGAGTCTCAGAGACAAAGAGAAAATCCTGAAAGCAGCTCGGGACAAGAGATTTGTAACCTACAATGGTAGAAACGTTAGATTGGTAACAGACCTATCCACAGAGACCTGGCAGGCCAGAAAGGACTGGCCCGATATATTCAGAGCACTAAATGAGAAAAATATGCAGCCAGGAATACTAATTCCAGCTAGGCTGTCATTGAAAATAGAAGGAGAGATAAGAAGCTTCCAGGACAAACAAAAACAAAAGGAATTTAAAAACACAAAACCGGCCGTACAAGAAATATTGAAAGGGGTCCTCTAAGCAAAGGGAGAGCCTAAAAGTAAGACGGACCAGAAAGGAACAGAGACAATATACAGTAACAATCACCTTACTGGCAATACAATGGCACTAAATTCATATCTTTCAATAGTTACCCTGAATATAAATGGGCTAAATGCCCTAATCAAAAGACACAGGCTATCACATTGAATAAAAAAACAAGACACATCGATATGCTGTCTGCAAGAGACTCATTTTAGACCCAAAGACACCCCCAGATTGAAAATGAGGGGGTGGGAAACGATTTACCATGCTAATGGACATCAAAAGAAAGCTGGGGTGGCAATCCTCATATCAGACAAATTAGATTTTAAACCAAAGACTATAATAAGAGATGAGGAAGGACACTACATCATACTTAAAGGGTCTATCCAAAAAGAAGATCTAACAATTGTAAATATCTATGCCCCTAATAGGGAGCAGCCAATTATATAAGCCAATTAATAACAAAAGCAAAGAAACACATCGACAACAATACAATAATAGTAGGGGATTTTAACACCCCACTTATTGAAATGGACAGATCATCTAAGCAAAAGATCAACAAGGAAATAAAGCCTTTAAATGACACACTGGACCAAATGGACTTCACGGATATATTCAGACATTCCATCCCGACCAACAGAATACACATTCTTCTCTAGCACCCATGAAACATTCTCCAGAATAGGACACAACCTAGGTCACAAATCAGGTCTCAACCAGTACCAAAAGATTGGGATCACTCCCTGCATATTTTCAGACCATAATGCTTTGAAACTAGAATTCAATCACAAGAGGAAAGTCGGAAAGAACTCAAATACATCGAGGCTAAAGAGCATCCTCCTAAAGAATGAATGGGTCAGCCAGGAAATTAAAGAAGAATAAAACAATTCATGGAAACAAATGAAAATGAAAACACAACTGTTCAAAACCTTTGGGATACAGCAAAAGCAGTCCTAGGAGGAAAGTATACAGCAATACAAGCCTTTCTCAAGAAACAAGAATGGTCTCAAATACACAACCTAACCCTACACCTAAAGGAGCTGGAGAAAGAACAGCAAATAAAGCCTAAACCTAGCAGGAGAAGAGAAATTTACTAAAGATCAGGGCAGAAATCAATGAAATAGAAACTAAAAGAATAGTAGAACAGATCAACGAAACTAGGAGCTGCTTCTTTGAAACAATTAACAAGATTGATAAGCCCATGGCCAGACTTATCAAAAAGAAAAGAGAAATGACCCAAATAAAATCATGAATGAAAGAGGAGAGATCACAACCAACACCAAAGAAATACAAACAATTATAAAAACATATTATGAGTAACACTATGCCAGCAAATTAGATAATCTGGAAGAAATGGATGCACTCCTAGAGATGTATCAACTACCAAAACTGAACCAGAAAGAAATAGAAAATCTGACAGACCTATAACCACTAAGGAAATTGAAGCAGTCATCAAAAATGTCCCGACAAACAAGAGCTCAGGGCCAGATGGCTTCCCAGGGGAATTCTACCAAACATTTAAAGAATTAATACCTATTCTTCTGAAACTGTTCCAAAAAATAGAAATGGAAAACTCCCAAACTCGTTTATGAGGCCACCATTACCTTGACCCAAAACAAGACAAAGACATCAAAAAGGAGAATTACATGTATGCAAAAATTCTCACCAAAATACTAGTCAACAGGATCCAACAGTACATTAAAAGACTTATTCAGCATGACCAAGTGGGATTTATACCTGGGCTGCAAGGTTGGTTCAACATCTGCAAATCAATCAGTGTGATACAATACATTAATAAAAGAAAGAACAAGAACCATATGATCCTCTCAATAGATGCAGAAAAAGCATTTGACAAAGTACAGCATCCTTTCTTGATCAAAACTCTTCAGAGTATAGGGATAGAGGGCACATACCTCAATATCATAAAAGCCATCTATGAAAAACCTACAGCGAATATCATTCTCAATGGGGAAAAGCTGAGAGCTTTTCCCCTAAGGTCAGGAATACGGCAGGGATGTCGACTATCACCACTGCTATTCAACATAATATTAGAAGTCCTAGCCACAGCAATCAAACAACAAAAAGAAATAAAAGGCATTCAAATCGGCAAAGAAGTCAAACTCTCACTCTCTGCAGATGATATGATACCTTATGTGGAAAACCCAAAAGACTCCACCCCAAAACTGCTAGAACTCATACAGGAATTCAGTAAAGTGGCAGGGTATAAAATCAATGCACAGAAATCAGTGGCATTACTATACACCAACAAGACAGAAGAAAGAGAAATTGAAGAGTCAATCCCATTTACAATTGCACTGAAAACCATAAGATACCTAAGAATAAATCTAACCAAAGATGCAAAGAATCTGTACTCAGAAAACTATAGAATACTCATGAAAGAAATTGAGGAAGACACAAAGAAATGGAAAAATGTTCCATGCTCATGGGTTGGAAGAACAAATATTGTGAAGATGTCAATGCTACCTAGAGCAATCTACACATTTAACGCAATCCCTATCAAAAAATACCATCCACTTTTTTCAAAGAAATGGAACAAATAATCCTAAAATTTGTATGGGACCAGAAAAGACCCCGAATAGCCAGAGGAATGTTAAAAAAGAAAAGCAAAGCCGGTGGCATCACAATTCCGGACTTTAAGCTCTATTACAAAGCTGTCATCATCAAGACAGTATGGTACTGGCACAAAAACAGACACATAGATCAATGGAACAGAATCGAGAGCCCAGAAATGGACCCTCAACTCTGTGGTCAACTCATCTTCGACAAAGCAGGAAAGAATGTCCAATGGAAAAAAGACAGTCTCTTCAACAAATGGTGTTGGGAAAATTGGACAGCCACATGCAGAAGAATGAAACTGGACCGTTTCCTTACACCACACACAAAAATAGACTCCAAATGGTTGAAAGACCTAAACATGAGACAGGAGTCCATCAGAATCCTAAAGGAGAACACAGGCAGCAACCTCTTCGACCTCAGCCACAGCAACTTCTTCCTAGAAACATCACCAAAGGCAAGGGAAGCAAGGGCAAAAATGAACTATTGGGACTTCATCAAGATAAAAAGCTTTTACACAGCTAAGGAAACAGTCCACAAAACCAAAAGACAACCAACAGAATGGGAGAAGATATTTGCAAAAGACATATCAGATAAAGGGGTAGTATACAAAACTTATAAAGAACTTATCAAACTTAACACCCAAAGAACAAATGATCCGGGTGCCTGGCTGGCTCAGATGGTTAAGCGACTGCCTTTGGCTCAGGTCATGATCCTGGAGTCCCGGGATCGAGTCCCATATCGGGCTCCCTGCTCAGCAGGGAGTCTGCTTCTCCCTCTGACCCTCCCCCCTTTCATGCTCTATCTCATTCTCTCTCTCAAATAAATAAAATCTTTAAATAAAAAAAGAACAAATGATCCAATCAAGAAATGGGCAGAAGACATGAACAGACATTTTTTTCAAAGAAGACATCCAAATGGCCAACAGACACATGAAAAAATGCTCAACATCGTTCAGCATCAGGGAAATCCAAATCAAAACCTCAATGAGATACCACCTCACACCAGTCAGAATGGCTAAAATTAACAAGTCAGGAAACGACAGATGTTGGCAGGGATGCGGAGAAAGGGGAACTCTCCTACACTGTTGGTGGGAATGCAAGCTGGTGCAGCCACTCTGGAAAACAGTATGGAGGTTCCTTAAAAAGTTGAAAATAGAGTTACCCTACGACTCAGCAACTGCACTATGGGTATTTACCCCAAAGATACAAATGTAGGGACCTGAAGGGGTACGTGTACCGCGATGTTTATAGCAGCAATGTCCGCAATAGCCAAACTGTGGAAAGAGACAAGATGTCCATCGACAGATGAATGGATAAACAAGATGTGTATATATACAATGGAATATTATGCAGCCATCAAAAGGAATGAAATCTTGCCATTTGCAACGATGTGGATGGAACTGGAGGGTATTATGCTGTGCGAAATAAGTCAATCAGAGAAAGACATGTATCATATGACCTCACTGATATGAGGAATTCTTAATCTCAGGAAACAAACAGGGTTGCTGGAGTGTTGGGGGGTGAAAGGGATGGGGTGGCTGGGTGATAGACATTGGGGAGGGTATGGGCTATGGTGAGCGCTGTGAATTGTGTAAGACTGTTGAATCACAGACCTGTATCTCTGAAACTAATAATACATTATATGTTAATAAAAAAGAAGATACTAGGAAGGGAAAAATGGAGGGGGGGAATCGGAGGGGGAGACAAACCATGAGAGACTATGGATTCTGAGAAACAAACTGAGGGTTCTAGAGGCAAGGGGGTGGCGGGATGTGTTAGCCTGGTGATGGGTATCAAAGAGGGCACATATTGAATGGAGCACTGGGTGTTATACACAAACAATGAATCATGGAACACTACATCAAAAACTAATGACATAATGTATGGTGATTAGCATAACATAATAAAATTTAAAAAAATCAGTCAGGCAATTAAAAATAAAGAAAAAGGAACTGGAACCCTCGTGTACTGTTGGTGGGATTGTTAAATGTTGCAACTGCTATGGTAAACAATATGGAGATTCTTCAAAAACTTAAAAATAGAGCTATCATATGATCAAGCAATTCCTCCTCTGGTATACATCCAAAAGAATTCAAAACAAAATCTCAAAGAGATATTTGCATTCATGTTCACTGCAACATTATTCACAATAGCCACGACATAAAAACAACCTAAATAGCCATGAACAGATTAATGAATAAAGAAAATGTGGTATATACCTACTGTGGAAAATTACTCAGCCTTTAAAAAGAGGAAGGGAGTCCTGTCATATGTGACAATATAGATGAACCGGAGGACATTATACTTAGTGAAATAAGCCAGTCACAAAAGAACACATACTGCCTGATTCCACTTACATAAGGTACTTAAAATAGTCAAATTCATAGAAACATAGTAGAATGGTGGCTTCCAGCGGCTATGGAAGGGGAGAAAAGGGAGTTGCTACTCAATAAATATTAAATTTCAATTATTCCAGGAAAAAAAATGTTACCCCTCATGCACTACTGATGGGAACGTAAATTGGTGCAGCCACTACAGAAAACAGTATGGAGGATCCTCAAAATATTAAATATATAAATATCATTTGACCCAGTAATCCTACCTACTAGAGATTTACCCAAAGAAAGCAAAAACACTAATTTGAAAAGATTTATGTATCCCTATGTTTACAGCAGCTTTATTTATAATAGCCAAAACATGGAAGCAACCCAAGTGCTAATTAATAGATGAATGGCTAAAGAAGAAGTGGTAGATAAATAGAGAGAGAGAGACAGACAGATATATAGAAATTTTGATATTTGTGACAACACCAAATGGACCTAGGGGGTATTATGCTAAGTTAAATAAAGCAGGGAAAGACAAATATCATATAATTTCACCTATATGTAGAATCTAAAAAAACAACAACAGAATAAATGAAGAAAAAATAAACAAACCCAAAAAACCCACACTCTTAATTACAAAGAAGAAACATGGTTTCCAGGGGGGAGGTAGGTGAGAGATGAGTGAAATAAAGGTGATTAAGAGGTACAAACTTACAGTTATGAAATAAAGTTATAGAAATGAAAAATACAGAATAGGGAATATGGTGAATAATGTAATAACATTGTATGGTGGCTACATTTATCATTGACTCTTGAGCACTGAGTAATGTATAGAATTGTTGAATCAATGTTTTACACCTGAAACTAATATAACATTGTACGTTATTTATACTTCATGTTTTTAAAAAGCCTAATGGAAAATTCTTAATAGATAAGAAATTGAGTAAATGTGCAATGCTTTAAACCATTTGCTTTTTGACTTTTTAATCATGTGTAAGAAATTCCTGGTTTTCTATATATTTTCTATCCCCCCTCAGACACAGTGACAAATTATGTATTATGAATATATAAGCCTAATAAACGTTTTGAGATAGAAACCAGATTTATAATTCTCTTTGGATTTTAAAGTTTAAAGTAGACTATATTTGTAGGGATAATTAAATGCAAGGGTAAAATCCTTAGTTATACGTATTATTACTTGTTACTATAAAACTATTCAAATAAATTTACAACATATAATTCCTGAGATTGGTCACTGAGAATAAATTTATGTTTTTAACATGAGGAAAGAATTTAAATCCCTGCATTTAAGTTCAGCTCACAATTTGCCTCAAATTTCCCAGCAAGCCCTGCCAATGTATTCAATTAGCAAAAACTTGAATTAATTTACTGTTTGGTTTCTCATTGCATTGAAATGAAATAAATACTGATGATGTTGCATTAAAGCCTCTATGCCCTGATTTCCTCTACCTGTTTTATGCCCACTTTTCTTCTCGTACCATTCCCCAATTCAGTTGCTTTTCTTTAGCCACATGGTTCTTCCATCCTGCCTATAAGAGATTCATGATTCTTATTTCTTCATTGAGGTTCTGGCATTAAGCTAGTTGGATTAATCCATGGAACAAAGTAATCTTGATTACCTGATTACAAAGTAATCTGTGAACCAGTTAGCCATGTAGTTACATAATATTCTTTTCTTCAAGGAAAGTGAGGATATTCAAATCCAGGAATATATTTGTCATCTTGGCTCCCTACCTCTCTATACCTGTCCTAAATTCATTCAATCAAATTTCAAACTGAGGCTCTCAGTGTGCTTGGAGGTTTGAAGATACTGAAGGTCTCACAGAACTATCTCTGTATAGAAGATGGTAAGATGTCAATGATAAATGTAGCAAGATGTTGACATTTTGGAGGATTATTTGCTCAGATCCAGAAAATGCCCAAATTTGCGTTTAACAGTACAGGTTTTAACTTCTCAATTAAAACAAAGATAAAATGCCTAGCTCAAACAGTTGTAATGAGAAGGAAATGAGAGAACATATATTAAGAGAAACAAATCAGCATTAAAATGCAGATACTGAATAACTAGATGGACTCTGACTGATTGCTGGGGCAAGCACACGAGTGCTTTCATTTTTTAATAACCTCATGATGTAGATATTCAGAATCACTCAAATATAATACAAACCACATGTGCTAAACACACACACACACACACACACACACACAGGTTCTACTACATATGTACTGCTATAAAACCTTTGAAGAGGTATGAATGAGCCCGTTTTGTGATAGATATTTAAAACAGTATTAGGAATAGTTCATAACTACTCTCTGGGGTGGGGGGGGAATTATTCTGAAGGCTGAATCTGTTCCAGAATCCCCTAGGTGTTCCATATATTCATCAGCTGATTATCAGCTGGGAATAATTTCTTCACATGATTCTTACTCCTTCCTCTATACTCTGGTTTATCAGTAAGGTAAGTGTTAAATAAGTAGGACAAATAAATCAAGAATCAAATGTAAGCTTTCGTCAAATACAAACTGAATATTTTTTTTATCATATTGTATTTATAGTTCATTAAATGCTAAGAAAACAACCTGCCAGTTGTCACTGTATGATCTTATATTTAGGAGAATCCAAAGATTCTTCTTCATATGAAAACCAACAAAAATTTCCAATATAAAAATAATTTAAGGGGTGCCTGGATAGCTCAGTCAATTGAGTGTCTGACTCATGATTTTGGCTCAGATCATGATCTCATGGGTTGTGAGATTGAGCACCCACCCCCCAATCAGGCTCCACGCTCAGTGGGGAGTCTGCTTGAGATTCTCTCTCTCCCTCTCCCATGCTCCCTCTCCC
Organism: Callorhinus ursinus; assembly: GCF_003265705.2. Taxonomy (NCBI): domain Eukaryota; kingdom Metazoa; phylum Chordata; class Mammalia; order Carnivora; family Otariidae; genus Callorhinus; species Callorhinus ursinus. The sequence continues at coordinate 74,732,612 of NW_027397066.1, forward strand.
CACACTCACACTCTCTAAATAAATAAATCTTTAAAATAATAATTTGAAAATGACTAAAGTTCTTTTATCCTATTCTAAAGCCAATTTCAGCATGCCATTTGCTTTTCCTTTTTCATACAAAAACATGAAAACATGGAGAAATGTGCACTTTAAGGCACATGGGGTTTTGATTTTATAAATGTGTGTTACTACAACCCATCTTTTGTAATTTGTACTTTCCCAAAGAACTAGAGAGAAATATTGTCTAGCAATGCAGACATTAAATGCAGTATAAATATGTAGTAAATTTACATTTTTGGATCCAAGCAAAATTTTGCCAAGATGCTTTTTTTTGGCCTTGGCTGCAAACAATACTCAAGTCCTATTCTGAGAAATACTTTTGTTCTTTGTAATTTCTTATAGAACAAGACTAATATTTTATAAATTTTCTCTAAATTCATATTTTCATAAAGCTCTCATTTAATAAAAGACTTGAATCTATACATATTTTGGAATAGTCAGCGCTTAAATTTGAGAAATTTGTCTATCCCTCTACATCTATCCACCCACCCACTCAGGTATCCGACATTTACTGAGTATCTACTATGTGCCAGGCACTCTTCCACATGCTTGGGGAATATTGGAGAACAAAACAAAGATCTCTGCCCTGGTGGAGCTTATATTCTAATGATCAACACCAAAAATAAGTGTAATAAATTAAGAATATTATAAATATATTGAGATGATAAATTCTATAGAAAAAAACGTTTAAGTAGAGCAGGGCAAATGGATTTACAGGTTCTGGTGGTAGAGCAGATGGAACAAATGCAGGACTAAAAGTGGTGTGGTAAAGGTAAGTCTCATTAAGGTACAATTTGAGCAGAGACTTGAAGTAGATGTGGCAGTTGGTCAAATAGCTATTTGGAGCAAGAGAGGAGAGGTGGAGCACACACCTGAAGGTGGGAGTTAGCTTGGTATGTTTAAGGAAGTTCTTGCAGGTCAGTGTGGCTGCAGTATTGAGAGTCAAGGAAAGAAGTAGGAGATGAAGTTGGAGAAATAATGTGAGCCCAGTCACCTAAAGACTTAGAAGACATTTGAAAGACTTTGGATCTATTGTGAGGAAATGGCCAGCCATTGTAGTTTATAGTAGAGGGGTGACATGAACTACGTTTTAAAGGATTATCTCTGTCAGTTTGGGGTGCTAGAACAAAACACCAAAGACTGCTATCTTAAATAACAAACATTCATTCCGAACATTTCTGGAGGATGGAAAATCTAAGATCAAAGTGTCAGCAGACTTAGTTTCTATCGAGAACCTGCTTTCTGGCAAGTGAGCAACTACTTTCTTGTTATATACATACATGGCAGAAAGAGAAAGCTCTCGTGTCTCTTCCTCTTCTTACAAGAACACTAACTCCATCATGGAGGCTCTATTCTCGTGAACTTATATAAACCTAATGACCTCCCAATGGCCTCACCTCTAAATATCATCGCATTGGATATTAGGGCTTCAACATGTAAATGAGGAATGGGGGACATAAACATTCAGTCCATAAGATCACTTTGGTTTCTATGGTAATACTAGATTGTAGGAGTGGCAAGGATAGACCTATGAAGACAGATAACGAGGATATTCTTTGTTTTTTTGTTTTTGGTTTTTTGTTTTGTTTTGTTTTTGTTATGAGATTATATTGGTTCCACCAAGGAAGCAGAAGGTCTGTGAACTGGTCAAATTCTGGATTCATTTCAGTGATGAAATCAATAGGATTTCTTGGCAGTTCCTGATAAATGAAGTAGGATTCCAAGGTCGTAAATGTAAGAAACTAGAATAACAGAGTTACAATTTATGAGATCGGGAAAGCTGCAGGAAAAACAAATTTGGGGGAGGGAGGTATAAGAGGTAAAACTGTAGTTTATAGTTGAGGTTCCATTAAATAGCTAAGTGGAGATGTCAAGTAGGCAGATATATGTCTGGAGATCACAAAAAAAGGGTCAGGGCTATGGATATAAACTTAGCAGTTAATACACAAGATGGTATATAAAGATACTAGATGAGGTCAAAAAAGTGGATGAGTATAGACGAAAAATATTAGAGGACCATGCACTGAATTCCATATTAGAATATTCATACTGAGAATACTAAAAACAAGAGAAGAAACTACCAAAGCAGACTGAGAAAGACCAACCAATGAGGTGAGAGAAAATTGTGACATCTGAAGCTGGTAAAATATACCGAAAAAAGGAGTGATAATGAAGCTGCTCATAGGTCAACTATGAGGAGAAATGTAAATTGACAATTGGGTTTAGCTTTGAGGCTATAGGTGACTTCAATAAAGACTTCTAAGAACTCTATGAATCTCTTCCTGCTCTCTTTACCTCCCGCTTATTAATCTTCAATTCTAACTTCTTCCAGTTACGATTACCAGTTATTTTTCCTTGTGTCTCTAATTACAAAAGGAGTATATGCTAGTTGAATTTGTGAAGTAATTTCACATTGTTATCCATGCTAACCTAAATAGAAAAATATAATATTGGGGCACCTGGGTGGCTCAGTCATTAAGTGTCTGCCTTCGGCTGAGGTCATGATCCCAGGGTCCTGGGATGGAGCCCTGCATCAGGCTCCCTGCTCAGCGGGAAGCCTGCTTCTCCCTCTCTCACTTCCCCTGCTTGTGTTCCCTCTCTCGCTGTGTCTCTCTCTGTCAAATAAATAAATAAAATCTTAAAAAAAAAGAAAAACATAATATTAATTTAAGGGTCAGGCTTCTTGTATTTGTTGACAAAAATTGGTTGGTCCTAATTACTGTAATAGAGAAATATAAATTTGATTCATTGTTTTTAATAGTTTCATTCAAACTAATGTGTGAATCATAATTTAATCAAAATTTTCTGAACCAATAGACAGTTATTTCTAGTTTTTGTCTCTATAGATGGTACTGTAAAAATATTATTGTTCAAACACCCTGATACCTGTGCTTTTGTTTCAGTTGGATAGTTTCTCAAAAGTGAAATTCATAGTCAGAAAGTATGTATATTTTATAATTTAATGGATATTGTTGCAGCCCTAATAGTAATTAATAAGACTGTTTATCTTTACTAGCATTGGATTATATTAATTTTTTGGAGTTTTTAGGACTTTCTAATCTGAAAGATACACTAATTGTTGCTATAGTTTGCATTTCTTTGAATAGTAATCAGGGGAAGCACCATATAATAAATGAATAGTATTTTGATTTTGACCTTGTGTGAATTAACCATCCTTTCCCTTTGTTCATTTAAGTTTTTTTTGGTATTATCCAGGAAACTACTTTTTTCTAATATAATGTTTTTTTAAATTTATTTTATTTCTTTCACATATTAATTCCATCTCCCCGGTCAATCCTAGAAAGGTATAATTTTGCTTCTTTTTTCCTCAATCAGACTTTCTCAGGATTAACTATGTTAGTTGTTTCTAAAAAAGCTTTTTCTTCAATTTAGTATTTGTTTGATTGTCACAACAGGATAGTACTATGCTTGGCAGTATAACAGATATAGTTAAGGAAGTAATGTTTCTTTAATGGTAAAAGAAATGGAAACTTACAAAGATAATTACTTAAATAGGAGACAGCACAGCATGCTCACACATTGAGGTATAAGCTTCCCAGTTTTTTCCAAAGTTCTCCTATAGAGGCATACAACTTCTCACCAGGGAGGGAATATCCCCAAAGAGAGGCTCCATTTGCCACACTGAAGGAGATTTTCATATCATACTAGTCCCCTGATCTTCAACTCAGCATACCAAACCGTTCTAGAGATGGGAGACTCTGGCCTACTGAACAGCAGGTACAACTCAGGTGTCAACACATTCCTGAATCTTGATTACATAACTGGGCCAAGAATTTCCAAGTTTCCTCAGACCTCATGTTATTATTTTTCCTTTCAAACACTCCTTTCTATTTCTATTCCCTTTTCCTGTTTGGGCAAACAAAGTATCGAGTATGTTTCTAGTAGTGAGAGGTAACTTTCACCCATATCTGTTTGCTCACTTTTTTTTTCATACTAATTAACAAGGCAATGCTCCCAAAGGCTTAGCATGATCTATACTTACTGGCCTTTTTTGCAAGTAGATATGGACATATGACGAATTTGAAATATGAGTGAAAGTAATGGGTGCCCCTTTCACACCATTTACTTAAAACAAACATGCTCACCCTTTGATTCCTATCTACCCATGAGTTTTACTATGTGGTGCTGGTCAGGCAGTTTCAATCATGATAATAAGGGCAACTTAGTCTATACTAGAGGGTAACAAAAGCTAAGAAGCAGAACTATTGGTGGCTGCAAAGACAATGGTTTTTGACCCTCTACTGCCTATACAGTAAAATGAAAATACAAACTAACAAAAAAAAAATACTGTCTCATTTTGAGCCACAGTGTTTTGGAGTCTTTTCCAAATATCACAGTATTTTAGCCAAGGGACTGGCAAACTCTTTCTGCAAAAGGCCAGATAGTAAACATGTTCAGCTTTGCTGGCCTTACAGTTTTGGTTGGGACTACACCATCTGCCCCAAATCTGCCCTTTTAGTGTGAAGGGAGACAGAGACAATACATAAATGGATGAGCATAGCTGTGTTCTGATAAAACTGTTAAAAACACAAAACCAAAAACCAAGTTGCTACCTATTTGCCTCATGGTTATAATTTGATAGTTTGATGTCCCCTAATCCAGCCTACAATATAATATAATCTTTTTGGTTATACATGTGTTTGAAAATACTTTTGTGTGAATATACATTTGTCTTAAATTTATATAAACTGCATTGCACTAAAGACATAAATTTTTATTTTTTAAAAAATTTTGTCAGAGAAAGAGAGAGAGAGAGAGGAGTGGAGGAGGGGCAAAGGGAGAAGCAGGCTTCCACTGAGCAGGGAGCCCAATGTGGGGCTCAATCCCAGAACCCCCGAGATTATGACCGGAGCTGAAGACAGACACCCAACTGACCGAGCCACCCAGACATCCCTATAATTTTTAAAATTTTAATACCCTAAATTTGAGATTATATTATAATCTGCATATGCTGTTGATTACTTTTGATTGCTGCCTGGATTTCCATAAGTATTAGTTAGGAGACAATTGATATGTTAATATATCGAATCTTCTGATATATGAAAATAAATCTCCCTATTTGTTAAGGTCCTCTTTAGTTTCTCCCAGAAATGTCTTATAGCTTTTAGTGAGTCAAACTTACACACATGTGCTTAAATGGTTGTCTTAGTAATTTGTATGTTTTGACACTACTGTTAGTAGCACTTTTAAGTTTCCACTTCTAGTTGTTAAACCCTTTTAATAAAAATGTATTTGAATTTACATATTAACTATGTATAACAGAACCTTACTAAATTTCATCTGTTCTGGTAGCTTTTTTTGTGGATTGCTTAGTATTTTCTATAGAGAATCATGTTGACAGAAAAAGTAAAATTTTACTGTTTTTTCAAATCTGTATGCCTTTATTTCTTCTTTCTTGTTTTATTTCACATTCATGAACTTTCAGTACAGTTATGAATACAAATGGTAAGGGTGGACATTCCTTTTTTGTTCCTCATCAAAATGGGAAAGCATTCAATTTTTCAACATTGGCTATTGTGTCCACTGAAATGATTTTTGAAGATCACTTTTGTCAGAATGATGAAGTTTCCTTCCTTCCTAGTGTGCTGAGAATTTTATTATAAATGAGTATTGAATTTTGTCAAACGGTATTTCTGCAACCATGGTCATATGTGTATGGTTTTCCTACCCTGTTCTGCTAGTATGGTGACTTTACATTTTTTTATAACATCTTTTTTTGGGTGAATGATATTCCATTGTATGGCTATACAACATGTTTATGGGTCAGTTGAAAGACATTTGAGTTCATTTTTTGATTATGAACATTCATGTACAAGTTTTTACATGAGAATATGCTTTCATTTCTCTGGCAAAGTGTTTGGGTCATATGGTAATTTGATGTTTAGCTTTAAGGAAGTACCATGCTGTTTCGCAAAGAGGCGGCACCATTTTACCATTCCCCCAGCAATATATGAGTCCTATCTCATACCATCTGTATGCTGAACACTTGCACTTACAGACTGTTGTCTGCTGGGTCAGTTAATGCTTTTACCAGTTAATTGCATCTTATCAAAAGTGAAATGTGGCTGTCCAAAGATCAGTTTTTGCCAGTTATATTGCAATCACTCAGTTTAATTAAATGTTATGTCAACAAATAAAAATGAATGCAAATAAAGAATTTGTTTTCTTGAAATCTAAGTTGAATGCTTTGGAAGGACTTCATAAAAGCTAGTTACTAAAAGAATGCAGATAAATTAAGTATGGACAAGACAATGTAAAAGATGGGATGGAACTCACAAACTGCAGGAGGATGCTAAACTCAATTTACTTGGGAGGTTTCTGGACATTCCTCTACCACTTTTAAGAAACTGGAAATCATAACTGATATTTTATGGGAAGAGTAGTAAAAGCAAAACAAACTAAAAAAAAAAAAACAACTCTATTCAATGGACCTGTTTATCAAAAAAAGGCCTTGAACCTATATGAAAATTGATAAATGAATGCATACATATGTTTAAGTTAATATAAAATGTTGAAGAGTTTATGGTTGTATTGTCATGATTCTCTATGTATAATTAAACTTTAGTCAATAAACTACAACTAAGAAAACTTTTTTTTAAGATTTTATTTATTTATTTGAGAGAGAGAGCACGCACAGGAGCAGGGGGAAGTGTAGAGGAAGAAGCAGACTCCCTGCTAAGCAGGGAGCCGGGCGCAGGACTCTCAGGGTCCTGAGATCATGACCTGAGCTGAAGGCTGACACAAGCTACTGAGCGATCCAGGCACCCAAGAAAACTCTCAAGCATTTTTTACCATTGTATTGTCTTCGAGCTTAGAGAAGGCATATATTTTGCTGTTCTCCTTTTTAAATTTTATTTTCTGGATGTCAATCTCCCATCAAAATAGTGAAACTCAGAAAATAGAATAATGGAAAGAAAAATGACTTGATCAAACATGAGGTTGAGTATATTCAAGGCATATGTTGCTAAATTTGCTAGTCATACATGGTTCAGTTTAAAAAGCACAGGATAAATGAGTGGAACAAGAATAAAAAGTAGATTTCAACTTCTTGTCTGTGTTTTGAAATTATAAAATCTTTATCATGGTAGAAATATCTTGTATGAATAAGATATTTATGGTAAGACAAAGTGTGTTGATATTTAAGTAGTCACGTGTGTTCATAAGTTAAGTCACTCATATATAGAGGATACTCCTCAGTAACAATTATCTGAACATATTCAAAACCCTAAAGATGTAAAGGCAAAGAAAAACATAGTGGAGGAGTTCTTTAAGGAATTGATAATAAAGTAAGATAGGAGTATGTCTCCCATGGTAATATATAAATTTCTAGGATTTATTTACACATAGAATTTTAAAATTTTGTAATAAAAAATAGGAAGGCTTATAGTTTCCATATACCTAGCAAACTGTTCATTAACTTGTTACAATAGTAAGGTACAGTTGTCACAATTAATGCAGCAGTATTGATACACTATCATCAAGTCCATACTTAAATCAGATTTCCTTAGTTTTTGCCTAATGTTCTTTTCCACCTTTCCAGGATACATTGTATTTACTCATTATGTCTCATTATGTAGGGGCGGTTTTCAGATTTTTTTTATGACTTTGGCAGTTTTGAGGAGTATTGGTTGGGTATTTCTTGCTTCTTAGAATGCCTCTCAATTGGGGTTTGTCTGATTTTTTTTTTCTCATGATTAAATTGGGGTTATTAGCTTTTGTGAGGAAGACCAGAGGTAAGTACCATTCTCATCACATCATATCAAGGGTATTTACTATCAACATGACTTTTGTGCACCTGGGTGGCTTAGTCGTTTAAACATATGCCTTCTGCTCACGTCATGATTTCACAGGCCTGGAATTGAGCCCCACATCAAGCTCTCTGCTCAGTGGGGAGCCTGCTTCTCCATCTCCCTCTGTGTTCTCTCTCTTGCACGTGCACGCGCTATCTCTTGCTCTCTCTCAAATAAATGAATCTAAAAAAAAAAATGACGTTTCATTATGGCCTTTCACCTGTAGGTAATGCTTATTTTGTTCCTCCACATATATGAGGTATTCTCTGGAAATAAGTTACTATGTACAACCAAACTTAAAACATATAATTAATCTCCACTTCCTTCCAGGTAAAGTATCTCCATAAATTACTTGGAATTCTTCTGCACAAGAGGTTTGGCTCTTCTGCCTCTACTCAGTAATTTATTTATGTCAGTATGAATATTTATATATCGAGTTACAATCCAATACTACTCTATTGTATTGCTCAAATTGTTCCAGCTTTAGATATTACTGTTCTTTCAGTTGCCTATTACATCTCTTTGACATACCCCTATCACTGTGGTTTAACTCTTTTTTAGTACTTCCTTATTTTCTGATACTACAGGATGCTCAAGACTCATCTTGTATACTTTTTGCCCCAGTTATTTCTCCAAAGAACCTGGGTATCTTTTTTTACTGGAAAATAGTATTAGAAACAAAGATCTTCACTCTGGCATGCTTATTTGTTCCTGGGGTATCACTCCTTCTAGGCCATCTCAGCTAATACAGCAAGGAAATGTATATGTATATACTAACCAGTGTATGCACACATATCCATAAGTATTTCCACATGTAACCATCTGTATCTATATTAAGGTAAAACCTAAGTTTATACTGATGTTTTCACCCAACCCATTACCACATGGATCACGGGTCTACACTTCTGCCCTTGTTTATCTGTAAATTCCTACTCCAACAGTGAGAAACTGCCATCATTTACTTAATTAGTGGTTGCAGAATTGTTAATCTGTATTATCATGAAAAATAATATCGAGTAAAGTGTACATATACAGTCTCTTTTGCCTGTCCTCTCAGTTTCCATTCACCTCCAAGGTCAGCACGTTTCCTATATCCTTTTCAGTGAGGTTTTTGCTTAAGTTTCTATTTCAGTTAGAATATTTGTTATAGTTTGCATTTCATTCTGGGATGATCAAACTTTAAATGAATTTTTTAAAACTCACATATATTAAAATTCACTCAGCACCGTGAAGTTCTATGGGTCTTGACAAATCCATAGTGCCATTTATCCACTGTTAGATTATCATCCATGATAACTTTACTGCTTTAAAATTTTCCACATTTTCATTTATTAAGTCCCTCCAAAACCTCGATCTGTTTATAATTTTTCCTTTTCCAACACATCATATAGGCATACAGAATAGAGTCATTTCAGAGTAGCTGCTTTTACTTTGCAATATATATTTAAAGTACATCCACATCCTTGTATGAATCTTAAGCATAAATTTTTATATAAATAGCAAAATGTTTTCTCCAACATTTTTGCCAGTTATAAAGTCTGTATTAGAGACAATTCCATATCAGTACACACAGACCACTTTGGTTTTAAAACTATGATATACTATATTAGAGAACAGATAATCTAAACATTCCACTATTGACGAGTATTAACAGCTTCTGGGTTTTGTTGATTTTTTGTTTTGTTTTGTTTGCTATTACAAATATGGCTTCACTGAATTGCAATATAACTCTGAATTCATATCTGTCTATTTATAGATAGCATGAAGTACTGATTTTGGAGGTACCACCTGTGGTTAAAATTAAATTTTTATTTTGAAATAATTTTGGATTTACAGGGGGGTTGCAATGATAATATAGTTTCTGTACAATCCTTCCCTTAGCATCTTCCATTAACCATGGTTTTATAGCTAATATTTGATATATAATACATTTTGCTTTCCAAGGAAGCTACACCAATTTATACTACCTCCAATACTCTGTAAGGAAAACTCTCTTTTACAACCTTTTTAGTAGTGGATGTCACTCTTAAATTTTGTTGATCTGATGTGTACATAGATTTTGTACGTAAGTTGCAGTTTCTGGATTTAGTGAAAGTACCTTTTCATATGATTGCTGCCAATGTTTATAATGCCTTGATTCTTCTGTTTATTTTCTTTGATCATTTATCATACATCCCTCATGATGCTCTCTCAGGCTCACTCACCTCCAACATGTTCAACTGTTATCCATCTCAACAGCTAACAAATTTATGCAGCTATCCCTGGTTCTGCTACCTTAAGACACACCTGCCACTTGCCCAGAGTTTTTGGTTCTTCCCAATTTTTGGACTTGGATAAGGTAACATAGCACAAAAATTGGGACTGACTTCCCAGTCAGGCCAAGACATGAAACCGAGAATGACAAGCAGCTAACTCTCCATGGAGGAACCTTGACAGATGGGAAAGAAGCAGGATGGAGCAGGCAAATACGTTACCTATCAATTCCTTCTCAGATGGACATGGTTTTTGAATTGCCTGACCTTGATTTTCTTCTCTTCTCCCTGGCTCATTTATTTCCAACAATCTTTCTGCCTTAAGATCATATATTACAATAAAGCATTGCATATTGTACCTGAGACTGTCCTCAGGCTCCTTTTCTAGCGGAGCCTGGGTTAAGACGCCATTTTTCTCTTGGGTAGGGTTTTTCTTTACTGACTTGCAAAATGCCATCATGCATTATGGTAATTATTTCCTTCCTGTTATACATGTACTAAGTATTTTTACGGTATATAATTGTCTATGAAATTGACTGTATAGTACTTCTCATCGTATAAGAGAAAAATTTTCATATATTTGGTTATGTCACTCTTTCCCTTATGACATTTGGAGATTCCTATGTTGTTTGAGAAGGCTTTCTCCATCCCAGATTATTTTTTAAAATTCCTCTAGAGTATAAGATCGTTAACTTTTTCTTCTTAATTCATTTGAAATGTATTTCTGTAATGATGGAAGTCAGAAATTGATTTAGACTTCAAAGGTGAGCTTCTAATTTATTCCCATTCCTTTTTGCTCAGCGTTATAAAGTCTCTAGAACTCATGTAGAAAGAATTATGAAAGAATCTACACTCAAATTAACAAAAAAACAACCACTTTTCCTTTAGTTCCAGTATTACAGACCTAATAACATAACTCAGATATAGGTGAGACCAAATGCCCTTCTGTAAATCAAACAATTTCCTTTGAACTTCCATTTCAGGGAATTCATTTTCCTCTTTAATTCCTAATAACATGAAGTAATATCTTGCTGAGTTACACTTACACAGATCCATGAGCATATTTTTTTCCCCTTTTTTCTGGTCAGGTTAAATTTAGTACTACATACTTATAACCCACCTGCCACTTCTATGCCAACTAGAAAAAAATTAAAAAGCTGCTCCTTTTGGATGGATACAGCTCTGTAGTAGGCAGCTTGGCAAGCTCTCAGCATCTTTGCACATATTAGAAAAAGGCTCCACCTCATGACTAAAGCAGCCCCACCTCAGACAAAGATCTTCTCATACCAGCCTCCTCAGCCAGATGCACCAGTGTAATGAACCTGCTTAAACCTATGCTGGAGATCTGCTTAAGGCAAAGCTGTCCATGCTTTCTCCCTCAAATAAGTATGGTAGGACTGATTTACTCTTTGAAGAAAGGTAGAATTTGAACATATTAGAAAAGCAAAAGAGGAAGAAGATATATCAAATATTCTGAGATCTTTCTTCTAAGATACTCAACTCTCTGGAGAGTCCTCAAAATGTAGAGGGCTTCTCTGAGGTAGCCTCATCTTGTTATTTTGTAAAGATTAAATACGGCAACCCTATCCCCTCATTTCAATTCATGTGAGGATTTTTATTCCCTGTGGTTCCTTTCATTCTCCACAGTAAAGTGGCACAGAACATTCTGTTTTTGTTAAATCTTTATTTTTTCTTTTAATTTTCATTTAAAGTGATGCATTTATTTTTGAGGACAGTGTTTCACCATATACTGAAAATTATCATTTCCATGCACTTGAAAATTTATTATTTTCCCACTTTATACTCTATTTTCTAATTCCATTCTTATCTTCCCTCATGATTTTATTTAAATATACATAATTTTGGGCACCTGGGTGGCTCAGTTGGTTGAGCGATTGCCTTCGGCTCAGGTCATGATCCTGGAGTCCCGGAATTGAGTCCAGTGTCAGGCTCCCTGCTTTGCGGGGAGTCTGCTTCTCCCCCTGACCCTCCTCCCTCTCATGCTCTCTCTCATTCTTCTCTCTCAAATAAATAAAAATCTTAAGTATACATGATTTTATTTAAATATATATATTCCTGAAAAATATGTTTTTATGCTATAAATCTTTTTCTTACTTTTATATTCAACAGGTTGAGCTCAATTAATGTGAGTATATGAAAATCTAGTTCATTACTTTTAGCTGATCCAGAGACCTATATAATTTATAATGTTATATAAAGGTAAAATATATATTTCTATCTAAATATTATAAATATATATTTCCTATATAATACTTTTACTTCTCTATTCTTCAGTATTGGATTTCTTGTGTTCCTATGCTGCAGACTTTGCTAATTCCCTGTTGTTTTTATCTCCTTAGAGTATTTAGTCTCCTGGGATGGCCTTTCTTAGCATGGTTAGTTTTCTCACTCTAGAGATATAACTTTCCAAACCAAGAAATCATACCTACACAGATATCCTTTGGGGGATATATGCATGAGAAATAGAGAAGGCACACACAATCCATAATACACCTATCCCACCAAAGATCTCTGTTCTCAGCAGCCATGTTTGAATCTACTTTTAAAATTTTCATAACTAGACACTGAATCTTCAATATAGACTCTCAAATTTGCACTCTTGTGTTGTTCATTTCTGGTACTTTTTAAAAATTTAAATTCAATTAACATAATGTGTATTATTCGTTTCAGAGGTAGAGTTCAGTGATTCATCAGTTGTATATAACACCCAGTGCTCAACACATCATGAGCCCTCTTTAACGCCCATCACCCAGTTTCTAGTACTTTCAATCATACTGCCAGAATAACTCTTTTTATCACATCATATTTTTCCTTTAAGAGACCGGTTATCCTTTTGGTTTTCATCCACCACCCTTCCTGATATTCCCTTGCTGCATTTCAGTTGCTTGCCACTACAAATACTTTTGTGCCTTTGTTAATGATTATCATCCAGCCTGAAAAAAAAATCAATTATACTTTCTTCAGTTTATTGTGCTTCAAATCAGGTAGTGGGAATCATTACTGGCTGCTATCCCATACCTGTCCACTCTGAGCATCAAGATTTGAATGCAGGTACATTACAATTTTATTACCTCAGCATTTGGTACTTTTTGAGGAAAATGAGGCACTGAGTTCTACTTTGTGCTCCCCCAAATTTGACAATTGTGTGATAAAAATGAAATTATGGATACAGATCACTGAAAATAATGTGTTCTAATATAACGTATATTTAAAAATATTAAAAACAAAACAATAACCTACTCTCCATTTAAAGGGAAATGAAGATATAAAATCTTCCCTCTTCAGTTTCTCACTTAAGCATCAGAGTAGGAGAAGAGAAGACATACAGAATCAACAAGTAATTTAGCTCCTTCACTAGTTTCTATGGCAACTTTCTGCATTAAACTAAGAACAAAATGAACTAAAAAAAAAAATCAGGCTTGCCTTGGCCTTGGTCATTGACACTTTTAGCATTACTTTCAATACAATGTTCAAAGCAATCAAAAACATACTAGTCAAAATGTTGACTCTACATATAAAGACTTTCATAAAATTTAATGTAAGACAGTCAGTATATAGGAAATGGGACAAAAATAAGATTTCCTTTTTAAAAGTCAACTTAAAAAATTATGAACTCTTGCCTGTTGACAATGACTGAAATAAACTAGTCTATAAATTGCCAGTTTGAAAGGGATTTATACAGGCTGGGTCAGTTCCATCTGCTCCTCAGATAAAGTATCTTACATGCTATTCCCCTGGAATTTCTTTGCTGACCCTGAGTCTCTGCAGATGAATGATTTGTCCACGTTGTCCCAATAGAGTCAATAGCAGCCTTATAAACATTTAGAAAAATCCTCTGGGACTCTGATCCTTGAGAGTAAAGGTGCACTTTGAATTGTGGAGTCCTTGTGGTTCTACAAGAGGGAAGGCAATGCTGTAACACTGGCACTTGATTCTCAGACTACAGAGCTCTAATATGCACAAACACATACATCTGATTCTCCTGTCACAGCAATGCCTATAGTTCTACAGCACAATACCATCTGGGGTCAGTTTCTTCACATGTTGTTTTCCTACTATGTGTATTTTAGCAGATGATATTCTTGCATGGTTTCTGGCATCTCAGTCCAGACCTCTGATAAAATTAGAATTTTTTTAAAGATTTTTTATTTATTTATTTGACAGAGAGAGACACACAGTGAGAGAGGGAACACAAGCAGGGGGAGTGGGAGAGGGAGAAGCAGGCTTCCCGCCGAGCATGGAGCCCAATGCAGGGCTCGATCCCAGGGCCCCGGGATCATGACCTGAGCTGAAGGCAGCCGCTTAATGACTAAGCCACCCAGGTGCCCCTAAAATTAGAAATTTTTAAGTGAGCACTTTATAGAATCATATGATTTAAGATTTTTTCCTTCACATTTTTATTATTCACTATAGATTTGTTTTTGTCTTTCCATTTGAATTTATTCTTAATATTTGACCACTCTAAGTAAAACTTGGTTGAACACATATTTATCACCAGGCTCCAGGGAAGGAGTTGTGGATAAGTGTCCTTGTCATTAATAGATATATGTGCATGGCTCCAGAGAAAAACACAATTTACACCAGGAATGTCAAGAACGTCTTCTAAGAACTGTTATTTTTGAGAAAAAAAATTTCCTGGGGCAGGAGAAATTATCTACTTGAAGAAAGAAATATTTTTGGCAGAAGGAATTTTAGGTGTGAGAGAACAGAAGTGTGAAAGAGATTGGCAGATGCAAGGAACTGGAAAGATTACCAACAAGTGTGCCATACACATGAGAGCAGAGGGAAATGAAGTTAAAAAATATGGGAGGTAATGAAACCTATGGGACACTGTAAAACCATATGCAAATATCTGTGATTATCTTTGCATATGATAAAGCTTGCTTGTGTTAGGAGGATGTAATAGAGAGTAACGAGGTGCAAGGTAACAAACATGGAAGTCCTTTCAGTTTTAGTAATTTACATAAGAATGGACAAGGAACTCAATATATGTAGTAGAAGTAGAAATGAGAAGAGAACAGGAGCTAAGAGGTAGTAAGTAGATTGTTTTGATATTTGTAATTTTAGACTTCAGAGTTGCAAAGTTAGTACAGTTCCTGAACACCTTTCAACCAACTTACTCCCAGTGTCAACATTTTATGTAACATCTTACATAATTGGTTACTTAAAATTAAGAAATTAACATTGGTATAACATTTTTAACTAAACTATTGGCTTTATTCCAATTTCTTCAGTTTTTCGACTAATATCCTTTTTCTTGTCCAGAAACTAATTCAGGCTACTTATTGTTACCTTCTATTTCATTTTCTTATCTCCTAGTCATTTCCAATCTATGACAGTTCCTTAGCCTTTTCTTGGATGACATGGGTATTTTTGAAGGCTATTGATCATCTATTTTGAGAGACTTACTCAGTATGGGTTTGTCCAATGTCTTCTCAATAGACAGATGCTGTGGATTTAAGGGAAGAATATTACAGAGGTAAAGTGTCTTTTGTAGCATCATATGAGGGAATATACAATGTCAGTAGGTCTTATTATTGATGATGCTGATCTTGATCGCTTGGGTAAGGTGGTGGTTGCAAAATTTCTCCACTGTCAAGTTTTTTCCTTTACATTCTATTCATTAAAAGTGAGTCTTAGGTACAGTCTTTGTTCAAGATGAAGGAAGTTAAGCTTCATTTCTTAGAATTTGTGGACATATATTAAAACCACTGGAGTATGACCAGAGGGGAAATAATTTGAGGCTTTGCAAGTTTTATCTACTAATTCTATTATAATAATTACTATTCTTGCCTACAATCATTATCACTGTTATATTCTAATAATGATTATTTCCCTTATATACTTCTATGTGTATACACACACACACACACACACACACACACACACACACACACACACACACACATATATATAATTTTTTTTAATTTTTTAAAAGTATGCTCTATGCTCAGCATAGAGCTCAATTCAGGGCTTGAGCTCATGACCTGGAATCAAGACCTGAGCCAAGGTCAAGAGTTGGATGCTCAATTGACTGAGCCACCCAGGTTCCCCATAACTGGCATTAAGAAAGCTATCCCTTTCACTTCACCTATATATTATTCAATAATTTATTTATACCAGAAATGACTCAGGCATATTTATTTTATATTTTATTGAGGTTGTAATCATATACTATGTTACTTGTTTCACAAATTCTTCCAGTTTTGACTACTGGAGCTCTTTCAAATTGGCTTCTGTGTCCTTTTGGCAAGCCTCCATTTATTTTGTAAGTGCAGTGCTACTTTTAGCATAAAAGGTATCCCAGAGTTACTTATTTTCCCTGTTCTTATTTTAGGATCAGCCAAGAAACTCTGTCTTTTATTTCAGAAGGGTATTTAGAAACCCAGATCTGAGTGCTAGGTATGCAATGTCCCTTCAAAGCCATCTCCACAAACAGGTAGGAAATATACATTTGTATGCCAAAACATACATAAAAGTGTATTTGCATCTACCTGGCTATCAGTATATATGTGTATGTGGTATGTATTTATATAGTATATATACTCATATTGAGGTCTCAGACTCCGTTTGGTACCAAATAGCTCATTCTAGAATTCTCTTTGTAACTTTTCCCCTGAAAGTGAGAAACCCAACCCTCATCATCTATAGTATATATGTTCAAACCTAGTTATGTATAGTTTCACAATTACTAATGTGTACCCCTCTGAGAAACAAATTTACCAACTAGAATATGGGGTTTGTATTCTCTAAGGTTTTGATTGTATTTGAGGAATGGATAGAAAGAATAATTCTAGGTTCCTGACTTGACTGGCTGGGTACATAGTGAGGCCATTGATAGAATGGAGAATTCATTGCAGGAAAAACAAATGATAGAAGATGGAATTAACTGTAGATATACTTAGTCTGAAATGGCTACAGTTCATCCAAACAGATATGTTCCAAAAAGCATTTGGAAGGGTATGTCCAAAGTCCAGGTAACTGTCTCAATTAGAAATAAACATTTGAAGCCCAGTTGTATCTAAGATATCCAAATATAGTATATAAAGTCAGAAAAGAATTAATGATAGAACACGATGAACAACAATGTATGTGAAAATTTACTAGCTCTAGAATGGGGATAACAACTGTACCTCTTAAAATACACAATAAAGATTTATGGCATAATCCACATAAAAACTATTACAGAAGTACCGAATACGTATCTTCTAGTACATACATTTAATAAGCATGGATCCATTACCCATGAATATCGCCTGATGTATAAACTGCTTAGGTTTTCTAATATATTTAAAAATTTAGAGGTTATGTTTATATTGATGCTGTAACAAATTACCACAAACTTAGTGATTTAAAACAACACAACTGTACTATATTACAGTCCTGGTTGCCAAAGGTCTAAAATAGATTGGCAGGGTTCTATCATTTCTAGAAGCTCTAGGGAATATTCATTCCTTTGCCTTTTTTCCAATTTCTATAATCTGCCCATATACCTTGACTTGTGGTCCTGCATCACTCCAATTTTGCTTCCATTGTCACATCTTCTTCTGATTATGGCACTCCTGTTTCCCTCTTACAAGGACCCTTATGATTAAATTAGGCCCTTTGTAGAATCTAAAATAATTTCCCATTTTAAGATCCTTAATTTATTCATATTTGCAAAATCCTTTTTTGCTATGTAAGATTACACATTCAAAGGTTTCTGGGATTGGGATGTGGATAGTTTCATGTGGGTGAGGGCATTATTCTACCTACCACATGGGCATTAGAATTTGTAATATACATAGGAGAAGGATGACATAGGGAACACCAACACCCTAGGAAAGTTTTATGTGGGCCAGGCAGTCATGTAGTATCTATCACTTCTGCTCATATTCCAAAAGCCAGAACTCAGTCACATGCCTACATTTAATTGTAAGGCTAGAGAATTTAGACCAGCTATGTATTCAGCAGCAAGAAACATTGAGTTTGGTGAACAGATATCTGATTTCTACCAGTCAACAGGTTTACAAATAAAAGAACAGTCAGCATCTAGTGAATACTAGCTTAGTCTATTAAAAAAAAAAGACTAATTCTAAATTGCACAGTTATGAGCTGAAGCAGTTAGCTGAAGGATAAACAGCTCTAAGATCACCATAGGATATACGGTATTTTTACATTTACTATTAATTCCCAACATAAGGGTGGCATAAGCTTACACAACAATTCTGATGGACTCTAATAAAGGAAATAATCACTTTGTGGGGTATTTTACAGAATCTGATTTTAAAGAATATTTGCAGATATATTCTATTATATTTACATGTTGGATGACAATCCATGAAATCCATGTGCTTGCTTAGTATAGAAAAACAGCTACCTATTTAATTCAATTACACATTTGGTGAAAACTTTGTATTAGAATTATTGTTGTTTCAGTAAGAATTGTTTATATTTGTAGTCACCAAATGTGCTAAAATTATCTAAGCTGGGAAATTTTTGTTATCCTAAAAATTCATGATTAGGTCTAACATTCTACAAATCTGATTATTTCTCTACATCATTTCACACCAGCAATGGCTCAAGAAGACATCCTAGGACTCATGAAACAATGGTCATCCAAACCCTAATCATTTTTATAGGGCACTTTGTAAATCATTTCCAGGAGAGAAAGCACTTTGCTCTTTGACAGCGGTGTCTCTGTTGTTCAGAACCATGGAACTGAACCTAAATAACTATCGTGACACGTTATATTTGCTCTCAGTCTTATAAATATGTTCTTAGAATCAAGATTTACAGAGATTTAAATTCAACAGAAGAGCATTTTGTAATCAGGCAGAATTAGGATACTACAGTCATATTTAAAAATGTATGTAACCAATGTCTATGACACCAATCTTTCCCCTGCTAATATAGCAACATCTGACAGTTTATTAAGAAGAAAACCAAGAAATCAACCCCAGTAGCATGGAGTGAATTAATTTGATATTTAAATGCATTACAGAATGATACTAATCCAATTATATGGAACAAAGTTTAAAAGAGAAAAATGACTGCCAGGATTGCCACAATGTGTGGAAGATAAGAGAAAATAGTCTTTAAAGAGCATTTCTCTTTGCAATTAGTTAAAGAAAAAACTTAAACCTCAAATGATCACATGAAAGCATGAAGTTTCCACTTTCCTCTGGTTTTATAAAAGAACTTGTAAAAATTACAATAATTTATTAAGGTTATTTCAAGCATTGCTCCATGCTTTTCCTTCCATCTCTTTGCTTCTTCTCACTCATCATTTATATGCATAATTCCCCCTCATATGGCATTTGTTTTCATCATATGTGGTGCTGTAATAGTAAATATTTTCTCCTCATGTGTTAACTGTGTGTCAGTTTAAAATTACTGTAATCCCAAGAAAATTCACTGGGATAGTCTTTTATCCTACAATTATGAAATGTTCCATTATAGATGCCAAATTTATATTATAATAAAAAGAAAATGAGGCCAAAAAGGCAATTCTGCCATTAGATTCCAAAACTGGGTTTAAAATGTTTCATCAGCAGTGGTGAGCATTCTAGCAGCACTTTGGGCCTTGTATTTCACTATAAGGTAAGGAATATAGATAAAACATCCCCTTCAAACTGTTGGTGAGTTTTTAGAAGTCATTTAGAGAGTGCAATAATTCAAATGGGAGAAATAACACAGATGCATTGTTTTACTTATTTATTGGTACATACCCAAGCAACAACATTTTAGGCAATTAAATAGATTTTCACCAACAAAGTCGCAGCCTCAATAAATTCAGAATTTAACGCTCCATACTGTGTGGAAATGAGAGAATCAACTTAGGTGTATACATATGGTCAAAATCTATTTTCAGATGTTTTGCACTATTCTTCATTTTCACTGTTAGCAACATCCCAAGCAGAAAATTCTGATGTGGGTGTCAAGTAATTGATACTAAATGGAAAGTGTTGTTCTGGGCTTTAAGAACTCCAAGTTAGAAGATACAGGTTATGTGATATAATATGTGGTAAACTCCAATAATAGGTTATACTCATGAAATTCCATGCAAGAATTTGACAGATGTGCCTGCTCTGGCATTAGAATATATCTATATATAGACAGATATAGATAGATATAGAATATATATAGATTTCTCTATAGACTATATATAAAACTATATATATAGTTCCGCTATCTATCTATATAGACAGTCTCCTGTCTATATGGAATAAATCCACCTGAGTGGGGAAAAAATGATTCTACTTATAGTGTAAAATTTGGCAAATTGCTTAACTCCTTCAGTCTAATAATCCACATAAAGTTCCTACAACTGTCCGTGGCTCATAGTAGCTATTCAGAAAACATGACTATTGTGCTTATACTTCTGTTAGATATTACCACGCTTGTTCTTTTACTACCAAAATTGGTTGAGGGAGTGAATACCATGAGGCACCCACATGTAAAACTTGATTGATGAACACATTCTACACTAGCCCCATTGTGTAATAGCAGTCCTACCTTCTTCTGATGTTCAGGATCAGTTATATCCATTATAGTGATTTCTCTTCTTGCCTGTTTGCCCCTTGGCCCAAAAATCCCAAAATAAGCTAAGAGCAGACATGTCTTATAATGTAATTACCCTCTTCCTGTAACCCCTAGCATAATTACTCCCCCTCTGGGAATCAGATCTTTAGATCTGCAAAGTTCTAAACTGTGGGAATAGGAAGTACAAATTCCTCAAGTGAGTCAGTAGGAGTGATAGCAAATGGACCCCTTGTACTTTTTTTTTAAGATTTTATTTATTTATTTATTTATTTTTGTCAGAGAGAGAAAGCACAAGCAGGGGGAGTGGCAGGCAGAGCAGGTAGGGGAGAAGCGGGCTCCCTGCCAAGCAAGGAGCCCGATGTGGGACTCAATCCCAGGATCCCAGGAAAATGACCCGAGCTGAAGGCAGACGCTTAACCGACTGAGCCACCCAGGTGTCCCAGACCTTGTACTTCTATCCCTTGCTTCACAGACCTATATATTCTCCTTACTGTGGGCATAGCGCCATACAAAGAACTTAAAGTGAATAATGCATCATGGAGGAGTCACTCCATCTTTGTGAGATATTTTTCAGCTGATATTTTAGATGTGCCTTCAGCAGGGCATTCCTATACTATATTAGACCATAATCATGATACCTACTCTTTTACCTCCTCCTGCTGTAAACTGGTCTGACATGATGTTAAATGTAATTCCTCACCAGTGAATCAAATCATAAGTTCTCAGATACTGGTGTTGGCTTGCAAAAATCCTGAAGGCAGATAAGAAAGCCCATACCCAGAATATTTATCTGTTCTTAGAATAATCACTGGTCCTCCCAAGATAAAGAAGATCAATGTTCTTTACTTGCCATCATAGCTGGTTTGTTTCCTTGAGAAATGGTGCCATAGTAGAGACTCAGCAATGGCCTCCGCTCTTGACAGGTTGATTGTTCTGTATTGGCAGTAGGTACATCAATTGTTGTCCATGCACAGCTTCCATCTCTGACACAATGGTCAATTAGTTTCTACGCTCATCATGTTAACATTTGGGTGTTTAAGAACAAAGACTACCTAAGGCCAACTGGTAGAGTTATTGTGTGCTTGGTTGTTGAAGTTTCCCTTAATGGTCTTTATAATGTTATATGAAGGTCTTCATACTTTGTACCTACTCCCAAATATATATCTACATCTTTCTATTCTAGATTTTGATCTCTCACTATTTCCTCCTTCTAGGCCTCTGACCACCAGGAAAGTGATTTTCCATAGCCTGTGTGTGTGTGTGTGTGTGTGTGTGTGTGTATACATACACACACACACACACTGAGGTTAGTTTATTAGAGATGTGTGTGTGAGAGTGTGTGTGTGTTTACTATATATAGGTTATTTCAGGTCTCTTCTCTTACTGCGTGAAATGAATAACTAAGTGCATGGCATGAAGTTCTGCTCATCAGGCCTATCCTTTTTCATTGTCTTTCCAGACCATCCCTGAATTGAGCTAAATTGCATCTGCCATCATTTTCATCTTAAACTCACATAATGAAGTCACATTACAAATCATAGCATAGGTGGTAGCTAAGAGATAAGCATTGGTATAACAGTTGTGATGACTCAGTAGTTGGGGGTAAATACCCAGGCATATTATTGTTCTTTTGGTTTACTCAGGCCAAATATTGGATATAGAAATTCCATTTTCGGGGCACCTGGGTGGCTCAGTCGGTTAAGCAACTGCCTTCAGCTCGGGTCATGATCTCAGAGTCCTGGGATCGAGCCCTGCATCAGGTTCCCTGCTCAGCAGGAGGCCTGCTTCTCCCTCTCCCGCTCCCCCTGCTTGTGTTCCCTCTCTCGCTGTGTCTCTCTCTGTCAAATAAATAAATAAAATCTTAAAAAAAAAAAAGAAATTCCATTTTACAGTGAGCCATTTCTGGACCCATCCAACCTTATTAATATGTAGATTTTAGAGAGCCCATTTCATGAAAGGTAGTTGTCACAGCACTGTTACTTAACCCAGAAGTACACCAAGATGGTATGACCTGCTTTCAAAACCCCATATTCTGCAGTATGTTCTCCCACTGAAACTTGTCAAATTTTCACAAAGCACCTTTTCCCACAATTGATAGCTTGTATCTACCACAGCGCTCTTTAACTGAGCTCTACTCACTGCTGGAAGCTTTTTGTATCATGCAGCATGATTTGGAGCAATTTCCCCAGTTGTGGAATATGCTGCTTCAAAACTCCAAAGAGGCCTTGCTGGTATTGTGCTTTCTTCTTCATAGCGGGAAGTACAAGATGAAAAATTTGTTTTTTACTTCAGACGGAATATCCTGACAGGCCAATCATCTGGACTCCTAAGTATTTTACAGATGTGGCAAACCAGAAACTTCACAGAATTTACCTCCCAGTATTAGGAGTAGGTACATGTTAACAAGACCTCCAATGTTGTTGGTCATCTATGTGTGCTATATGTTTTTGCTCACCGGAACTACTTGGCATGATGTTCTGATATATGCTGCAGGATGTCAAGAAGTTCAGATCTATTCATACTATATTATGAATGGGCATTGCAGCCCCACTTTAAGCTATGAGTTAGTTGAGTTTGAGGTAGTCTACTGCTATTCTCTAGTATCCACTTTTGTGCACAAACTTATGAACTTAATTGGAAAATGACAGGAGACCAGCATCCACACATCCTTTAGATATTTAAAAGTAGTGCTAACTTCCAAATTTCTCAGCATATGATGCTCCTTTTGTTTTACTATCTCATCTGAGGGAGGGGGCAATTCCAGAAACTTTCACTTGGCTTTTCGCATTATGATTATTCTGAGCCCATACACAAAGAACCTAATGTGGAGTTTTACTAAATACCATTCATGTTTATTCCAATTACGTATTAAGAGACCAGGGAAATAACCATCATGTAGATCCACAGACCCACATCCATTTAATGAGCTAGCTCCCATAAGGCCTCAATCATAAAGGAAGCCATGAGAATGCTTTGGGTTTTTGGGAGTCAGTGTCAACTTGAACTTTGTTTCCAACAATCTTCACAATACCTCTCACTAATGTACAATTGTGAAAGCAAATGAGCATAGGATTTTTGGGGCAAGGACTAGGAGAGTCACCACCATGTATACTAACCATGGTGTTGCAGAGTCTTTTCTCCTCAGAACCAAGCCCATCGAATAGTCAAGGGGCTCTAATTTAACCCGGCTCAGGTCTAGAAGCTGTAAGGGACTGTGACCTTACCGAGGCAAGTTCTAGTAATCTCTTGGTTGCTTATCCTTGGTTTCCTTTGATGGTATAAATCGAGCAGTACTCTTTTTAACTGCTCATCTATCTTTCCTCTTGTTTTGACTAATATTCTACTAAGTTGCTGATGCCCTACGTCTTCTTGACTTCTGCATGGAAATTTATAAATATATATGTGTAATTTATATATTTATACATACATAAAAATTTATACATATATATTTTAAACTTGTTTTCTTTTCTACAGTGACTTGAAAGCTGCATGGCTAAGGTGTTGACAAAACTTGTCTCTTCAATCTTACAGAAACTGTGGATAAAATGGCTTACTCCCAGCCGCTGTGCTCTCACCAATCTAGTCTCAGGCTTAGCACTAACCTTATACTAGTGTTTTTCTTAGTCCATCCTGACACTCAGTTCTTACTACATTCTACAATATAGTCTATGATTGATGGAAATACTGTGTTTTTTTAATCTATATATGTTGGAGACAATGTTTCTCATGTTTCTGTTGCCTTGGAAGAAAAGAAACTTCTGGGTATTTAAGCTATACTTCTGTAAAGATAGCTCCACTTTGTATTACATCAAAATTTTTGTAGATAATATTCTCACACACACTTTAAGTCACCATGTATCCTGTTATCCTTATAGTGTATTTTATAAGTTCATTAAGTTACTTGACATCCTTATAACCATTTAGTTGCAGTGTCTCCCAGACAATTCCATGATCCAGAAATGGACCATAATCTTGAACTATGCTCAACCGCAGCTGTTAACCTATAAAAATTCATGACGTCTTCTATAAATCCTCTGAAAATACTTCTTATAATTTTGTATAAATACATATGTATCTACGCACATCTATATATACATACATATATTTATATGTATGTATAAGTAGTATTAACGTGTGTGTGTGTGTGTGTGTGTGTGTATATAATTTTCTACTAGAAAGTTTAATTCTGTCTTATACCTAAAACTCCAGAAGCTTGATCTGGATCTTAATAAGACAATTAGATTAGTCCTATTCATAATCTTAATCAATGTATTTGATCCCCAAAATTAAAATTTACAAATTGTTTTAATCTGAGTGTTTAACATTGGAAGACACTGAGAAAGTAGAGACAAAAACCATTTAACCAACCAAAATAGACTTTTTGTTTGATCTAATTCATCATGGGTATTCAAGAGGAAAATGAATAAGAGCATTTTATTACATAAATTGGAGTAACTTAAATTAGAAACTCCTCAAATACGTTCCAACACAGATGGTAAGGCAGTTACCAATATTGTCCCACTAATTTCCACAGAATTTTCATTTACTTACAAATGCCTTTAATAAAAGCAAGTGAAATTAAATCAGTAGTAATAATCCCTGACCCCATATATTACTGTTGCACATTTCCTGAGAACTTGATCAATTACCTATCCTTCCACGAAACTTCAAATTCTTCCTTTTTACTGGTTTCTTCACTTATTAAGCTCTTTCCACCTCTTAACAACCACCAAATTCTCCACCTTTTCACAGCAAACCTTCTAGAAATAATCATAAGCACCCTTTATTTCCTTTCACTTATTCACTGTTCAACCCTTTCAAATGTTGTTTTCATACCAGCACTAAAACCGAAGCTTCATTATGACAGCTCAGTTTGCCTATCTAAATATCATAGTGGGACCTCAAATTTATTATAGTTCACAGAATGCTTTCCCAAACAAACCCCTGCAATTATTCTTTTCCAAGTTTTTCACTTAAAAAAAATAAGAGTAGCATTAACATCTCCTGAATGTTTATGTTCAACTGTTAGATACATCACTGATTTATCTTTCTACTCCTTTTCCCACTCCCATTGTCAGTAGCATGATTTTTTCTTATCATAGATAATTTCAGCAATTCTGTGTATTCACTTCCTATTGGTGTTGTAACAAGTTACCACAAAACTGCACATATTTCTTACAGTTTGGAGGTCAGAAGTATGAAATGGATCCCACTGGTGTTGGCAGGACTACATACCTTTTCGGAGGCTCTCAGGGAGACTCAGTTTTCTTGTCTTTTCCAGCTTTTAGAGGCTGCCAACATTACTTGGCCAAGGCACACAGTCAATCTTCAAAGCCAACAATAGCAGACAAAACTTTTCTCATACGGCCACACTCTGACTCTTCTGCGCCCTCTCCCATTTTTTTTAAAGGACCCTGTGATTACATTGGAACCACCTGGATAATCCAGCATGCTGCTTCTATTTTAAGATCAGTTGATTAGCAATCTTAATTCCATCTGCTACTTTAATTTCCTTTACCATGTAAACTAAGAACCCACAGGTTCTGGGGATTAGGATGTAGGGGTTCTATTAGTCTACCTACCACATCCTGCAATAAACATTGACATACATACTTTTTTTTTTTTTTCTGCAGTAGAGCAAGAACAGTATTTAATTTATATTTGCAGAAGTAGACTTCCTGGGTTAAAGTATATACATATTCTTTTGTTATGCCAAAATAATCTTCCAACATGTCTTGGTGTGTACTCTAATTATTAGAATAAAAACAACTGTTCTCTAAACATTTGCTAGAGTGGATGTATTATTAGTGTTCTGCGGAAATTCCCTTTACTGTTACACATTCCAACTGGGGTAGGGGGGAGTTGGAGCCTACAACCAATAACGGACAAAAGGTCTCATAGTAGAAAAGACTGCTGCAGTTGGTGCTCTCAGCTCCTCGTAGAGCTGGGCTGAGGCTAGTCTCCTTATCCTCTGCAATCATTGCCTTCTTCCATAGCTTCTCAAACCGTAGCCTCCTTCCTTCACTTCTCATCTCTTAAGAGCCCTCTCTTAAGAAATCACTAGAACAGAAATTCTCGATCTCAAGTTGTGCTTTCAGAGAAGCATTCCTAAGACATTTACTGATGCTAAGAATGATCAAGCTTTTTGTGACAGATATGACTGGTGAAATGCTTATTTATGTTTAAAACACTTTTAAATGTCACGTGACCGTCTGTGTTTCTCCTTCAGCAAATTGCTTTACTACTTTGATCAACTGATTTATTCAAATTTTCCTTATTAACTAGTAACATTTATGTTAAAGATATATGTTTGTTAGTAATAAGAGTTTCAAAATGATTGAATTCCCACTTGCTTTTTCATTTCATTTATGAATAAATTTTCAGGGGTTTCTTTAGTGATTGTATTTTAACAAAGTAGTTAAAAATAAGATTGCATTGTATTACTGTAGGTAATAATCATCTTGTAGTGATTTTTTTGAATTTATTAGTTGTAATAATATTTTTTGTATTCCTAAGGATATACATCATATAATCTTTGAAATAATTTTACATTTATCTTTCCTATCTCAATGTTTTTATTTTATTTTCTTGCCTAATTGCCCTGGCTAGAATTTCCCATACAATGACAACTATAAATGGCAAGAGTGGACATCCTTAACTTGTTCATGATCTGAGAATGAAAACACTGTTTCTAAATTAAATATGATATTAACATAGGTTTTTTTATTTATGCTCTTTATCAGATTGAGAAAGTTACCTTCTATTCATTCTTTTGCTTTGTTCTTATCATAAAGGGGTGTCAGATTTTGTCAAATACTAATTAATTTCTAGGGCGGAGCAAGATGGCAGAGGAGTAGGAGACCTGGATTTCGTCTGGTCTCAGGAATTCAGCTGAATAGGGATCAAACCATTCTGAACACCTACGAACTCAACAGGAGGTCAAAGAAAAGAACAGCAACAAATCTCTGAACAGAAAAGTGACCACTTTCTGGAAGGTAGGACGTGCAGAGAAGTGAATCCCAGGTGATATTCCAGAGGATAGACGGTGGGGGAGGGGGCCTCCGTCGGCCGCTTCTGGCAAGTGCTAGAGCCGCCGAGCACAAAATCGGAACTTTTAGAAGCCGGCTCCACTGAGGGACGTCACTCCAGTGGCTAAGCTGGGGGTGGAACCCTCATGGGACAGTGTGGTCTCAGGACCCTCAGGGTCACAGAAAGACCGGGGGTGCCTGAGTGCGGCAGAGCTCCCAGGTATCGGAGCAGGGAAGCCGGCTGCAGAGACGGAGCCGAGGCGCGGGCTCTCAGCTCGGGGTTGCCATAAACTGTGATCCGCAGCCCAATTGGGCCACTGCTCCTCCAGCAGGGACCCAACAAGTGGCAGATCCAGGGAGACTCCCCTTCCTCCCCCAGGAAGAGCGGCACAGGAGCGCACTGCAGGGATCTGCTGGGTTTGGAGACTCCACACGGGGTCGGATGCCAGAGATAGAAATGCTCGGTCACAGGCCGGGTGAGTACGGAGTGGGGCCGGAGACCGGGGAGACGGGAGTGACTGCTTTTCTCTGGGGGCTCATTGAGGAGCGGGGCCCCAAGTTCTCGGCTCCCCCGGAGTGGAGATTGGGAGGCCACCATTTTCACTCTTGTCCTAACTGAGAGCTTGCCGGGAACAAAAGCTCCTGAGAGCAAACCCGAGTAGCTTGCTTAGCCCCAACGGACAAGGGTGGGGCAATTCCGCCTCCGGCAAAGACATTTGGAAACCACAGCAACAGGCCCCTCCCCCAGAAGATCAGCCCAAACAGCCAGCAAGCCAAGACCAAGTTTACCAATCAAGGAGAACGGGAGAACTCCAGCGCTAGGGGAATAGTGCACATAGAATTCATAGCTTTTTTACCATGATTCATTAGTTTTTCAAAGTTATTTTTTTAACTGTTTTCTTTCTTTTTTTGAATTTTTCTTTTACCCTTTTTCAACCAACATCTTATCAATCCCCTTTTTAAAAAAACATTTTTCATTTTTCATTTTTAGAGTCATATTTTATCTCTTCATAGTAGTTACCCTTATTTTGGGCATATATATATAAATTGTTCTCTCTTTAAAATTTTGAGATACAGTTTCTTCTAACA
Source organism: Callorhinus ursinus (assembly GCF_003265705.2). NCBI lineage: Eukaryota > Metazoa > Chordata > Mammalia > Carnivora > Otariidae > Callorhinus > Callorhinus ursinus. The sequence continues at coordinate 74,761,397 of NW_027397066.1, forward strand.
GATCAAAATATACCCTAAATCACTAGTATATGGCTTTGTTCTAGTGTCCTGCCTGATCACATTCTCTCCCTTTTTTCTTTTTTTTAAATCTTCTTTTTTTTCAAACAACTTCTTATCAATTCCTTTTATAAAATCTTTTATAATTTTCATCTTTACAGTCATCTTCCATCCGTTTATTGTATCAACCCTTATTTTGTATATATATAAGTCTTTCTTCCTTTAAAATTTTAGGAGGCACTTTCTTCTAACAGACCAAAATACGCCCAAAATCTAGTGTGTGGCACTGATCTATTCACAAGCCTGATCATATTTGATCATATTCTGTTTTGTTTTCTTCTGTTTTTGTTTGTTTTTATCTTTTTCATTTTCTTTTTTTCTCTTTCTTTTTTCTTTCTTTCCCTTTCTTTTCCCCTGGTTTCAGGTCTTTTCCGATTTCTATAGAGTATATTTGCTGGGGATGTTGTTAACCTGTTAGCATTTTGTTCTCTCATTCATCTATTCTCCTCCGGACAAAATGACAAGACGAAATAAATCACCTCAGCAAAAAGAACAAGAGGTAGTACTGTCTGCCAGGGACCTACTCAGTACGGACAACAGTACGATGTCAGACCTAGAGTTCAGAATCATGACTTTAAAGATACTAGCTGGGCTTGAAAAAAGAAACGCTTTCTGGAGAAATAAAAGAACTAAAATCTAACCAAGTCGAAATCAAAAAGGCTATTAATGAGGTGCAATGAAAAATGGGGGCACTAACTGCTAGGATAAATGAGGCAGAAGAGAGAATCAGCGATATAGAAGACCAAATGATGGAAAATAAAGAGGCTGAGAAAAAGAGAGATAAACAACTACAGGATCACAAGGGCAGAATTCGAGAGATAAGCGATACGATAAGACAAAACAACGTTAGAATAATTGAATCCCAGAAGAAGAAGAGAGAGAGGGGCAGAAGGTATATTGGAGCAAATTATAGCAGAGAACTTCCCTAATGTGGGGAAGGAAACAGGCATCAAAATCCAGGAGGCACAGAAAACCCCTCTCAAAATCAATAAAAATAGGTCAAGACCCCGAAAACAATAGTAAAACTTACGAGTCTCAGAGACAAAGAGAAAATCCTGAAAGCAGCTCGGGACAAGAGATATGTAACCTACAATGGTAGAAACATGAGATTGGCAACAGACCTATCCACAGAGACCTGGCAGGCCAGAAAGGACTGGCATGATATCTTCAGAGCACTAAATGAGAAAAATATGCAGCCAAGAATACTATATCCAGCTAGGCTGTCAGTGAAAATAGAAGGAGAGATAAAAATCTTCCAGGACAAACAAAAACTAAGGGAATTTGCAAACACGAAACCAGCCCTCCAAGAAATATTGAAAGGGGTCCTCTAAGCAAAGAGAGAGCCTAAAAGTAACATAGACTGAAAGGAACACAGACAGTATACAGTAACAGCCACCTTACAGGCAATACAATGGCACTAAATTCATATCTTTCACTAGTTACCTTGAATGTAAATGGGCTAAATGCCCCAATCAAAAGACACAGGCTATCAGATTGCATAAAAAAACTAGACCCATCGATATGCTGTCTGCAAGAGACTCATTTTAGACCCAAAGACACCCCCAGATTGAAAGTGAGGGGTTGGAAAACCATTTACCATGCTAATGGACACCAAAAGAAAGCTGGGGTGCCAATCCTTATATCAAACAAATAAGATTTAAAAAAAAAGACTGTAATAAGAGATGAAGAAGGACACTATATCCTATCTAAAGAGTCTATCCAACAAGAAGATCTAACAATTGTAAATATCTATGCCCCTAACATGGGAGCAGCCAATTATATAAGCCAATTAATAACAAAAGCAAAGAAACACATTGACAACAATACAATAATAGTGGGGGACTTTAACACCCCCCTGACTGAAATGGACAGATCACCTAAGCAAAAGATCAACAAGGAAATAAAGACTTTAAATGAAAGAATGGACCAAATGGACTTCACAGACATATTCAGAACATCCCATTCCAAAGCAACGGAATACACATTCCTCTCTAGTGCCCATGGAACATTCTCCAGAATTGATCACATCCTAGGTCACAAATCAGGTCTCAACTGGTACCAAAAGATTGGAATTATTCCCTGCATATTTTCAGACCACAATGCTTTGAAACTAGAACTCAATCACAAGAGAAAAGTCGGAAAGAACTCAAATACATGGAGGCTAAAGAATATCCTACTAAAGAATGAATGGGTCAACAAGGAAATTAAAGGAGAATTAAAAAAATTCATGGAAACCAGTGAAAATGAAAACACAACTGTTCAAAATCTTTGGGATACAGCAAAGGCAGTCCTAAGAGGAAAGTATATAGCAATATAAGCCTTTCTCAAGAAACAAGAAAGGTCTCAAATACACAACCTAACCCTACACCTAAAGGCACTGGAGAAAAAACAGCAAATAAAGCCTAAACCTAGTAGAAGAAGAGAAATCATAAAGATCGGAGCAGAAATCAATGAAATAGAAACCAAAAGAACAGAAGAACAGATCAACGAAACTAGGAGCTGGTTCTATGAAAGAATTAACAAGATTGATAAACCCTTGGCCAGACTTATCAAAAAGAAAAGAGAAATGACCCAAATCAACAAAATCATGAATGAAAGAAGAGAGATCACAACCAACACCAAAGAAATACAAACAATTCTAAGAACATGTTATGAGCAACTCTATGCCAGCAAATTAGATAACCTGGAAGAAATGGGTGCATTCGTAGAGATGTATCAACTACCAAAATTGAACCAGGAAGAAATAGAAAACCTGAACAGACCTATTCTGAATACCTGAAATTTCAGACCTAATCTGAAAACCTGAATATTCAGGAGAATACCTATTCTCCTAAAACTGTTCCAAAAAATAGAAATGGAAGGAAAACTTCCAAACTCATTTTATGAGGCCACCATTACCTTGATCCCAAACCAGACAAAGACCCCATCAAAAAGGAGAATTACAGACCAATATCCTGATGAAATGGACGCAAAAATTCTCACCAAAATACTAGCCAATAGGATCCAAAAGTACATTAAAAGGATTATTCACCATGACCCAGTAGGATTTATCCCTGGGCTGCAAGGTTGGTTCAACATCCGCAAATCAATCAACGTGATACAATACATTACCAAAGGAAAGAACAAGAAACATATGATTCTCTCAATAGATGCAGAAAAAGCATTTGACAAAGTACAGCATCCTTTCTTGATCAAAACTCTTCAGAGTATAAGGATAGAGGGTACATACCTCAATATCATAAAAGCCATCTATGAAAAACCTACAGCGAATATCATTCTCAATGGGGAAAAGCTGAGAGCTTTTCCCTTAAGGTCAGGAACACGGCAGGGATGTCGACTATCACCACTGCTAGTCAACATAGTATTAGAAGTCCTAGGCACAGCAATCAGACAACAAAAAGAAATCAAAGGCATCCAAATCAGCAAAGAAGAAGTCAAACTCTCACTCTTTGCAGATGATCTGATACTGTACGTGGAAAACCCAAAAGACTCCACCCCAAAACTGCTAGAACTCATACAGGAATTCAGTAAAGTGGCAGGATATAAAATCAATGCACAGAAATCAGTGGCATTCCTATACACCAACAACAAGACAGAAGAGAGACAATTCAAGGAGTCGATCCCATTTACAATTGCACCCAAACCCATAAGATACCTAGGAATAAATTTAACCAAAGAGGCAAAGGATCTGTACTCAGAAAACTATAAAATAGGAAAGAAATTGAAGAAGACACAAAGAAATGGAAAAACGTTCCATGCTCATGGATTGGGAGAACAAACATTGTGAAGTTGTCTAGGCTACCTAGAGCAATCTACACATTCAATGCAATCCTCATCAAAATACCATCCACTTTTTCCAAAGAAATGGAACAAATAATCCTAAAATTTCTATGGAGCCAGAAGAGACCCCGAATAGCCAGAGGAATATTGAAAAAGAAAAGCAAAGCTGGTGGCATCACAATTCCGGACTTCCAGCTCTATTACAAAGCTGTCATCATCAAGACAGTATGGTACTGGCACAAAAACAGACACATAGATCAATGGAACAGAATAGACAGCCCAGAAATGGCCCCTCAACTCTATGGTCAACTAATCTTCGACAAAGCAGGAAAGAATGTCCAATGGAAAAAAAGACAGTCTCTTCAACAAATGGTGTTGGGAAAATTGGACAACCACATGCAGAAGAATGAAACTGGACCATTTCCTTACACCACACACAAAAATAGACTCCAAATGGTTGAAAGACCTAAACGTGAGACAGGGGTCCATCAAAATCCTAAAGGAGAACACATGTAGCAACCTCTTCGACCTCAGCCGCAGCAACTTCTTCCTAGAAACATCGCCAAAGGCACGGGAAGCCAGGGCAAAAATGAACTATTGGGATTTCATCAAGATAAAAAGCTTTTGCACAGCAAAAGAAACAGTCCACAAAACCAAAAGACAACCGACAGAATGGGAGAAAATATTTGCAAATGACATATCAGATAAAGGGCTAGTATCCAAAATCTATAAAGAACTTATCAAACTCAACACCCAAAGAACAAATGATCCAATCAAGAAATGGGCAGAAGACATGAACAGACATTTTTCCAAAGAAGACATCGAAATTGCCAACAGACACATGAAAAAGTGCTCAACATCGCTCAGCATCAGGGAAATCCAAATCAAAACCTCCATGAGATACCACCTCACACCAGTCAGAATGGCTAAAATTAACAAGTCAGGAAACGACAGATGTTGGCGGGGATGCGGAGAAAGGGGAACCCTCCTACACTGTTGGTGGGAATGCAAGCTGGTGCAACCACTCTGGAAAACAGTATGAAGGTTCCTCAAACAGTTGAAAATAGAGCTACCATACGATCCAGCAATTGCACTACTGGGTATTTACCACAAAGATACAAATGTAGGGATCCGAAGGGGTACGTGCACCCCAATGTTTATAGCAGCAATGTCCACAATAGCCAAACTGTGGAAAGAGACAAGATGTCCATCGACAGATGAATGGATAAAGAAGATGTGGTATATATACACAATGGAATATTATGCAGCCATCAAATGAATGAGATCTTGCCATTTGCAATGATGTGGATGGAACTGGAGGGTGTTATGCTGAGTCAAATAAGTCAATCAGAGAAAGACATGTATCATATGACCTCGCTGATATGAGGAATTCTTAATCTCAGGAAACAAACTGAGGGTTGCTGGAGTGGTCAGGGGTGGGAGGGATGGGGTGGCTGGGTGATAGACATTGGGGAGGGTATGAGCTATGGTGAGCGCTGTGAATTGTGTAAGAATGTTGAATCACAGACCTGTACTTCTGAAACAAATAATGCAATATATGTTAAGAAAAAAAAAAGAAGAAGAAGATAGCAGGAGGGGAAGAATGAGGGGAGTAAGTTGGAGGGGGAGATGAACCATAAGAGATGATGGACTCTGAGAAACAATCTGAGGGTTCTAGAGGGAAGGGGGGTGGAGGGATGGGTTAGCCTGGTGATGGGTATTAAAGAGGGCACGTTTTGTGTGGAGCACTGGTTATTATGCACACACAATGAATCATGGAACACTACATCAAAAACTAATGATGTAATGTATGGTGATTAACATAACAATAAAAAATTTAAAAAAAGAAAAAATATTTTGTCAAATACTTTTTCTGTATATATTTGAGATGATCATGAGATTTTATGTTTTATTCTGTAGATATGATATATGAATTCAGAAATATGAATTTATTTTGAACGTTGACCCTACTTTCCTTTCCTGGGATGTATCTCACTTGGTCATAGTACAGTATGTATATTTTTTTTATGTTGGTGGGTTTGGTTTGTTAGTATCTTGTTCCTAATTTTTATATTTATATTCATAAAATATTAACCAGTAGTTTTATTTTCTTATGACATCTTTATCTGGTTTGGGTATCAAGGTAATACTGTCCTCACGGCATTAGTTAGAAAGTGTTCTCCTATTTTTGGAAGACTTTGTGAAGAATTGGTATGAATATTTTTTTAATATTTGGTAGGCTACACCAATAAAGCTTTCTATTAGTTTGTAAAAAAAAAATTACTAATTTAATTGTTGAACTTATTATTGGCCTATTGAGGTTTTCTATTTCTCCCTGAGTTGGTAGTTGATACCTTTTTAAGAATTTGTCTTTCAACATTTTTACTATGAAGTATCTGTGTATGAATATCTTTTTGTTTATACTGCTTGGAGTTTGTTGAACTTTGGGATGTGTAGATTAATACTTGTCACCAAATTTGTGAAGTTTTCAGGTATGATTTTTCAGAAATTTTTCTTTTCTTTTCTCTCTCCTTGTACTCATATTACATGTATCTTAATTTGCTTAATGTTTCTCTCCTCTGAGAATCTGTTCATTTTTCTTTACTCTTTTTCTCTTTCTCTGGATTGCGTAATTTCTATTGATCAGTCTTCACATTTGCTGATTTTTAATTCTGCTAGTTTAAATCTACTGTTGAGACTGTATTGAATTTTCATTGACTTATTTTACTTTATTTTGAGATGGGGGAGGGGCAGAGGGCGAGAGAGAAACTTAAGCCGGCTCCACTCCCAGTGCAGAGCCCAATGCAGGGCTCAATCTTACGACCCTGAGATCATGACCTGAGCTGAAATCAAGAGTCAAATACTTAACTGACTGAGCCACCCAGGTGCCCAAGTTATTATACTTTTAACTTGAGTTTTCATTTGTTGTTTTTTTTCATATATATATCTCTTTATTGCTATTTTCTATTTGATGGTTGATTATCATCACACCTTTATTTGCTTCTTTAAGCCTAAGGACTTTTAATTATTTGAACGTATAATGGCTGCTTTGAAGACTTTCTGTAAAAGCTGATGCCTAAGCCCTCTCATAGGCAGTTTCTGTTGTAGGCTTTTTTCTCTCTTTATGGGTCACACTTTCCTGTTTCCTTTTATGTCTAGTAATTTCATATTAAAATTGGACATTTTAGATAATATATTGTGGCAATTCTGCATACTAAATTCCCATACTCCTTAGGGGGTTGTTGCTTTCCTATTTATCTGTTTATTGGCTTAGTAGAATATTTTTAGTGAAGTCTATTTCATCCACGATGTGAAGCCTACCCCTTTCAGATAGATGTCTTTGGGAGCTAGTGGATAAGAAGCCCCATTTTCTTGGCCACACCTATGCAGCTTGGAGCATCCATCAGGATGAGGTGTTCGAGGTATAGAGGGAGGAAGTGGGTTGTGGTTAATCACCAAAGACTATTGATTATCTCACTGAGATTTAGTAGGCTTTCTTAAGTAAATGTTACTTCATCTGTATGCTCTTAGGACAATTTCCAGGGAGCATAAATACATGTTTATTATTTTTACAATAACTTTCACCAGTTATAGTTGCCTCCCTTATAAGCAAGTCCATGATACTTTTCACACATCATTCCAGAAGTGAATCTGCCCACAATTAGTCTTGCCTACTTTCCTTCCTTAATCTAACATTATACCCCTCAGTATGCCTTGAAATTACATCTTATTCTGCTAATCAGGAAAAATATCTATTATTCATAATCACTTATCCCTACCAAGGATGTAAATTGCCTTAAAATGATATCAGTTAAGATTCTATTTTGACCAATTACAAGTTGAGTTTAATCATCTTGAAATGAGTGTTTTGTTGTAATTATCCTATTAATTCCCTTCACTGTGCTTTCCAGATTTGCTTAGTTTTAAACAGTCCCTTTTTCCTGAATCAGTACTTCTCATCCAAGGGTAATTTTGCCCCTCTGGAGACAGTATCATTAATTATAAACATTGTTGATTGTCATGAGAGGACCAGGGAAAGAATGTGTTTCTGGCATCTCGTGGGTAGAAGCAGAGGTGCTCCTAAACATCCTACAAGCATCCTGCAAGAAAGAATTATGTAGGCAAACCCCAATAATGCCAAGTTTAAGAAACCCTGTGCTAATTCATTCGTATGTCTTCTCATGGTAGTACTTCAGCCATATAACATTTTCATAGTACATATCTTGTGCGCCCCATAACCTTTATTAAATAGATTGTGTCTCACTTTTTATCCAGTAGAATTAACATAAAAATATGAGTTCTCTCATATAAGCAAACAAATACAAAACAATTTAAAATAACATAGAAAATTTAATGTAAAATTTTTCTCATATCTTCTTTGAAAAAATGATAATATTAAACCTTTTACATATATAACAAAGGAAAAACTCAGAGCCTTAAGACATTGGTAAAGAAAATATAAATTATTCATTCCAGAATAACAGCAAAGACCTTTCCTTTTAAGCAACCTAAAAAGCATTTACCTCAAAAATACAATAAGCAAAAAAACAAAAGAGAGAGAAAAAAACAGAATCAATAAAGGAAAAATCAAATGAAAGGCAGGGTAGAGTACCATCAAAATCAATATTGCAAGCTCATTTCAAGATAAAGAAAAATAGGACTAGAAAAGGAATAGACACTATTAAACTAACAAAAACGACTACAAAAGAATCTACACATAACACTTCTCTTGACTCCTTTTGGTTTTTAGCTGGATGGAGTTTAAATAATAATAAAAGTATTCCAGAAACTGGAAAAATATGGTTCATGCCAGTCAGCAAGCAAGCCCACATGGAATGGAGGCATTTTATAAAACTCTTAAGCTGTTTTCAGGAAAACCTTTTCTCAGCATTATTTGTTACTTATATTAGACAATGGGGGAATCACTGTTTCTTGGGAGGTTTGTATAGATATATGAAATTATTCCTGGTAAACTTTGAAAGTTAAGTCCATTTTAAAGTTAGATGTGATGAAATAATTTATTAGGGCAGAAGTATCATTTTACTATATTGGTTTTATAGTCACTGTGTAAATCATACACACACACACACACACACACACACAAACACAGTCACTGCCAAATAGTGATGATTTGATAGGCAAGACTGGTTTAAAGAGTAAAGTCTTTAAACCACTTAGATTAACCATTGCCACAGGAAAATAATTCAGTCTAGAACTGTTATTGGATTAAAATATTCTTTAGCTGAGGGAAGAACAGATCCTTCTTTTCTCCCGTTAATTACTTAGCTAAAAATTTAACAAAAGCTACCACCTTTATATTTAGTTTTCTAGCATCAAATCATAAACTACCTTACATCACTCTCCTTTAAGCCTTGCAAAAAGGTACAATGTTGATCTCATACACACATTTTAAGAAGAAAAAATGTTACATACACAGGTGGAAACTGATCAAATTGATTCTACTCCTCTATAACAAGTGATTTAATAAATGTCAAGCCTTGCTGCCTAGGACCTTTGAAAATACTGGGTTTTTCCACCTGAAGTATATTTATCATTGCAAGTACAAAGCAAGCAATACTGCTTTTATAATTTCAAATCATTGAGAAGACCAAAAATTATTATTAAATTGTGCATAATGAGAAATTCAAATGTAAACTAAACCATTTCACCTTAATTGCAAAATTATTTTTCCCTGGATTTAGAAAATCACTGAAAAGATTGCGTTATTATCATCAAGACAAGTTTATTGATTCCATACTGTGTGGTCTATGTAGATATTAGGAACTGAAAGAAATAGTTAAAAAAAAAAAAGAAAGAAAGAAAAGAAAAGAAAGTGAAGCTTTGCCATTAAGTAGCTATACAAATGTTAAGTGATTCAGCCTCATTTTTACACATGTTGGGTTTTGCTCTTGCTATTTTCATAGTAAGTTAGCCTATTCTTTTGCCTGCCTTTCTGAAATTCATCACTCTTTGTTTTCAGAAATCAGCAATGTGAGAGAACTTTTGGTTCTATTATATTGTGGTTATCCAGTTTAGTTTACCATGTAGAAGTAGGATTCTGAAATAAACTCGTTGCATAAAGAGTTCAATACCTATATTGTTGGTTCATGTTTGATGTCAATGTTCTCCAAAACTTGATGGCGTATTTTGATGTGGGAAATAAAGGTGTTGGAAGAGTGATGGGTTAGGAGTCCAGAGAACTGGGTACTACTCTCAGCTTTGCCTCTAACCAGCTATGGGATCTCAGACAAATTGTACCATTTGTGACACATATTTCCCTCACCATACAATGAGCGTCGTAAACTAGAGTAGTGCTTCTTGCAATTTAATGTGCCTTTGAATCACCTAGGGAATCTTGTTAAAATTCACATTTTCATTACATAAGTCTGAAATGGGGTCCTAGATTTTGCATTTCTAACTCCCCAGGTGATGTTCTTGGCATCAGTATTGGCCCCATTATACCTTGTGAACCTATTCTGAAAATCAAAGGCACATTAATATCAAAATACTGGTCTGCCAAAAGGTCATTTTGGCTCTGTTCATATGAATTTCTAATTCCTGTTTATTGATGCATCATTTAAAATCACAGGATAACAAAATTTAGTGACACCTTTTATCTCTGAGCTAACAATGTGTTTAAGAATTGCTTGGCACAATAAGTTCAGAAATGACCTTGCTCTATTGTAAATAAATTTTTAATCTGTAGAGCTGCTGTAATTCTACAAAATGGTCTATAATCTATCATGTAGTCTTTTGTATGTTGTTTCACGGAAACAGTAATTAGAGACAAAATATTCTTGCAAGGCCATCATTAAGATTTGCTTATGGATTCATCTTGATGATGTGATAATATGGGTAAAGCATAGTCATTTCTCTATAGAACAGAAAGATTATGCAAACACAGGATTCTAGATTCTAGTTAATTTTATGTAAGATTACCTAAAAGAAATTTAAGTCCTGATAGATTTGAAGTTCTAAACATTTTCCTCCCACTTTTTTCTCTGGCCCATCCAAAAATAACACTAAAATTTTAGGAACATGTCAGTAAATTATGTGTGTGTGTGTGTGTATTATAAGAAAATGTATATATACATATATGTATATATATAAACATTTTTCAAAAAAGTATATTTTAATACATTTTTTTAAATAAGGGATATAGATAATGGAAGGCAAGACTCTAAGATGGCATTACAGATTCCTACCTGCCCCTGTACAAACTCCACAAAATTCCTACCCTTTAGATGTTGTGGATATGATAGCATATCTCTCCTATAATTGTCACATTACATGGAAAGAGAGATTTTGCTGATGAAGTTAAGATCCATGATTACTTAACTTTGACTTCATTCAAAGGGAGATTGTCATGGGGAAGATGGCTGCAGAGACGGAGCCCAGACGTGGGCTCTCAGCTCGGGGTTGCCAAAAATCATGGTCCCCGGCTCAGTAGGGCCACTGCTCTTCCAGCAAGGACCCAAAAAGCAGCAGATATGGGGAGACTCCCCTTCCTCCCCCGGGAGGAGCGGCACGGGGACGCACTGCAGGGATCTGCTGGGTTTGGAGACTGCACATGGGGTCGGGTGCCAGAGATAGAAATGCTCAGTCACAGGCCGGGTGAGCAAAGAGTACAGCAGGAGACTGGGGAGATGGGGGTGATTGACTGCTTTTCTCTGGGGGCGCACTGAAGAGTGGGGTCCTGAGTTCTCAGCTTCTCCGGGTGGAGATTGGGAGGCCACCATTTTCACTCTTGTCCTCCAAAGCTGTACGGAAAGCTTGCAGGGAACAAAAGCTCTCAAGAGCAAACTCAAGCAGATTACTTAGCCTGGACCGGCAAGGGCAGGGCAATTCCGCCTCCGGCAAAGACTTTTGGGAACCACGGCAACAGGCCCCTCCCCCAGAAGATCAGCAAGAACCGCCAGCCAAGACCAAGTTTACCGATCAGAATTCCAGAGCTAGGGGAATACTGCACATAGAATTCATGGCTTTTTTCCCATGATTCTTTAGTCTTTCAAAGTTAATTTTTTTAATTTTCTTTTTCCTTTTTTCTTTTTTGAATTTTTCTTTTTCCCTATTTCAAAGAACAATTTATCAATCCCTTTTTTAAATATTTTTTATTTTACATTTTTAGAGTCATATTCTATCCCTTCATAATAGTTAAACTTATTTTTGGTATATACGTATAAGTTGTTATCTCTTTAAAATTTTGGGATACAGTTTCTTCTAACAGACCAAAATATACCCTAAATCTCTAGTGTATGGCTTTGTTCTAGTCTCCTGCCTGATCACATTCTCTCCCTCCCCCTTTTTTTTAATTCCTCTTCTTTCTTTTTTCAACCAACTTCTTCTCTTATGAATTCCTTTTATAAAATCTTCTATAATTTTCATCTTTACAGTCATATTCCATCCCTTCATCGTACTTACCCTTATTTTTGTACATATATAAGTTTTTCTTTCGTTAAAATTTTGGGAGGCACTTTCTTCTAACAGACCAAAATACACCCAAAATCTAGTGTGTGGCACTGATCTATGCACCAACCTGATCATATTTGATCATATTCTTTTTTTTTCTTTTTTCTTTCTTTCCCTTTATTTTCTCTGGGTTTCAGGTCTCTTCTGATTTGTTTAGTGTATATTTTTCTGGGGTCACTATTACCCTGTTAGCATTTGGTTCTCTCATTTATCTATTGTCCTCTGAACAAAATGACAAGACGGAAAAAAAATCACTTCAAAAAAAAGAACAAGAGGCAGTACTGACTGCCAGGGACCTACTGAATATGGACATTAGTAAGATGTTGGAACTAAAGTTCAGAATGATGATTTTAAAGATACTAGCTAGGCTTGAAAAAAGCATGGAAGATATTAGAGAAACCCTTTCTGGAGAAATAAAAGAACCAAAATCTAACCAAGTCGAAATCAAAAAGGCTATTAATGAGGTGCAATCAATAATGGAGGCTGTAACTGCTAGTATAAATGAAGCAGAAGAGAGAATTAGTGATATAGAAGACCAAATGATGGAAAATAAAGAAGCTGAGAAAAAGAGAAATAAACAACAACTGGATCATGAGGACAGAATTTGAGAGATAAGTGATACCATAAGACAAAACAATATTAGAGTAATTGGGATTCCAGAAGAAGAAGAAGAAAGAGACAGAGGGGTAGAAGGTATATTGGAGCAAATTATAGCAGAGAACTTCCCTAATGTGGGGAAGGAAACAGGCATCAAAATCCAGGAGGCACAGAGAAGCCCCCTCGAAATTAATAAAAATAGGTCAACACCCCGAAAACAATAGTAAAACTTACGAGTCTCAGAGACAAAGAGAAAATCCTGAAAGCAGCTCGGGACAAGAGATTTATAACCCACAACGATAGAAATATTAGATTGGCAAAAGACCTATCCACAGAGACCTGGCAGGCCAGAAAGGACTAACCTGATATATTCAGAGCACTAAATGAGAAAAATATGCAGCCAAGAATACTAAATCCAGCTAGGCTGTCATTGAAAATAGAAGGAGAGATAAGAAGCTTCCAGGACAAACAAAAACTAAAGGAATTTGCAAACACGAAACCAGCCCTCCAAGAAATATTGAAAGGGGTCCTCTAAGCAAAGAGAGAGCCTAAAAGTAACATAGACTGAAAGGAACACAGACAGTATACAGTAACAGCCACCTTACAGGCAATACAATGGCACTAAATTCATATCTTTCACTAGTTACCTTGAATGTAAATGGGCTCAATGCCCCAATCAAAAGACACAGGCTATCAGATTGCATAAAAAAACTAGACCCATCGATATGCTGTCTGCAAGAGACTCATTTTAGACTCAAAGACACCTCCAGATTGAAAGTGAGTGGGTGGAAAACCATTTACCATGCTAATGGACACCAAAAGAAGGCTGGGGTGGCAATCCTTATATCAGACAGATTTTAAACCAAAGACTATAATAAGAGATGAGGAAGGACACTACATCATACTTAAAGGGTCTATCCAACAAGAAGATCTAACAATTGTAAATATCTATGCCCCTAACATGGGAGCAGCCAATTATATAAGCCAATTAATAACAAAAGCAAAGAAACACAGTGACAACAATACAATAATAGTAAGGGACTTTAATACCCCTCACTGAAATGGACAGAGCATCTAAGCAAAAGATCAGCAAGGAAATAAAGACTTTAAATGACACACTGGACCAAATGGACTTCACAGATATATTCAGAACATTCTATCCCAAAGCAACGGAATACACATTCTTCTCTAGTGCCCATGGAACATTCTCCAGAATTGATCACATCCTAGGTCACAAATCAGGTCTCAACCGGTACCAAAAGATTGGAATTATTCCCTGCATATTTTCAGACCACAGTGCTTTGAAACTAGAACTAAATCACAAGAGGAAAGTCGGAAAGAACTCAAATACATGGAGGCTAAAGAGCATCCTACTAAAGAATGAATGGGTCAACCAGGAAATTAAAGAAGAATTAAAAAAATTCATGGAAACCAATGAAAATGAAAACACAACTGTTCAAAATCTTTGGGATGCAGCAAAGGCAGTCCTCGAAGGAAAGTATATAGCAATACAAACCTTTCTCAAAAAAACAAGAATGGTCTCAAATACACAACCTAACCCTATACCTAAAGGAGCCGGAGAAAGAACAGGAAATAAAGCCTAAACCCATCAGGAGAAGAGAAATAATAAAGATCAGAGCAGAAATCAATGAAATAGAAACGAAAAGAACAGTAGAACAGATCAACGAGACTAGATAGAATATTATTAGAACACAGACAATATACTAGACTAATATTAGAATTAATAAGGTTGATAAACCCCTGGCCAGACTTATCAAAAAGAAAAGAGAAATGATCCAAATAAATAAAATCATGAATGAAAGAGGAGAGATCACAACCAACACCAAAAAAATACAAACAATTATAAGAACATATTATGAACAATTATATGCCAGCAAATTAGATAATCTGGAAGAAATGGATGCATTCCTAGAGATGTATCAACTACCAAAACTGAACCAGGAAGAAATAGAAAACCTGAACAGACCTATAACCACTAAGGAAATTAAAGCAGTCATCAAAAATGTCCCAACAAACAAGAGCCCAGGGCCAGATGGCTTCCCAGGGCAATTCTACCAAACATTTAAAGAAGAATTAATACCTATTCTGAAACTGTTCCAAAAAAATAGAAATGGAAGGAAAACTTCCAGACTCGTTTTATGAGGCCACCATTACCTTGATTCCCAAACCAGATAAAGACCCCATCAAAATGGAGAATTAAAGACCAATATCCTTGATGAACATGGATGTAAAAATTCTCACCAAAATTCTAGCCAACAGGATCCAACAGTACATTAAAAGACTTATTCACCAGGACCAAGTGGGATTTATACCTGGGCTGCAAGGTTGGTTCAACATCCACAAATCAATCAATGTGATACAATACATGAACAAAAGAAAAAACAAGAATCATATGATTCTCTCAATAGATGCAGAAAAAGCATTTGACAAATTACAGCATCCTTTCTTGATCAAAACACTTCAGAGTATAGCGATAGAGGGTACATACCTCAATATCATAAAAGCCATCTATGAAAACCAACAGCGAATATCATTCCCAATGGGGAAAAACTGAGAGCATTCCCCCTAAGGTCAGGAACACAGCAGGGATGTCCACTAATACCACTGCTATTCAACATAATATTAGAAGTCCTAGCCACAGCACTCAGACAACAAAAAGAAATCAAAGACATCCGAATCAGCAAAGAAGAAGTCAAACTACCAGGTTTGCAGATGATATGATACTTTATGTGGAAAAACCCAAAGACTCCACCCCAAAACTGCTAGAACTCATACAGGAATTCAGTAAAGTGGCAGGATATAAAATCAATGCACAGAATTCAGTGGCATTACTATACACCAACAACAAGACAGAAGAAAGAGAAATTAAGGAGTCAATCCCATTTACAATTGCACCCCAAACCATAAGATACCTAGGAATAACCAAAGAGGCAAAGAATCTGTACTCAGAAAACTATAAAATACTCATGAAAGGAATTGAAGAAGACACAAAGAAATGGAAAAACGTTCCATGCTCATGGATTGGAAGAACAAACATTTTGAAGATGCCAATGCTACCTAGAGCAATCTACACATTCAATGCAATCCTCATCAAAATACCATCCACTTTTTCCAAAGAAATGGAACAAATAATCCTAAAATTTATATGGGACCAGAAAAGACCCCAAATAGCCAGAGGAATGTTGAAAAAGAAAAACCAAGCCGGTGGCATCACAATTCCAGACTTTAAGCTCTATTACAAAGCTGTCATCATCAAGACAGTGTGGTACTGGCACGAAAACAGACACACAGATCAGTGGGACAGAATACAGAGCCCAGAAATGGACCCTTAACTCTGTGGTCAACTAATCTTCGACAAAGCAGGAAAGAATGTCCAATGGAAAAAAGACAGTCTCTTCAACAAATGGTGTTGGGAAAATTGGACAGCCACATGCAGAAGAATGAAACTGGACCGTTTCCTTACACCACACACAAAAATAGACTCCAAATGGTTGAAAGACCTAAATCTGAGACAGGAGTCCATCAGAATCCTAAAGGAGAACACAGGCAGCAACCTCTTCGACCTCAGCCGCAGCAACTTCTTCCTAGAAACATCACTAAAGGCAAGGGAAGCAAGGGCAAAAATGAACTATTGGGACTTCATCAAGATAAAAAGCTCTTCCATAGCAAAAGAAATAGTCAAAAAAAAACAAAAGACAACCAACAGAATGGGAGAAGATATTTGCAAATGACGTATCAGATAAAGGGCTAGTATCCAAAATCTATAAAGAACTTATCAAACTCAACACCCAAAGAACAAATGATCCAATCAAGAAATGGGCAGAAGGCATGAAGAGACATTTTTTTTCAAAGAAGACATCCAAATGGCCAACAGACACATGAAAAAATGCTCAACATCACTCAGCATCAGGGAAATCCAAATCAAAACCCCCATGAGATACCACCTCACACCAGTCAGAATGGCTAAAATTAACAAGTCAGGAAACGACAGATGTTGGCGGGGATGCGGAGAAAGGGGAACTCTCCTACACTGTTGGTGGGAATGCAAGCTGGTGCAGCACTCTGGAAAACAGTATGAAGGTTCCTCAAAAAGTTGAAAATAGAGCTGCCCTATGACCTAGGAATTGAACTACTGGGCATTTACCCCAAAGATACAAATGTATTGATCCCAAGGGCACGTGCACCCCGATGTTTATAGCAGCAATGTCCACAATAGCCAAACTATGGAAAGAGCAAAGATGTCCATCGACAGATGAATGGATAAATAAGCTATGGCATATATATATTCAATGGAATATTATGCAGCCATCAAAAGGAATGAGATCTTGCCATTTGCAACAACGTGGATGAAACTGGAGGGTGTTATGCTGAGCGAAATAAGTCAATCAGAGAAAGACATGTATCATATGATCTCACTGATATGAGGAATTCTTAAGCTCAGGAAACAAACTGAGTGTTGCTGGAGTGTTGGGGGGCGGGACAGGATGGGGTGGCTGGGTAATAGACATTGGTGAGGGTGTGTGCTATGGTGAGTGCTGTGAATTATGTAAAACTTTTGAATCACAGACATGTACCTCTGAAACAAATAATACATTATATGTTAAAAAAAAGAAGATAGTAGGAAGGGAGAAATGAATGGGGAAATCGGTGTGGGATACAAACCATGAAAGACTATGGACCCTGAGAAACAAACTGAGGGTTCTAGAGGGGAGGGGTTGGGGGGATGTGTTAGCCTGGTGATGGGTATTAAAGAGGGCACACAATGAATGGATCACTGGGTGTTATATGCAAACAGTGAATCACGGAACACTATATCAAAAACTAATGATGTAATGTATGGTGATTAACATAACATAATAAAATAAAAAAAAAAGGGAGATTATCCTGGGTGGGTCTGACCTCATTCGAAAACCCTTAAAAAAGATCAGAAAGATTTGAGAAATTCTCCTGGTGACATTGAAGGAGCAAATAACCATGTCATGAGTGCCTATAGTGGGCTCATGTGGCAAGGATTTTAGGTTGGCTTCTAGCAGCTGAGAGCATTATGTTATTGATAGGAAGAACACTGGATCATCAGTCTTACACATGCAAGACACTAAATTTTGTCAACAATCAGTGATTTTGAAAGAGGATTTCAGCCCCAGCCAACATTTTGATTTTAGCCTTTTGAGACCCTGAGTAGATGACTAAAGTAAGCCATGTCCAGAGTCCTGCCCCACAGAAACTGTGATATAATAAATTGATATTATTTTAAGATGTTAAATTTGTAGCAAATTTTTAGGAAGCAATATATCCACTGAAGAAACAAAGTTGATAGGAGAGGGAATAACAGTGGATGAGAAATGTCAACAAGTTTTTGAAAGACTAAAATAATCCAAATAATTGTAACTAAGGACAAAATAAAATGAATTCTGCTCACCAACAGAAGCAGGTAATGACTAAAAATAAAGAACTTATTCACCCCACAGAGTACTGAAAAGAAAGACAAAGGATGTGGAGATAATAGGTACCAAAGAAGATTGATTTAAAAGTCCTACGTCCCCCCCCCCCCCACCATCACTACTAAACATCAGAGATTTAATTTTTTGGAAAAATTTACCCAGAGCATCCCTATACTTAGAATATTGTGCACAGTAGAAGGTGGGATGAATTTTAAGACTGAAAACTGGGATGGCAGGACCACTCCCCCCATCACAAAGGTACACCTAAAGCCAGGAGATTGTAGGACAATATATTTTTTTTAAAGATTTTATTTATTTATTTGAGAGACAGAGAGAATGAGAGAGAAAGCACATGAGATGGGGGGAGGGTCAGAGGGAGAAGCAGACCCCCTGCTGAGCAGGGAGCCCGACGCGGGACTCGATCCCGGGACTCCAGGATCATGACCCGAGCTGAAGGCAGTCGCTTAACCAACTGAGCCACCCAGGCGCCCGGACAATATTTTTTAATAGAAACTGCTCAGTCCCAAAGAGAGAAACTTGATGGACTTGCATTTGGGGCCCCTCCCCCCCCACAAAAAAAAGGCCATTTTATTTCTCTGTCAATGTAGCCATCTATCAATAATTACTACCTATATCCTCAGAACTTTTGATAATCTTTCCAGTTTTGCTTTTCATTCTTCATGTGAGGCCAATAATAGCCAGATTTTAAAGAATTTTCAAGGGAAACAAACCTCAAAATAAACAGGAAAAATAAAAACAGAAAATAGTGACACAACTTAGAATACTGTAAAGCATTCAAAATTGTGGGGAAAAAAAAGATTTTTAAACTAAACTTCTATGTCCATATTAAACTTAAATTAATTGTAAGGACAGAATAAGAACATTTTCTGATACTCAAATTTTCAAACAACACCTAAATGCACCCTTTTATAAACTTCCTAGAGAATGAATGTTGAACATAAAGAAGAAAATAAAATTTTGTTGTAGGAGTATTAGAGTGAAGATTTAGGGAAAGGTTGTGATCTACACCATTGAAAGTTAAAGATAGAAAAAGGTGGAAAATTATCAAATAAATGAAATATAATCAATGTAAATTACTTGATTCAACAATGTTCAGTATTTACATAGTCAAAGTGGTGTAAATACTATGGTGGCTAATTTTATATGTCAACTTGACTGGGTTAGGAGATGTCTAAATAACTGGTAAAACATTATTTCTGAGCACGTCTTTGAGTGTGCTTCCAGAAGAGGTTATTATTTGAGTCAGTATCCTGAGTAAAGAAGATAGCCCCTCACTAATATAAGTGGGTATCATCCAATCTGTTGAGGGCCTAAATAGAAGAAAAATGTTGGTGGAAGGGTGAATTTGTTCTCTGCTTGAGCTGGGACATCTGTCTTCTCCCATCCTCTGACATCAGCACTCCTGGTTCTTGGACCTTCAGACTTGTACTGGGACTTATACTATCAACTCCCATGGTTCTCAAGCTTTCAAATGCAGACTGAATTATACTACAGCTTCTCTAGCTTGCCAGCTTGCAGACAGATCTTTCAACTTCTCAGCCTCCATAATCTCTTGAGCCAATTCTTATTAAAAAAAAATCTATCTATCTATCATCTATCTATCATCTATCTATCTATCTATCATCATCATCTATCATCTATCTATCCATTTTTTTTCTGTCTCTCTGGAGAACTCTGGCTAATACAAATACTCAGGCTACTGATTCAATCAAAACTGTGATAAAACTGCAATGAATGGGGTTAGAAAGTGGCAGGTCAAGAGAATAATTATGCTAGATCATGAACCAGTATAATAGAAAACAAGTATGTATCTAAAATGGATACATAAAAATTTAACAATGAAGTCATATTATCTATGCTTATGAAGTTAACACATGAACAGCTTTAAAAAGCAAAAAAGGAAGAAATAATAGGAAATAAGACTAGGGCTATAAGGATACAGTAGGAGTAGAGCAGAGAACTGCTTTACTCTATAATAAACCTTATAGAACTAGTTCATTTTCTTTAAAAACTGTAGATATAAAATTTTATAAATAAAATAATTAAAAACTAAAGTTGTAGGAAAATTAGATCATGTACCCCTCACCATATGTAATATAATATTATTATCTCATGCTTTTGATAAAAAATTAAGGATATAAATTATTGACAAAGCTCATAAAAGGTAAAAATGGGGCTTAAGTTTAAATTTGTTGATATGGTTTTAAAGTCAGTCCCTGATTTCCTACACCATACTCCTACCAAAACAAGGGATTATGAACAATAAATATCTATTGTTATGCAATATTGTTAAAGACAAAGAATATCTGTATTAGCTTCCTAGGACTTCCATAACAAAATAATACAAATTGGAAGTTTTAAAATGACAGAAATTGATTTTCTCATTGTTCCAGAGGCCAGAAAGCCAATATTAAGGTGTTGGCAGAGTTGATTTCTTCCAGAAGCTCTAAGGAAGAATACATTCCATGCCTCTGTCTTAACTTCTAGTGGCTACCAGCAAGCCTTGGCATAATTATTTTGTAAACACATCATTCCAGTCTCTGCCTCAGTCTTCACATCACTTCCCAGTCTATATGCCTTTCTGTTGTTTTCTCTTCTAATGGATTAAGGGTCCACCTGATTAAGCCAGGATAATCTCATCCTGAGATCATTAGTACAATTACATCTAAAAGACACTTTTCTCAAATAAGGTCACATTCACAAATTCCCAGTTTACATATATTTTGGGTGGCCACCACTCAATCCACTAGAGTGTTTAAAGTTTATTTTTACACTCTTGCCTTTATAAAGTTGGCCATCTTGATGATTCATTGCCACCGAGCTGAGTTTCCTACATGCGTGTTTATTATTTAAGAATGACAGTGTGTTTTCCCCAAAATATGGGAACCAGTACTATATTTGGAAACAGGTGAAGTAGAAGCCAATATAATTTTATTTCAGAGTATCAGAAGGCCATGTAGACAGTCTCTTTGAATGGTAGGATGCTGATTAAGAAGAAAGTGATATTTATAATTCTCTATTCCTTTCTAAGTTGGATGGACCTCAGAAATGCAGAGGGTCCTTTACTTGAATGGACAAAGTGTCTAAATATGTGCATCTGGGAAAAGTAGAACAGTAAAATTAATTTACTTTAAAAAACAAAAAAGGAAGGAAGAGAGGCACAGGAAAATGCTCAGAGAAAAATAAAGAGCAGGGAAGGGTGAAAAAGCAACACTGACTCCTGACTGTACAAAGGGAGGTGGAGAATGCCATGTTTGTGAACAGTTAGAAAGATGCTTAAAGTGGAGTAATGTCAAGAGAGAATTAAGGAAATTTTATACCATGGAGGAAGTGTTATAAGCACACATACTCTTCCCCTTTGAAATCTCTACTAGTCATTATTGCTTTTGTAAGGTGAGTTATTTTAAAGAAATTCTATGAAGGGATGAGTCCTGCTTCCAAGTTGTCTTGGAAGAAAAACAGAGGCTGCCCACAGGACACAGGTTACACTCAATATTATACACTATACATGGGTGGATAGATGCAATTGGTTGTTTTACATTTAAGATCTAGTTTTGCTAGCAGTTGGAGAGGGGCATCATATTCTTGACAGGTATGAAATGGAAGAGTAATAAAGAATTAATTACCTCATAGCATAACTGGATTTTTTGTGCAGAAGTATTCTTGGAAAATGTCCAAATATTTTGTTACAAATATAAAACCAACATATTGTATTTTACATCATTCACCCTCCATAGCCAAATTCATTTCAACCATCAAGATCAGAGTATAATCAATGATTAAATAAGAGACATAATAAGGGTAACTTCTCTCTCTTGAAATTGCAATATTATCTGTGTGTGACTCCTCATGGAGTACTAAAACTATATCTTTTGATTAAAATAAACCATAAGGGAAATCTATAAGTTCTATGAAATATATGTTAGAGATATTACAAGACTCTTGAAAATTCTTTGTTTAACAAAGCACTTTCTTGTATCCCCTGGCTCTAAGCTAATATAAAAGAAATTATCTTAAAGCTGGCATAGAAGAATATACCAGAAGAAATTGTGTAGTTTATTAATGGAAAAATTTGGGATATCTTGAAAGAAAAGCACGATTAGGAATAATGGTTTCCAAGTTATTGAATATTTTATTGCTGAAAGTCTTTCTCATCAAGTAGCCAGTCATGATAATTTGTTGAGGGTGATTTATTTGTGGTTACCCAAAATGGTCAACCTTCATTTACTTGGGTTTAATCCTGACTTTACTCCTTGTTAAATTTCATAATCTTGCCAAATATATAACCCCGCTGGATCTCAATTTGCTTGTCTATATCATGGGAGTGGATATATCAATCACATACAGGTTTGTAGAAATAGATTACACTTAAGATGAAAACAATAGAATATTGCCTAGTAGGGGTAACAAATTTGCAAACAGACAATAATAATAGACTATATGGATTGCTCCGATATTGGATATACAAGTGCTGTAAAACCCAGCAAAGGGGGTTTCTAATCCAGACCTGGGAGTTTTCTTAAAAGATGATAAACCAGAGAAAGTTTCCTTAAAAATATGATAACTAAACCAACATCATAAATTGACTAGCTATATGAAGGGGGTAGGAAAGGGGAATAACAGTCCACATGGAGTGAACAGATACAGGGTTGTTCTGAAACAGGAGAGGACAAAATATAGATTGATAATGATTCCTTTTATTTCTCCTTGCCACTCACTACACTCTGATTTTGCTGTTTAAAGTTTGTATTCCCTGTTAAACTGAGTCCCACGAGAAAAGTGACCCATCTGTCTTGTCCACTATTCAAAAATGTAACTCAAAAAGTTTTTATGAACTATTTGATAATTAAACACTATTTTTGAGGATATCTGGGGAGATGTCAGAGTAGGAGGACCCTGAGCTTGTCTCGTCCCACAGACACACTAACGCAACAACTAAATATGATGTAACTCACTCTGCAAACAAACCAAAGACTGGTAGAAGAGATCTTCCACAGCTACAGTAATGAAAAGAGTATGGTATTAGCATACAAACAGACATGAAGCAATAGAACAGGAGACACCCCAGACATATACCCATACATGTATGGTCAATTAATCTATGACAAAAGAGGGAAGAACATACAATGGGGAGCGGATGGTCTCTTCCATAAACGGTGTTGAGAAAACTGGATGGCTATGTGCAAAAGAATGAAACTGGACCTCTATCTTACACCAGATATAAAAATTATCTCAAAATAGATTAAAAACTTGAATGTAAGACCTGAAACCATAAACGTCCTCAAAGAAAACATGGGTAGTAAAATATTTGACATCAGTCTTAGCAATTTTTTTTTTTTTATCTGACTCCAAATGCAAGGGACACAAAGGCAAAAATAAATAAATGGGACCATATCAAACTAAAATGCTTCTGCACAGTGAAGGAAACTGTCAGCAAAATTAAAAGACAATATACTGAGTAGGGGAAAATATTTGCAAATGACATATCTGATGAGGAATTTATATCCAAAATATATAAGGAACTAGTAAAGCTTAATAACATAAAAAGCAATCCAATTAAAAAATGGGCAGAGGATCTGAATAGACTTTTTTTTTTCCAAAAAAGATATACAGATGGCCAACAGGTACAAGGAAAGATGCTCAACATCACTAATCATCAGGGATACACAAATTCAAACTGCAATGAGATTGTCATCTTACACCTGTCAGAATGACTAAAATCAAAAACACAAGAAACAAGTGTTAACAAGGATATGGAGAAAAGGGAACACTTGTTCACTGTTGGTAATAATGCAAATTAGTGCAGCCACAATGGAAACAGTATGAATGTTCCTCAAAAAATTAATTATTTACAATAGCCAAGGTATGAAAAGAACCTAAGGACTCATTGATGGATGAATGGATAAAGAAGATGTGCCATATATATCTAATGGAATATTATTCAGGCATAAAAAGAATGAAATCTTGCCATTTGTGACAACACAAATCGACCTAGAGGGTCCTAAGTGAAATAAGTCAGAGAAAGACAGATACTGCATGGTTTCACTTATATGTGGAATACCAAAAACAAATAAACAAAAAAAAAAACCCAAAAAACAAAACACAAAACAAAACAAAACAAAACCTAGACTCGGCCAGACTTAGGGGTTTGTGGGGAATCAGTGAAGGGGATGAAGAAGTAAAAACTGCTAGCTATAAAATAAGTAGGTATTCGGGGTGCCTGGGTGGCTCAGTTGGCTAAGCGATTGCCTTCGGCTCAGGTCATGATCCTGGAGTCTCGGGATCAAGTCCCTCATCAGGCTCCCTGCTCAGCGGGGAGTCTTCCTCTCCCTCTGACCCTCTTCCCTCTCGTGCTCTCTCTCTCTCTCAAATAAACAAAATCTTTAAAAAAATAATAATAACAAAAAAATAAAATAAAATAAGTATTCAACCTGTTCAAATATTTATACACATTTGGCCCATAATGGCAGACTTCTCACCATCCATAATTGTTTATATCATGAAAAGTTTATTTCATGTTTCTAAGCATATAACTGCTTTTACAGTATAATTTGAAGAGTTTTGTATATACATTTATAAAAATTCCACAAGTCTTCAATTCCTTCATAGATAAAAATTAGCATTTCTTTAAAATGTAACTACTTTGAAAATCTGTTATTATACTGTTGGTGTAAAAATACTTTTAGGAATTTTCTAATGTAGATTTTTAGTAATAATAACCATAAATTATTAGGAGGGTTGAATTTTACATGCTTTTAATTAATTAATTTTTTTAAATTTATTTTATTTTATTGTTATATTAATCACCATACAGTACATCATTAGTTTCTGATGTAGTGTTCCATGATTCATTGTTTGCGTATAACACCCAGTGCTCCATGCAATACCTGCCCTCCTTAATGCCCATCACTGGGCTAACCCATCCCCGCAACCTCCTCCCCTCTAAAACCCTCAGTTTGTCTCTTGTAGTCCATAGGCTCTCAAGGTTCATCTCCCCCTCTGATTTTGCCCACTTCATTTTTCCCTTCCCTCTCCTAATGTCCTCCATTCTATTTCTTATGTTTCACAAATAAGTGAAACCATATGATAATTGACTTTCTCTTCTTGACTTATTTCACTTAGCATAATCTCCTCCAGTCCAATCCATGTTGATGTAAAAGTTGGGTATTCATCTGTTCTGATGGGTGAGTAATATTCCATTGTATATATGGACCACATCTTCTTTATCCATTCGTCTGATCAAGGGCATCTCGGCTCTTTCCACAGTTTGGCTATTGCGGACATTGCTGATATGAACACTGGGGTGAATATGGCCCTTCTTTTCACTACATCTGTGTCTTTGGGATAAATACCCAGTAGTGCAATTGCTGGGTCATAGGACAGCTCTCTTTTTAATTTTTTGAGGAACCTCCACACTATTTTCCAAAGTGGCTGTACCAACTTGTATTCCCAACAACAGTGTAAGAGGGTTCCCCTTTCTCTACAACCTCTCCAACATTCATTGTTTCTTGCCTTGTCAAGTTTTGCCATTCTAACTGGTGTAAGGTGGTATCTCAATGTGGTTTTGATTTGAATTTCCCTGATGGCTAATGATGATGAACATTTTTTTCATGTGTCTGTTAGCCATTTGCATGTCTTCTTTGGAGAAGTGTCCATGTCTTCTGCCCATTTTTTTATTTGATTATTTGTTTTTTGGGTGTTGAGTTTGAGAAGTTCTTTATAGATCTTGGATATCAGCCCTTTGTCTGTAGTGTTATTCCTATATATCTTATCCCATTCTGTGGGTTGCCTCTCTGTTTTGTTGACTGTTTCCTTTGCCGTGCAGAAGCTTTTTATCATGCTGAAGTCCCAAGAGTTCATTTTTGCTTTTGTTTCACTTGCCTTTGCAGATGTACCTTGAAAGAAGTTGCTGTGGCCGGTGTCAAAGAGATTACTGTCTATGTTCTCCTCCAGGGTTTTGATGGATTACTATCTCATATTGAGGTATTTTATCCATTTTGAGTTTATCTTTGTATATGGTATTAGAGAATGCTTGAGTTTCATTCTCTATATAGCTGTCCAATTTTCCCAGCACCATTTATTGAAGAGATTGTCTTTTTTCCATTGCATATTTTTTCCTGCTTTGTCGAAGATTATTTGACCATAGAGTTGAGCGTCTATACCTGGGCTCTCTATTCTGTTCCATTGGTGTATGTGTCTGTTTTTGTGCCAGTACCATGCTGTCTTGGTGATCACGGCTTTGTAATATAGCTTGAAATCAGGCAACGTGATGCCCCCAGCTTTGTTTTTCCTTTTCAACATTTCCTTGGCGATTCGGGGTCTTTTCTGATTCCATACAAATTTTGGAACTGTTTGTTCCAGCACTTTGAAAAATGTCATTGGGATTTTGATCAGGATGGCACTGAAGGTATAGATTGCTCTGGGCAGCATAGACATTTTAACAATGTTTATTCTTCCGATTCATTAACATGGAATGTTTTTCCATCTTTTAGTGCCTTCTTCAATTTCTTTCATGAGCGTTCTGTAGTTCTTAGAGTATAGATCCTTTACCTCTTTGGTTATGTTATTCTGAGGTATCTTACGGTTTTTGGTGCTATTGTAAATGGACTCATTTCTCTAATTTCTCTTTGACAGTTGCATTATTAGTGTATAAGAAAGCAACTGATTTCTGTGCATTGATTTTGTATCCTGCCACATTACTGAATTGCTGTATGAGTTCTAGTATATTGGGAGTGGAGTCTTTTGGATTTTCCACATGAAGTAACATGTCATCTGTGAAAAGAGAGTTTGGCTTCTTCTTTGCTAATTTGAATACCTTTTATTTCTTTTTGTTGTCTGATTGCTGTTGCTAGGACTTCTAGTACTATGTTGAACAATAGTGGCGAGAGTGGGCATCCTTGTCATGTTCCTGATCTTAAGGGAAAGGCTCTCAGCTTTTCTCCATTGAGGATGATATTTGCTGTGGGTTTTCCATAGATGGCTTTTATGATATTGAGGTATGTACCCTCTATCCCTATACTCTGAAGAGTTTTAATCAGGAAAGGATGCTGTATTTCGTCAAATGTTTTTTCTGCATCAAATGAGAGGACCATATAGTTCTTCTTTCTCTTCTTATTAATGTTTTCTATCACATTGATTTGTGAATGTTGAACCATCCTTGCATGCCAGGGATAAATCCCGTTTGGTCATGGTGGATGATCCTTTTAATGTATTGTTGGATCCTATTAGCTAGGATTTTGTTGAGAATATTGGCATCCATATTCATCAGGGATATCGGTCTGTAATTCTCCTCTTTGATGGGGTCTTTGCCCAGTTTGGGGATTAAGGTAATGCTGGCCTATAGAATGAGTCTGGAGGCTTTCCTTCTATTTCTATTTTTTGAAACAACTTCAGGAGAATAGGTATTATTTTTTCTTTGAAGGTTTAGTAGAATTCCCCAGGGAATCCATCAGGCCCTGAACTCTTGTTTTTTGGGAGGTTTTTTTTTTTTTTTTACGTATAATGTATTATAATTTTCAGAGGTACAGGTCTGTGATTCAACAGTCTTACACAATTCACAGCACTTTGATCACTGCTTCAATCTTCTTACTCGTTATTGACCTATTCAGGTTGTCAATTTCTTCCTGTTTAAGTCTTGGGAGTTTATAGGTTTCCTGGAAGGCATCCATTTCTTCCAGGTTGCTCAGTTTATTGGCATATAGTTGTTAATAATTTCTAATAATTGTTTCTATTTCCCTAGTGTTAGTCGTGATCTCTCCCTTTTCATTCATAATTTTATTAATTTGGGTCCTTTCTCTTTTCTTTTGGATAAGTCTGGCCAGTGGTTTATCGATCTTATTCTTTCAAAGTAGCAGCTTCTAGTTTCATTGATCTGATCTACTGTGTTTCTGGTTTCTAATTCATTGATCTCTGCTCTAATCTTAATTATTTCTCTTTTAATGTGTGACTTAGGCATCATTTGTTCTTTTTTCTCTAGTTCTTTAAGTTATAAATTTAGTTGGTGAATTCAGGATTTTTCTATCTTTTTGAGTGAGGCTTGGATGGCTCTCTATTTACCCCTTAGGACTGCCTTTGCAGTATCCCATAAGTTTTGGACCGATGTGTTTTCATTCTCATTGGTTTCCATGAATTGTTTAAGTTCTTCTTTGATTTCCTGGTTGACCCAAACATTCTTGAGCAGAGTGGTCTTTAGCTTCCAAGTGTTTGCATTTCTGCCAAATTTTTTCTTGTGATTAAGTTCCAGCTTTAAACATTATGGTCTGAGAATATGCAGAGAATAATCTCAGTCTTTGGTATCAGTTAAGACCTGATTTGTGACCCAGGAACTTCTGGAGAAAGTTCCATGTGCGCTAGAGAAGAATGAGTATTGTGTTGTTTTAGGGTGGAATGTGCCATATATATCTATGAGGTCCATCTGGTCCAGTGTGTCATTCAAAGCTCTTGTTTCTTTGTTGATTTTCTGCTTAGATGATCTGTCTATTGCTGAGAGTGGAGTATTGAGGTCTCCTACAATTTACGTATTATTGTCAATATGACCCTTTATTTTGGTTAACAGTTGGCTTATTTGGATGGCTGCTCCCATGTTGGGGGCATAGATATTTACAATTGTTAGATCTTCTTGTTAGATAGACCCTTTAAGAATGATATAGTGTCCTTCTGTGTCTCTAATTACAGTCTTAAGCTTAAAATCTAATTTGTCTGATATAAGAATTGCTAACCCAGCTTCCTTTTGAGGTCCATTGGGATGGAAGATGGATCTCCATCACTTCACTTTCAGTCTGGTTGTATCTTTAGGTTCTAAATGAGTCTTTTGTAGACAGCCTATGGATGGGTCCTATCTTTTTATCCAATCTACAACCCTATGCCTATTTTATGGGAGCATTTAGGCCATCCATGTTGAGAGTGATTATTGAAAGATATGAATTTATTGTCATCGTGTTGCCTGTAAAGTCCTTGTTTCTAATGACTGTCTCTGTAAATTTCTGTTCTATATCCCTCTTGGGGTCTTCCTCCTTTTATAGAACCCCCCTTAATATTTCTTGCAGGACAGGCTTAGTGGTCACATATTCTTTCAGTTTCTGCTGGTCGTGGAAGCTCTGCATCTCTCCATCCATTCTAAATGACAGCTTTGCCAGATAAAGTATTCTTGGCTGCATGTTCTTCTCATTTAGTACCCTGACTATGTCTTGCCAGCCCTTTCTGGCTTGCCAGGTCTCTGTGGATAGGTCTGACATTATTCTGATGTTCCTCCCTCTGTATGTAAGGAATCTCTTCCTCCTAACTGCCCTTAAGATGGGTTCCTTGGTTCTAAGATTTTTGAGTTTTACTATTACATGCCGGGGCATTGGTCTGTTTTCCTTGATCTTGGGAGGGGTCCTCTCTGCCTCTAGGACACAATTGCTTGTTTCATTCCCCAGATTAGGAAAGTTCTCAGCTACGATTTGCTCAACTATATCTTCTAGTCCTCTCTCTCTCTCTCCACCCCCTCAGGGATCCCAATAATTCTGACACTGGAATGTTTCATGGTGTCATTTATTTCTCTAATTCTGTTTTCACAGATTTTGAGCTGTTTCTCCCAAGCCTCCTCTTTTTTCTTCTTTTCTATCAGTTGGTCTTCTAGATCACTAATTCATTCTGCCTCATTTACCTTAGCTGTTAGGGTATTAGGGTATCTATTAGATTGGATCTCATTGATAGCATTTTTAATTTCTGTGAGTTCAGCTTTCATTTCTGCCCTTAGAGACTCTATGTTACCATTAATCAATTTCTCCATTCTAGCTATCATCTTCATAACTGTTACCCTTAAGTCCATTTCTGACATCTTGGTTATATCTGTATCCATTTGTAAATCTGTGGCAGAAGTCACAGTCTCTGAGTCTTTCCTATTTTGGGGGTTCCTCCTCCTAGTCATTCTGTTGAGGGGTGGTTGAGGGAACGTACAGAGTCCAAATTATTGACCACAACCCAAGCAAATGCACCTATTTTATAAGGATGTTAGTGTTGTCCTCCTCTTGTTCTTCCAGCCTGTCTTCCTGGGGAGGGGACTGCCACACTGTTACTCAGGCAACCCTGTTTGGGCAGAGTTGCCCTGCTCCCTGTTGGGGGGGGGATTGGCTCAGTTAAATCATTTTTGGGGGGCTT
Source organism: Callorhinus ursinus (assembly GCF_003265705.2). NCBI lineage: Eukaryota > Metazoa > Chordata > Mammalia > Carnivora > Otariidae > Callorhinus > Callorhinus ursinus. The sequence continues at coordinate 74,791,924 of NW_027397066.1, forward strand.
TTGTTCTCTGGCAACTTTCCTGGCAGCTTTCTGCATCTCTTCTGAGAGTCAGAGCATAAGAGATCATTTCCAACCCTCTACCTCAGAACAGAAAGATTGAAGTCTCTTCTTCAGTGAGCTCTTCAGGCCACAATATCTCCATTTCTGTCTATGCTGCTGAAAACTGCAGCATCCAGGTTGGGCACCCCGCAGCAGTACTCCCAGTCCTCACCTCCAGGTCAGGGCACGTCTCTGCTCTTTGTGCTCCTAAAACTGCCAGCCGCCCCCAGTTCACATGCACGGCCCTGCTGCTCCACGTTTCAGTTCTGGCAGCTGCCCTAAAGTGCTTTCCCCACCACTACTGGTCTGTGAGTCTGTGCCTGGTCCCCAGCGGGGGAAGCTTTCACAAATTGTTGTTTCAGGATCCCGGGTGCTCTGTCCCCCTTCCGTTTATTTTCGATACATGCCCGCAGAATCACGGCTCCCCACTTCATACCTTGAAAACAACCGCCTGCAATATTCTGTTTGTAGAGATCCAGATCTATCTTCTTATATCTCAGGCTGATTTTACGGGTGTTCATTGTGGTCTGGTATATACCCAGCCCAATTCCAGGGACTGGTTGGAATAAGGTCCCCTACTCCTCCATCATCTTTTCCCCTCCTCTGAATTTTATACACTTTTAGTATCAATTTGTAACACAATTTATGAGAACCAAAAGAGAATTGGATATCTGGCCTATTTTGAAGTAAAAAATTAGAAACATTTATCCTTTGAGCGTCTCTGGCTATGAACAATATCTTAAAAAGTTGTTTTCTTCTTTTTCTATTCCACTGAAAATCATTGCCTGCCTAAGCTAATTCTACTTAAGTAGCTTAAGGACATAGTAAAAAAAAAAAAAGAGAGAGAGAGAGAGAAGTCTATCAGAGGATAAACCATGTTTTTAACTTCTCATAAGTCACTTATAGTAAAATACAATGCAATTCAATGAAACACATAATAGTCTTATGAATGTCCATTATAAACATATTTTTCACTAGATTTTTAAAAGTTTTATTTATTTATTGCATTTTTAAAATTTGTTGGGTTAGCAATACCATGAAACATTTGCCCTAAGAGTTAAATTAATTTTCTTTCAATATCTTCTGTTGGCAGCAAGTAAATGCTTACTGAAATACATCTTCTGAACAGAAGATTGAATGTATTTTCCTAAATTGTACATTTGTATATGTTTTTAAAAGCATATATTACCCAATGCTCCTTAGAAATCATAGGTTGTGATTGATCTGTATTTCGCTTACTATACCCAGAATAAATTTGGTAGTTTATAACTAGATATGTAATTTGGTCCTCATTAAATCCCACAAAAGCAAGAGGGAAATTGGACTGAGCAAGTGTGATGATACAGTGAAGGTTTTTGGATGAAAAGGTTGTTTTGTTTTTCTTTTAATATATTAAAAGTGCATATCAATGATAGAGAAAATGACATTACTACCTAATATTGAAAAAAACAAAAGATGTCCTCTGAGAAACATTTTTACTGTTATATTTACTTCCAATTAAAAGAAATTAAGCAATGGAAATTATACTTTCTGTAGTTAGATTGATTACAAAAATGGAACAAAATTCTGCACATTTCTCTGAATCTGCCTTCGTGGACATTTCTACATTTCTGCTCCACACATCATGAGGTAGAATCTATTTTCCTACTCTTTGAATCTTATCTGTCTTTGTGACTTGCTTTGGCTGATACAATGTGGAAGAAATAACACTATGCTAGTTATAGTAAAAGGTCTCAAGAAACTTTGGAACCTACCTCTGCCATGAATACAAGTTCATGTGAGTCTATAGAAGGATGAGAAATCACATGGGGCAGAGCCCAGTCATTTCCACCAAGGCCATTCTAAACCAGTAAAACACTAGCAGGGCCACCAGTTCATAATAGATGCTGAACAAGCCCAACGGAAATCAACCAAACCTGACCAGATTAGGAGAATTTCCTGACCTTCTGTATCTCATACACAAAAATAAATGGTTGTTATTTTAAGTCATTAATTTTATAGTGGTTTGTTATACATAGTAGCTGACTGTTATATCATCAATTAATTAAAGGTGTCAAAATAATTATACTATTTATCCAAATTTTGAGTTGCCATACATCTATACCTTGAAGTTATATAGAAGATTTCATATTATTTTTCAAAGTTAGATGTATTTTCCATCAGCAACTGAGATTTTATGTGTATCTCTGTGGTCTAAGAATCAATTTCTTAATGTAAGTATCATAAATTGTCCCAGTATTATTTATTTTCGGGTTTATTATTTTCCCCACTCATATGCAATTCCTATGTTATCCCAATCCCTAATCATAAACCAAACTATTAGGTATGTATAAGTATTTGGGGAGAGGTTCTAATAATGCCTTCCATTGTTTGTTTATCTATTCCTCTGCCAATACCTCACTACCTTAAATGCACTAGTTCTTTACAGATACTGATATCTGATAGGAGGATGTTCCTACAATTCGTTCTTTTTTTTTTTAGAATTAAATTGGTTATACTTAGTCTTTCACTCTTCCCTATAAATTTTAGAATTATCAAGTTTTGTAAAGGACTTTGTCAAAATTTAATTAGAAAATGCATTGAAAATATAAAGTAATTTTGCTAGAATGGCATTTCTATGGGATTAAATATTTCTATCCAGGAAGCTTCCATTTCCATTTATTAAATCTTGTTTCATATATTTGAATAAAGTGTTAAAATTTACACCTAAGAAGTAATGCACACTTTGAATTGGAATTATTCTAAGATTCTCTACATTTTTACTGCTGAATGGTAAAGTATTTTATATTACATTTTTATATTTCTTTACATTCTAAGTGATTATTATTGGTGTGAAGGATCAAAATTGAAATTTTAAAATTTATAATCAGCAAAACTACTATACTTTTTTGTTTCTAATAATTCTGCTACAGATTCTGTTTAGCTATTTATTCAGATAATTATACAACCAAATAATAACAGCTATGTTTTTTTCTTTTTCATTCCTTATATATATTTTTTCTTATTATTGCTTTTTCATTCTAATAGCATTTAAATAAATTTCTAAGAACCACTTACACCATTTCCTACAAGTTTTGGCATATAGTTTTTATTTTTGATCAGTTCTAACTATTTTTAGGTTTCCAAAATGAATTTTCTTTGGCCGTTCCAAATCTATTGGTCTGTTATTGTTTCTATCAATTTCTCATTTAATTGCATGACAGATAATCTGACTCTTTAAGACCTATTAAAACTAACTTTATAGCCTAATAAATTTCCATGTATACTTGAGGAAATTGAGTATTTCCTTAAATGTAAAAATAATGGATCTACACTATCACTGTGCTGAGTATTTCATATTTTTAATTTTTCTTTTTGTCTTCTGCTTTAGTCATCAACAAAGTAAAGTGATCTGAAATCTCCCATTGAAATGATGGATGGTAGATTATTTCTTTTCTTTTGGCAATTTATCTATTTTAAGGTATCTCTAATTTTTACATTATTAATAGCATTATTTTTATACTATATGTTCTCTTTTGTATACTTTATGCTGCAAATATGTATGCATACATATTTATACATATATTCATGTATATACATATATATCCAGAGTGATTTATGTGTTTATCTTGCCAATATTTATTTGTAACCTCTAAATCAATATTGTGGCATTTATGCAGTCATTCAAGATTATGCAGAGCAGTTAAAAATTTGAGTAGCCCAATGCACACATTCTCACCTGAGGTTGAACAAAGTGAGGCTGTGCCTTCTTGTTTCAATTCTCATACTATACACAGGTGTCCTTTCTATGATCTATACAGCACCACATTTCTCACATATTTTGCTTTTTGTTGGTGATTTCATCACTGTTTAAATGGTCCCTGAAGTGTTGTCTAGTGTTTCTAAATGCAAGAAAGCTGTGATGTGCTTTGCAGGGGAAAAAAAAAAAGCCTGTGTTAAGACATGCATTATAGCGTAGCTGGCTGTTAGTTCAGTGGTATGGATCAACAATATATATTAAATAAGGTATCTTTAAACAGAAACACACCGATCAGTTGATGAAAATATAACCAGAGGCTCTCAGCATGAACATAACCTTTTTTCCCGTAGAAGCAATGCTTCAACTGCTACCGTATTTCCTTACTTGGTGTTCATAGCAAATTTATAGAACAGAACTACTATGAAAACCTAGAATCAAATTTTGTATATCATATATATAAAACATGCATATAATTCCTAGTGATCTCTAGGGCTTTGATCTCTATGTAATTGTGATTTTTGCATGCTTTGTAATAGTCAAATATTTTATTAAACAAACTACTCAACCAACATATTAATATTATTGATTAAACTAATTTGAATTTCTTTTGCAAAGTATCAATTAATTTGACTTTGACAGAATAAATAAGACTATTTTCTACAAGGTAATTTTTCATATTCCTTTGATTTTTTTCTATAAAATCTCTATATAATGTCTATATTAAGTTTCTACTATAATTTTTTGGATATAGAACAGACTCTCAATTCTAAAAGCAGGGTTTATCATAAGAGACTGATGTCTATTTAATGTATCCATTTCTGACTACCTTAAGTATAAATTGAGCTATACAGTGAATTTTGAATACTTTCTGTAGGAAACTTTTATTTGTGATTGTGAAGGTTTGAAGGAGCTGGCACTACCTCCATACTTCTTTACATTAAAATATCTACATTTCCACTTTTTCTGACTGTAAACCTCAAAGTATTTGAATGTTGCTTTTTTTCATTTTAGCAAACCTGTAGTCAGTGTCAGTCTTATTTTATCTTTCACACAACATTTTTGGGAGAATTGAGACACCAAATCACCTCGCACATTACTCTTCACTACAGAAGATAAAAGGAAAGGACTAAGCTGCCATTGCAGACTTAACCATTCCCTCGCCTGGTTATCACTTTATCTCATTTCATCTTTTAACTATTGCTGGTATCTGTACACTTTGTGTTATGTAATCTCTTTTGACATAGTGTTTTTGAGACAATTAGGATGCATATAGATAAATCACCTAAGTCTTTACGGTTCATTTTATTAATTGATGGTAATATCCAAAATAGTGACTGTTATAAATATAATCATATTAATAGGTAAATAAAATAAACCCTATGAAATAATTACAAGTTGTTTAGCAAGTGTCCGCTGCCTATACTTGCCAAGTGTGGATTCAGATTTTTTTTAAAGCAGGCCTGTTTTATTCCAAAACTAAAATAGGGTTATCTCCATTTTCTACTAACCATTGGTGAGTTGAAGAAATACTGTGACATATTTTATCTTCACCTACCTAATCCTGTCCTTAAAAGATTGGAAATATATTGTTAGCCACTTCATGGAAGAATTTCCATGTCTAATCTTGTTAAACTTTTTAAGTATTTTAAAATGTTCTTTTTAGTCATGTGGCTGACTATTCTTATTAGAGTTTGAACTCTTTTGTTCTGATCAAATTAAGCAAGTTTTCATTTAGAGACTATATTGAAGAGTGTTCTGTTACAACCAACAGAATGCATTATAGTCTGTCTAAACTGGGACAGGACTTAATACAGAAAATTTGGTCCATATATAATTACTGAGAGGGAGAAAGATAACTAAGCTAAGGTCCCAGGAACAATTCTTAACACCCAGATCTATTGTGTCTCTGCCAAAATCAAGAAAGTGTCTCATCTTTGCAGAAATTGATGAATCAAGAATCTGCTGTCTTCAGAACCATTCCACCACTGCCATGACTTATGCTAGAAAAATGGATACTCTAAATTCTGCCTTTATTTGATCTTGTCTTGCATAAATGCACCCAACTGCTATAAACTAAGATATATTCCAAATCTAGATACAAAGAAACCTAGGTAAGTATTTTATACCTGTCTGCTATCTGTTCCTGAGAGATTATAGAAATGGATGTTGGGTGATCCAATCCTAGTATTTGCCACCATCAATAGCTATTCAATGGCCACATCTAAACACACATTCTTCTTATGCTTAAAGTCTTGAATAACAGTTACATCAACAGCCTGCTACCAACTAACTTAACGTGAATAATTCCTTGTATGCTCTCACCCTTTTCCCAAAGAGGAGACTCAAACTTTCATCTGTAACATTTACATATCTGACTGGTGTTCATTATCCCTTTTAGTTCAGTAACAATCCATCCTTGATTTCTAGTAACCTATGAATAAACACCACTACTCCATCCTATATAAAACAATACTGTAGGGGTGCCTGCATGGCTCAGTCGTTAAGCGTCTGCCTTTGGCTCAGGTCATGATCCCGGGGTCCTGGGATCGAGCCCTGCATTGGGGTCCCTGCTCTGCAGGAAGCCTGCTTCTCTCTCTCCCACTCCCCCTGCCTGTGTTCCCTCTCTTGCTGTGTCTCTCTCTGTCAAATAAATAAAATCTTAAAAAATATATATTGTAAAAGAAGATAGGAAAATGAAGTAGAAAATTAGTTAAATTATATAAATATATAATTAATAAAAGGACAAAAATATGAGTAGCTTATATGGCCTTTGTTTCTACAACAAGCATTTTTTTCTATACATATTACATGCATATTTTTGTCCCCACTTAGAATCTTAGCTGAACTGATGTGTTCTTTATATGATAAGTAGACTGGACCTTCATTTTTGATGTTTTTGAATCCTTGATGAAGTCCTCATATTATTTTGATGTTGTCTTCATAGATTTTAATATTAGGCATACAAATAATATGAATATCCCCTATGCCACCATTGTGTAGTAAATTTTTCATATGTTGAACCATCTTTGCATGTCAGGAATAAATTTCACTTGATCATGATGTATGATCCTTTTGATGTGTTATTGAATTTGACTTCCTAGTATATTGTTGGGGATTTCTGCATCTTTTCATCAGACATTGTCCCATAAATTTCTTCTTTTGTGATATCTTTGCCTTTGATATCAGGGTAATGCTTACTTTAGAAAATGATTTTGTGTTTTCTCTGCTTTAACTTTTAGGAAGAGTTTGAGGACTAGCATTAATTATTCTTTAAATATTTGGTAAAATTTATCAATGAAGCTATGTGGAGGTTTGCTTATTGATAGGTTTTTAATTACTGATTCCATATCTATTCTAGTTATAGGCCTGTTAAAACTTTCTATTTTTTTTTTTATGATTTCATCTTGATGGGTTGTATGTTTCTGGGTATTTATCCATTTCTGCTAGATTACCTAGTTTGTTGGCATAAAATTGTTTATAGTACTCCCTTATAATCTTTTTTATTTCTTTGGCATTATTTGTAATGTCTCCTCTTTCATTTTTAAGCATTTATCTCTTTTTGCTTAGTCTAGCTAAGGGCGTGTCAATTTTTTTCCAAAGCACCAACTCTTAGCTTCATTAACTTTTGATACTGTTTCCTATTTTGTTTAGTAGCATAAAGATGTTATTGTATTGAAAATACTATTGTATTTCTATTTATTTTAAGTGTGCTGTAATCTTTGTTATTTACTTCCTTCTGCTCATTGTCTAGTTCCTTAAAGTGTAAAATTAAATTCTTTATTTGAGATCTTTTTTCTATTTCATTTGAAGGGTTTATCACAGTAAACTTCTCTCTTAGTACTGCTTTTGTTATACTGCATAAGATTTGGTATATGGTGTTATTGTTTTAGTTCTTGAGGAATTTTCTATTTTTTATTTATTTATATTTTCTTTTACGCCCTGGTTGTTCAAAAGTGTGTGATGTAATTTCCACATATTTGTGAATTTTCCAGTTTTCCTTCTGCTATTGATATCTAATTTCATTTCATTTGGTTCAGAAAAGATACCTGAGATAACTTCAATATTCTTAAATTTGTTAAGAGTTGGTTAATGAAGGAAAAATGTAATCATGTGAGAATGTTTCACATGCACATGAAAATGTGTATTCTGCTGCTGTTGGGTAGAATGTCTTTTTCCCATTGGATATTCTTTTCTGCTTTGTTGAAGATTAATTGACCATATAGTTTTGGGTTCATTTATTTGTTTTCTAATCTATCCCATAGATCTGTGTTCTATTTTTGTGACAATAGCATACTATTTTGATCACTACAGCTTTGTAATATAACTTGAAGTCTAGAATTGTGATGCCTCCAGCTTTGCTTTTTCTCTTTCAAGATTGCTTTGGCTATTCAGGGTCTTTTGTGGTTCCCTACAAATGTTAGGATTGTTTGTTTTAGTTCTGTGAAAAATGCTGTTGGTATTTTGATAAGAAATTACATTAAAATTGTAGATTGCTTTGGATAGTATAGACATTTTAATCATATTTATTCTTCCAATCCAGGAGCACAGGATGTCTTGCCATTTCTTTCTGTCTAGGAATGAATAATTCAAAGAGGAAATTAAGAAAACAATACCATTCACAACAGCATCAAAAAGAATATAATTTATAGGAATAAATTTAACCAAGAAGGTCAAAGACTTATTCGCTAAATACTATAAAACATTTTTGGAAGAAATTAAAAAGAGCTAAATAAATGGGAAGAAATCCCTTGTTCATGGATTGGAAAATTTAATATTGTTAAGATGTCAAGACTATCTAAAGTGGGTGCTGGGGTGGCTCAGTTGGTTAAGCGACTACCTTCGGCTCAGGCCATGATCCTGGAGTCCTGGGATCGAGTCCCACATCGGGCTCCCTGCTCAGCAGGGAGTCTGCTTCTCCCTCTGACCCTCTTCCCTCTCATGCTCTCTAGCTCTCATTCTCTCTCTCTCAAATAAATAAATAAAATCTTAAAAAAACAAGACTATCTAAAGAAACCTACAGAAATAGTACAATCTCTATCAAAATTTCGGCAGTGGTTTTTTGTTTTCAAAAATGGAAAAGCTGATCCTCAAATTTATATGTAATTTGGGGGGAATCTCAAAGAACCAAAACAGTATTGAAAAAGAAAAGCAAAAGTGGAAGGCTCAGATTTCCTGAATTAAAAACTCACTACAAAACAACAGTAATCTAAACAGTATTGTACTGGCATAAGGATAGGTAAATCTACCAGTAGAATAAAATTGAGAGTCCAATAATACACTCATATATCATTAGCCAATTGATTTTTGACAAGGATACCAAGATCAGTAAATGGGAAAAGAAATAATCTATTCAATGAATATTGCTGGGACAATGGAATGGCTGCATACAAAAGAATGAAGTGAAACTCCTACTTCACACCATACACAAAAATTAACTCAAAATGGATGACATAATGAATGACATAAATATAACTGCTATAACCATAAAACTCAAGTAAAAAATAGGATTAAAGCTTTATGATTTTAGATTTGGCAATGAATTCTTTGATGTGACACCAAATGCATAAGCAGCAAAAGAAAAAATATATATTAATTAGACTTCATAAAAATGAAAAACCTTTGTGGATCAAAGGATATTATCAATAAAGCAAAAAGACCACTTACCAAATGAGAGAAAATATTTGCTAGTTATATATCTGATAAGGTCTAGTATCCTAAATATATGAAAACCACATACAACTAACCAACAAAAAGACAAATGACCCGATTAAAAAAAAAGCTAAGACATTATATACATTTCCCCCAAAAAAGATATACAAATGACCATCAAGCACCTAAAAAGATTCTCAACATCACTAATCATTAGTTAAATGTATGAATGCAAGTTGGTACAGCCACTTTGGAAACAGTGTGGAGTTTCCTCAAAAAATTAAAAATAGAGCTATCCTATTACCCAGCAATGCCCTACCAGGTATTTACCCCAAAGATAGAGATGTGGTGAAAAGAACAGTCATATGCACCCTGGTGTTCAAGCAGCAACGTCCTAAATAGCCAAACTGTGGAAGGAGTCAAGATGCCCTTCAACGGATGGATAAAGAAGATGTGGTCCATATATACAATGGACTATTACTCAGCCATCAGAAAGGATGAATACCCAACATTTGCATCAATATGTATGGAACTGGAGGAGATTAGGCTAAGTGAAATAAGTCAAACAGAGAAAGACAAATATCATATGGTTTCACTTATTTGTGGAACATAAAGAATAGCATGGAGGACATTAGGAGAAAGAAGGGGAAAATGAAGGGGGGAAATCAGAGGGGGAGACGAACCATGAGAGACTATGGACTCCGGGAATCAAACTAAGGGTTTTGGAGAGGGGTGGGGGATGGGTGAGCACGATGATGGGTATTAAGGAGGACACGTATTGCATGGAGCACTGGGTGTTATATGCAAACAATGAATCACGGAACACTACATCAAAAACTAATGATGTACTGTATGGTGACTAACATAACTTAATAAAAATTTATATAATTAAAAAAATGTAAAAAAAATAAATTCTATCAGTTACACACCAAAAAAAAAAAAAAACCCATAAAGAGACATCACATCACACTGGTTAGAATAGTTATTTACAAAAAGGAAAATAATAAGTGTTGGTAAGGATGGAAAGAAATTGGAAGCCTCATGCACTGATGGTGAAAATATAAAACGGCTTAGTCACCATAGGAAAGAAGTTGGTGGTTCCTCAAAAAGTTAAATATAAGATTACTATATTACCTCCTCTAATTCCACTCCATTCCTATGTATATATCCCCAAATGATTGAAATGTTCAGACAAATATACACAAATGAATGTTTACAGAAGCATATTCCCTAAAATCAAAAGGTGGTTGCAACCCAAGTGTCCATCAGCTGAAGAATGGATAAAGAAAATGTGGTATATGCACACAATGGAATATAATTCAGGAATAAAGTTCTGGATGTACTTTAAAAACACTGTTAGGTGAAATAAGCCAGATACACAAGAATAGTATATTGTGTGATTCCACTTGTATGAAATATCTAGAATGGATAAATTCATAGATACAGTAAGTAGATTAGATGTTATCAGGGTCTTGGAGGAGGAAAATAACAGTGAGTTTGGGCTTAAATTCCATACAGGGACCTGAAAAAAAAAGGAAACAAATAGCGGTGATGGTTGTATTACAAAGGTAATTAATGCATTGAATTGTATACTTAAAATTGGTAAACATGGCAAATTTTATATTAACTAAAACATAGCTAAATAAAAGAAACAAATTAACAAAAATTTGTCCAAAAGTATGCATACTATAGATAATGTACACTTATCCAGCATACATATATTTCTAAGTATAACTAAGTACATTTCTGGTATAAGTAGATTTCTAAGTATAACTTGTTGAGAAGACCATGGAGTTCTGATAAACTTTACTGAGAAAAACTCATCAAACTTTGGAAATTTGCTGATACCAAGGAAAATATGAAGGCTTATTTATCCAAAGTGTCCTATCATTGTTTTCCAAAGGAGATTTGAGATTCATGAGTATGCTTGTATTAAGTAATCTAGGGTAGTTTTGGTAAAAATTACACTAAGAAGTTCATCATATAGTCTCCCAATTTTATTATCCCAAATTAGAGTTTGCCTATAAGATATTTAGCACCAATATTAAAGAGATAATTTCAGACTTTGAAATTCCATTTTTAACATTATCCTAATATGCCAAAACTGGAACACTGTCATTGGCTTTATTGTGAATATTAAAACAAGTTCTGATGAAAAAATTTAAGAAATAATTTTTGGGCAAGTCATAGAAACTCTCCAATCTTCTCAACTTTTCTTGATCTGAACATTGAAACATAAAAATATAATTTTCTCTCTTTAAGCTCTTTAACACAGTGATAAGAAGGTGTCAACCATGAGTTAGCATATTCCTTATGCCAGTCTTGTTCTATTTTGGCAGGCACACAGTCCATCAAACCTTGACTTCAATAGACATTCCTATACCAGCAGTTGGTAATGTAGGTAATTGTTTCATCAGTCTATTGGATGATGTCATTGAATTGTGTCCTGGTTACTAACAGTAAATTGACTTTCACTAGTGTCAAAACTAATCAGATCAGATCAGAGGGGCAATCACAGGATTTCCTTTCTTCTAAACGGTGATTACAAGCACTCTTCATACCTCTGTGTGGTTCATATTATGCAGAAAGTTTTGATAAGTGCGTACAAAACCATTGTGGAGGGCTAGAGGAGCAGGTTCTAAACTGACCACAGAATCAAAGGTAAGTCCTCTCTGCCATTGCCATATTTGGAACAGTTACAACTACCACTTTAATTACCTATGCATGAGGCTGCTGTCACCACTGCAATCAGGGTTGTGATGCAGAAAAGGTGCATTGCTGTAGTAAGCTTCAGAACCAAAAAAACTTCAGTTTCAAAACCATTCCAGCATGACTGTGCTCAACTCTGGTAAAATAAATATCCTACACCTTACTTCTCTTCTCACATACTTCAGTTCTGAATTGGCAGAATTGGTTGTAGAACCCAGACTTTAAGGAGATTGGAAAAGGTGTTGAACAAGTTCATTATATTTTCCACCAAACAGGAAAAGCACAAATTTTGCATTTCTTTCCTTCTCTTTAACAAAATAAATGACTGATTGATTATGATAACAGAAATTCTACTGACATAAAAATCAAAACACAATTTCTGTGCTCCATTAGCCAGAATTAGAAACTGAAGGTCAACACAAGTTATGGCTATTATACCTATTGAAGAGCAGCTTTATAGTTAAGAGATGCAAAATTTCTTCTTTTAGTGAGTCATAGCCAAGAAGGTTTTTGTTTGTTTATTTGTTTTGTTCTTTTTTTTAATATGGTAATAATCATTTGAATGTATTAAATCATATCACAGGAATCCGACTCAACATAAAAACTTGAATAATATTCTATAATTAGATTTCTAAGCCCTGATTATCTTTGGAGCACTGTCTATAGTTTTGATAGTATTCTCTGTAAATTCCTACTGCTGTTCAGGGGAAAGATTTATGAAAGTATAAATCCAAATGCATTATCCTTATTTCTTATTAATCTGCCTTCTTACATCTAACTCCAAAAAATTTCTGATCTGCACAATGCATTAACTCCACAATTTTATCACCACAACTTCTGTCATGCAGTCTAAATCATTCATAGTTATTTTGATTATTATAGGTTTTAGATGAAACAGGGATAAACAGCTATAATATTTTCTTACACAGATAATAAGAATCCCTGAAATTCAATGGCATCAGGAAAAAAAAATGTCTTGAGCTTCATTAATAGATGCAGTTCTATTATTACTTCTGTTGATGTATTTTAAATGTGTTTTGAAGATATAATTTTCTGAAGTATCTTTGGTGTTTGTGAGTGTGTGTATGCATGTGTGTGTGTGTTTTACAATAAATATCATTTCATATTTCAAGGGTTACTATCTGAGGATCAATACTCTACATTCTCAAAATACCTAAGGCCTTTTGTCCAACTATCTTTTTTCTACATAAGGTTTAGAAAGCTTGATAGATTAATGTCATTACTAAATTGTGTGTCATCACAAATTGAATCTTAAGTATTACTGCTTTAGCCATTGACCCTTATACCATGATGTATTGCATCTTCAAGAAATAGAGTTACAATTTTATTTTACCACTGTATGCTTTTACCAGGAATTATAAGCCTAAGGGGGTATTTTGCCACTGAAATTTCAATTGCAATATAGACAATATTTATTTTAAAATATTTTCCTGCAAGATGGCTCAGAGTAGTATCCTAATAATATTATAATGCATCCATATTTCTTTCCCTGAATTTTATCTATTAAAAATTCACTTTAAACTCAGAGAAAGTGAGAGAAGAGGAGGGTGAGGATGAAGAGAAAGAGAAAACAGAAAAGGATATAATACTAAATCAAAGAGTTTTCAGGCAAAGTTACATTAATATGGAAAATGAAGATGACATTGATATTAAGGTGAAATTGCAAGTGCAGATAACATACATGCAAAACTATTTATGATCCTTTTGTTTCTACAAATCTTTAAGGAAAAGCTTACAGAAGATTAAATGAGAAAAGCATTGCCTTCTTCATCACACAATATTTTCGGTTTTAAACTGTCCCATTTACTTATTCAATCTTCATCTAAGGAATTCTAAGTGTAATATTTGTCATAGAATATATAACTACACCTTAAAAAGTTAAAGTGTTTTTGGCATTTCATGATGGAACAAAATATAACAGATTAAAGATAAATTTTCAAAAATGTTGTAACTACCAGAAAACATATAGAATTTGAATATAATAGAAAATTGTTATAGAAGTCATGTTGTTTGGGGTTTTTTTTGTTTTATTTTTTGGGTTTTGGGTTTTGTTTTTTTGGGGGGTAGAAGTTCTCCCTAGTTGGTAAGTACACATATAATAAATTATGTTTATACAAGAAAGAAGTTGAAGACATAACAAGGAAGACATAAAGTCAGATAGATCATTGTTCCATGGTCCTTAGAAGAAGGCTTTTGGTTTTGGGGGTTGGGTTTTTTTGGTTTCTTTTAGCATGGCTCTGCTTTATCATGAAGTGTTCACCATTAGATAACTTGCTTACCTTAAGCCAAACTTAACACACCATTTTCTATGTACATGGGATTATCTTATTGTAGATTTCATTTATCTAACAGAAGGAAGGTTGTGGACCATTGTTGTCACTCTGAAAGCTCTAAAAGGAAGAACAGCTGACACAGGCTCTTGAAGGACAGCCTGTACCCTCATGACTAGCAACATAAATTGTTAAATTTAAGAAAAAAACAGATTGTCGGGTCCCTGGGTGGCTCAGATGGTTAAGCGTCTGCCTTCGGCTCAGGTCATGATCCCGGAGTCCTGGGATCGAGTCCCGCATCGGGCTCCCTGCCCTTTGGGAGCCTGCTTCTCCCTCTGCCTCTCTCTCTCTCTCTCTGTCTCTCATAAATAAATAAATAAAATCTTAAAAAAAAAAAACAGATTGTCTTCAGTGTTCCTCAGTTTTGAATAAGAAATAGACACAAAAATGGAGTCAAATGGATTAGAGACACGAAAGTGAGAGAAAAAACTACAAAGGAAATAGAAGAAAATTTAGGAAAATATCTTTTGACTTGGGGTGGAGAACTTTAAAAATTAAATTTCAGAAACAAATTGTATGACAATAAAAACATATTTACATCAAAATTATGGTTTTATATTCAATACAGTTAACCAAAGATAAATTAATTAGGCAAACTAGGGGATGGAATTTTCAATGTCCAAAACTAAAGATCGATTAACATGTACAATATATGTGTTGCTTCACCAAATCAACTAGAAAAACATAACTATGTCAGAAAAAGATTGGTAAAGGTCGTAAACAGTTAATTTACAGAAAAGGAAATACTGAAAGCTAATACGCATATTGAAGAGATGGGCACATTCATTGGCAAACTATTACGATAAGATTTTACTTCATGGATATTAGATGGATACAAATTAGAGGGCTGGATAATTCAAGTTTTATTGAGGATATGAGAATATAGGAAGTCTTCTGTGCTGCTACCAGGAATGTAGATTGGTACAATCATTTTGGAGAGCTATACAACATTTCTCACACTAAGTAATCACATACCTTGTACACAAAAATTCTATTCTTGGGTATATACTCCAAGTAATTGTCACACAGGGCCATAAAATAAAAATCCCAGGATGTTCATTTTATCATTGTGGTTGAAATATAGTCAATCCACATGGCCATTCCTGGGAGAGAGGTGAAGTAAAATATGGGGAATGGAGAAGTCTGAAGTCTTTGATAGATGTATGAATGGTGCATCTATAGATCTTAAAAACATCTTGTTCAATGAAAGAAGCAAAAAGCAACAAAACACATAACCAATTCCATTTACATAATTAAAAATGCATTTGTACCAAGCAACACTATTTGGTTTATGTGGGCATACAAATAACATTTGGTAACACATTTGATTAGATAAGGTTATCTATTGGAATTAGTCCTTGAACATATTTATATTAGCTGAATTATATTCATGCCTCCTAATCCAATTTAAAGTTCCTATCTCCTTGATAATCAACAAATATAAAGACATTTCTATTAGCATCATATTCTCTCTGCTATGGGTCCCATTTTGTGGTTTCTTTGCATTACTAATATTTCTTTATTGTATATTGAACATTGGGGAGATATTGCAGAGACAGTGGATTTTGTTATCTTCCTCTAAAAAATATTGTTTTATGTTGTAGGAGGCAGTTAACGTCACTGTGTTCATATTCTAAACTGTCTTTTCCATGCAATGGACAATAGCTGAAAACTCCACTGAATTTTTTCAGCCATTCAGTTTATGTTAACAACAAGCCTCTGTTGAAAAACTTCATGTAGAACACCTCATCTATAAACCAGCCAAGTATTTGGATGAAATTTAAACCCAGATATTTAGGGTCACCCTTTCTGCAACTGTGTCTTTCGGGTATATTCTACCGCAGGTCCCAGCTACCCAGGCAATCCCAATCTCCATCCACTGACTCCCTAAATCAATAATCCTCTGGTTTTTTCCTTGAGTTCCACCTATCCTGAGCAATGAGGACTAAGGAGCCCCTCAGGCAAAAAGCCACATAAATGCAAATCTCACTTGGTTCAAATATCCTCTTCTAAAATCTGGCTCACCTTCAGTTCTGACTGCTTATTCACCCACAAGTGCCTTGAAATTATTTTTTAAAATATATTGTCCTGATTTAATTATTGCTATCTTGGAATAATTATTCCAATACAAACTACTCTAATAATACTGATACATATGAAATAATAAATTGGTTAATATACATATAAACAAACATTTCAAGAAAGCATTAAAAATAATCTTCCTGCTTAGGAATATATTTATTATAGCTTCCAAAGATTTTCTACAACATGAGGGAGCCATTTTGATAACCTTTAACACTGTGATAAGAATCTAATAAGACAAAATATCAAGATATATTGTTAAATTATATTGGTAAAATCTGCACTCTGAACTTCTCAACATAGTGAAGCCCCTTAGAATGGATAAGCTCATATTTCTAACCTCAACATCCTAACTTTAAATTCAGCCTTATTCTCTACACTCCTAACCATAGGACCTTCATTATTTTGTATATTCCCAAAGTCACCAAGCTTGCTGTTCCTTAAAGGTACCATACTTCCTTCAACCTCTCCCAACTTCTACACATAGAACTTGTCCTGCTATTCCCCAGGGAAGTTCACAGAAATAAATATAATTACTTATCACCTTGCTTATCTAACTTACATTGTTCTTCAAGATCCTCTTTAGATTTCACATCTTATGGAAGTATCTCCTAATACTTTAAGGCAATATTCATGTTCCCATAGTACTCTATTTATCTGTTAAGTTAGCACACATTACATGTTATTGTAATAATTTTCTCTATCTTCAAAATGGGATAGAAATGTAATAAATATTTCTAGCTCACCAATTTAGCCTTTCTAACTGCTGAATAAAAATTTATGGAAAGAATGAATAAATATAGATGAATTGATGAATGAATGAATCAATCAATCAATCAATGACATTTTATATCTCCCAAAAGAAACTCCTTCAGAAAGAGGGGTTGTGTAGAAATTGGAAGGAGTCAAGATACATATGGGTTATAAAATATCTCTGAAATTATGCCTCATTGTAGGCACTTCTCAATTTATCCTTAAATCCTATGTTGGCTGGAAAGACAGTACAAAAACAGGAAATATAATTCATATGTGAATTATAAGATGTACTAAATTAATTATTTGATTTAATGAATCAAACCCTTTTAAGCAACACTAATCCAATGGAATATAAAACCTCAAATGGTAGCTAACGGACACATAAATACATAACCATGATTAAAAAGGTGATATGTTTCTCACTAAAGTTTCTAAGCTGTTATTTCATCAATTCTCTCCATATTAAAGAGGGTTGAATTTGAAAAAATAATGATTAGGGATCTTTGATAAGTAAAATTAAAAGACAGGAAATAGATTAACATTCTTGCGAATGAAATAGGTGATTTTTCTCGAAGTAGAATTATTTTCATTATACCTAATTTGTAATTTAAACTTTTTTCAGAGTTTGAGAGCACAGAAATAATCATAGAATTGAGTTAATACATAATAAACAGTGCTGCCTGATGTACATGGCTCTGAAATGGATTTACTTAAGAAAAATTAAAGTAAATATATAAAACACATTGTAGGGGTTTTTCATATGAAATTCTGTTTTATAATAGAATCTTAAAAAGACAAACTGATGAAAACTGGTCTCATTAGTACCATTCTATATACTTTCTATGAGCTTAGGGAAAAGGAAGAGGCCAGGAACGACATAAATCAAATGCACAATCTCAAAATAAAAGTTTTCCATTTTTTAAATTCTCATTAAATTTTAATCTTAATGTTTTATAGCTACCACTCATAGTGGGTTCTTGCTCACTTTTATGCTTGAATAACACACCATAAGTATGGAAGATGTATAAACTGAAATATCCTAAATATTTTAAGTGATGGCTATTGTCTAATTTGGCAGCATAGAGAAAATCATCAAATTCATTGCAAATGAAATTAATGAATATTGAGATATTTGGGATAATTATAATAATTCTTATAACTTCTAAGAGGGAATCCAAACGCCACTTCAGAATATCTCTGTATTAGTTATCTTTTGCTGTTTGACAATTTAGTGGCTTAAGACAACACTCATTTATTTTCTCAAAGTCCTGTAGGGACAGAAAAAGTAGATGCATTTGGGATCTCTGATCATGGTCTTACAGTGTGTAAATCAAGGTGTTGGTAAGGATGGGCTCTTCTCTAGAGGCTCTGGGGAAGGATCCTCTTTCCGGCTTGTATAAGTAGGCTAAATTCAGTTCCATGACTTGGAGAGGCATGAAGACCCTTCTCTTTCCTTACCGACTGTTAGCAGGGACCACTCTCAGCTCCTAGAGGCCGGTCTCCAGTCCTTACACATGATGCCCTCCATTTCAAGCCAACAACAATGTGTCAATCTCAGGCTTCCTATTTTTCTGACTTCCCCATTTTCTTATTAGGTGGAGAAAATTCTCTGCTTTTAAAGGGCTCAGGTGATTAGGCCCACATGATAATCCAAAGCAATCTCTTTATTTTAAAGTAAATTGATCATTCATCATAATTATATCTACAAAGTCCTTTTTAAAAATTTTTATTAAAAGGTTTTATTTTTAGGTAATCTCTATACCCAACATGGGGCTCAAACTATAATCCCAAGATCAAGAGTCAGAAGTTCTACCGACTGAGCCAGCCAGGTGCCCCTCTGTAAAGTCCTTTTGCTACAGCCTGTAACATATTCAGAGTCATGAAATATAATCATATTTATGGTCCCAAATATTAGTGCAGGTGATCTTGGGGGGCTATTTTTAGAGTTCTGGCTACCATATCCATTTAGAAAAAAGACCTCAACTTTTAGATTATGCCAACAAAAATTTCTATAAATTTCCCTTTTCAGTTTAGAAACAACTTTCTTTTTTATTCAATTGCCAGTTTTAAAGAACTAATTTTCAGATCATTTGTTCTGCTAAGGGAATAACTTCAAAAATATGCAGGCAAATTAATAGTTCATGAGTTTGAAGCAGATAAGCATAACGAAGATAAAGTAGAAAAGCAATGATGAGCAAATTGTTGAGCCAGGAAAGTGAGATCACCTTTCCCACATAAATCACACAATACCTCCAAAACACAGACTATGCTTTGTTTCAAGTCATCAGAGAAATCAAGGGGCCAAGAACGTCAGATCATTCCATAGAGATGTGTTGTGCAAGATGTGTCCTGACTGATTGCCTCCTTGGGAGTGTTGGAACATGTTTCTAACAATCCAGTTGTAAACAAATACTTAGTGCTATTATCTTTAATAAGCCTTTAAAAGAAATGATAGTTAAGTCTGGATAGCTTTGGATTTTTATTAATGGACCAAGCCTTTCTTGGAATTTCAGACATTGTTGGAGGCAGTATCTTCTCTCTGATATTTAGATGATTTATTAACCTGGAAAAAATATGTAACAAAACCTCAGAACTAATATGGTTGAAAGAGTGGTGGTTAAAATATATTATAATGGAGGAATCATTTCTATGGATGCAAGGTGTTAAGGTGAGAAGAGTTATCTATAAACTAATATAAAATGCATCTTTTAAAACTAATATATTATAATGTCAGTGTTCTTAAGAGCTGGCTTTATATCTTAATACTATGTGAATCATAATTTCAAGGAGTATATTCATTAAAAAGCCAACATTAGAGTAGGAATGATTCAATCCTGATTTTTAGCCTAGCTAATTTGATACCATACTTCAATAGCTACAACTTTTCTACCATGCAGTTTGAATTTTTCTTGAGATAAAAAATATAGTGGAAGCCTTCTGTCATGTGCAAATGAGAGGGTCTAAAATTGTGTTGTGCTAAGACAATGTCTTGTATGCATTAGGATTATCATGGATCTTTCTCATGACAGCTCCACTGTGCCTTCCTGTTCTGAAAAACACATTTCAGGAACAATGGAGATGGAGACTATATCTTTGATCCAAGACATCTCTGAACCAAACTCAGAAGGCAGCATTGCTTCCAAGTGAAACTAGAGATTTTTCAGGGGCCAGAGTAGAAAGAATGAGGCCTTGAGGTGCTCAGCTTTATCTCTGCCTGATTCATCTCTAGGAGACAGAAAAAGGAACATAAATCTGACTGAATTTTACACAGAGCTTAACAAAGTGCAAGGCACATAATAGACATTCAATTAGTATTAGGCATTGATTGAGAATCAGGTAATCTTCCAATTGAATATACCAAAGTAAAGTATAATAATCACACTCCCATATTCAATAAAAATGAAAATCATTAGGGAAAGATTTAGTAAACATCATTAGGAGTAACACTATTTGTGAGGGAAGAGATATAGAAACTTACTTGAAGTTACTATTTGAAAAAATTCAAAACCCTATATCTGATTAGAATGTCAAATAATAAACATAAATGTACAATTTTTATCATTGTGAGTTGTGGGACAAGAAAAAGTAAAAATTGTTTTCTATTGGTATATAAATTCAATATTTTTGTGATGTTTATGATGTTTAAAACTTAAAAAGTTGTCAAGTAGTTGAACAAGTAAAGTGTCTTCTGATTTGGGATTTCTGTCTTGAATTAGTTGGTCTGCATCATTTCCTGTCTGTTAGTCATGCCATACACACTTTATTTAAATATGGCAACATTTGTCTGAGAAGGGTCATCCAACAGCATGGCTAAAAGTACCAAAAAAGTATACACTTCTTTATCCTGCTGTGTTTTCTGCTTCTGAGATGTTGAAAGCATTTGTGATTTTTGAACTGCTAGGAAGCATTTATGACGCCAAGACTTTTTAAAGGGATTATAAATGGTGGGCTGTGGTAATACCTTTTATTAGTTTCCATTTGTTGGATTCCCTGTTATCTGCAAATGTTTTTAGTGGCTCTGATGCCATAGCCATAGTAGCTCCAGTGGCTAAAAACCTGTTAAGAGGACTGGCTGACTTTCAGACCACAGGGAAATGGTTCTATCTTTAGCTTTTTTTTTTTTTAATAAGTTAAGGTTATATTTTGTTTTTGGCTAGCCAGCTCAGTTAGCATTTAGGGTTTTCACAATAATAATTATTTGACTTATAATAAAATATTTTTATTATTTGAAATAATTTTCAAATATCAAAAGCTATTCTCCATATAGAAAAACTGTGTCTGGTGTGATTGTGGAAACTAGGAAGAATTTGGTTGAATTGCAAAAATTTCTGTGCTTGCTAAAGCTATCCACAGTGGAGGACAGAAAGGCAATAGGGCAGACTGACATGTTGAAGGGCCAGACTCTGAACAGAACTGCTAAAGAGGAACTGTTCCAGTTATTCAATTTGGATAATAATTTGTAATGAATCTTTGGCTATGTATCTATCCATATATTTATTCAAAAATATTCAAAAACAATTCAAAAATATCCATGTGGTAGGCATTTCAGTGCCACGGAGAATAAAAGAATTTGTACATGCCAAATGACAATGGGAAAATAAAAAAATAAGTAAGAAAAGCAATGGGGTGGGTATTGTTATCATAGAGAAATAACAAGGTTGGGGATTATTGGTTGAAAAAGATGTTGCCATCAAGAGAATTCACCTCTTTCTAACAAGAGAGAGTCGTTCAGGAAAACCCTCTAGAGGAGACAGTATTTAAGTCGGAATTTGAAGAGTGAGAAAAGCCAATCATAGGAAGAGTAGAGAAAAGCTTTTTTAAAGAGAACAGTGCATGCATGAAGAGTTTAAGGCACAAAAAAAAAAGTGTTCATTTTGAGTAAATGAAGGACTAGTGGGCTTGGAACTTTGAAAGAATTGAGTCCAGAATGTAAATATAAGATAGAGCCTTGAAGGCCATTGAACGGGTTTGGATATTAATCTAAATGCAATGGGAAGCCATTGACAATTTTTACCTTTGTGTTTCCATTCGACATAATGGCTCTGGTTCCTGAGTGAAGACTAAATTGGTTTGAAGAAGAATAGTAAGAAAGCAGATAAGAGGGTGTTGCATAGACCAAGGAAGGAATGTTAATGGCCTGCAGTAGGATTGATGAGGCAGAGATTGATAAAAGCAGATGGATTTGTCATAATTTGGAGGTTGAATCAACAGAATTTGCTGATGAACTGGATGTGGAGGAATAAGGTGAAATCAGAAATCGGAAAGAATGGCTCAGATTCCAAGCTCAAAAAATTACATGTATGATAAGACCTTCACCAAGATTGTGGAAAATGCTGTCAAGTTCTATATTAATGGAGGTTGGCACAATGAATTTCTCTAACAACTAAAAATTCTAGGGGTATTCAGGAGGAAAATATTTTCTTTTTGGGGGGGAAGCTTTTCATTATTTAAATGGTTAGAAGTAGCTTAATATGCATTATCTGATACATAAACTTATTGCCCATTTTTCAGTCTATTATGAATGACTTTTTTGAAACATGAGAACAAGTCTGATGTAAAATAAATGAGATCTGAGTGAGGCAAGACACGTTCATATCACCTCACATTTATTTTTCAGATACTCTACTTTTTCCACAAGGGTGAGCAAAACTTTTGTGGTTTTTTGTTTTTGTTTTTGTTTTAGAGAGGAAGAGAGAGAGGTTGGTGGGGGGAAGGTGGGGCAGAGGGTGAGGGAGAGAGAATCTTAAGCAGGCTTCATGCCCAGTGTGGAGTCTGATGCAGGGCTTGTTCACACAACCCTGAGATCATGACCTGAGTTGAAATAAGAGTTGGACACTTAACCACCGACTGAACCACCCAGATACCACAAGCAAAACTTTCTTAATATTCATTGTATTGTGGTTATAAAATTATTGGAACAGCTCATGAAACAAAACTATCAAGAATCATAGAACTAATAATCCTAAGAAATAGATTACACTGACAAGATATTTAAAGTAAAAACCTAAGGAAGACATAAATAATTTATGTCAAAATTTAATTTGACAACTTATTTTACATTTTTCTATTGTGGTAGCTAGCTTCCAAGATGGCCCCAGTGATCCTGACCTCCTGGTATTCACACTCTTCTATAGTCAGTACCCTCCCACCTTGCATCAGGGCTGGTCTCTATGACCAATAGAATATGCCAGAAGGGACAGCATGTCACTTATAAGGGTAGGTCATTAAAGATATTGTGGCTTTTTCCTCCCTCTTGGATTACTGGTTCTGGGAAAACTAGTTTTCATGCAGTAGGAAGTCCACATGGTAAGGAACTGAGGTATCTGGAGATCAGCTAGTAAAGGACAAAAGCATCCTACTAGCAGCCACATGAGTTAGGAAGCAGATCCTCCAGCCCTCATCGGTCCTTCAGAGGACTGCAGCTCTGGCCAACATCTGGACTAAAACCTCAAGAGAAACTGAACCCCAGTTACCAACTAAGTTGATTCCAAGTTTGCAGCTTATGAAGGCTGTGCGATAAAAATCACTGATAGTTTTGGGGAAATTTGTTAC
Source organism: Callorhinus ursinus (assembly GCF_003265705.2). Taxonomy (NCBI): domain Eukaryota; kingdom Metazoa; phylum Chordata; class Mammalia; order Carnivora; family Otariidae; genus Callorhinus; species Callorhinus ursinus. The sequence continues at coordinate 74,815,801 of NW_027397066.1, forward strand.
ACAGCAATAAAAACAAATGCACTATACTTTATTAAAAAACAAAAAAATAATGAATCTTCCAAACCTGTGAGGGTTTTATATCCTGGACTTAGACAAAACATTGAGATGTTTTGGAGATTTGAGTCTATTTTTAAAAAAATGTTTTTAAAGTTTCTTTTTAAATTTTTTTTATTAAAGAGAGAGAGAGAGAGTACAAGCAGGGGGAGCAGCAGGCAGAGGGAGAGAAGGGGCTCAATCCCAGGACCCTGGGATCATGACCTGAGCCAAACGCAGACGCTTAACTGTCTGAGCCACCCAGGTGCCCCGGGAGATTCGAGTCTATTGACATTACATTAAAATATGTCTTTTTGTTTCCTTTGAGAGTTCTAGTTAATTTCTGATTTTGTTATGGTGTATATCAAGGAGGATATAAGGGATCCATGAAGTCATGCTCACAGATGGAAATTCATCTTTGAAGAGGGACTGATGGAGAAACTGTCTGAGAAGTATGTATTAGGATTTTAAATATGATGTCTGTAGATACAATTATGAAAAGATGCAAAACGGTGCTGCCTAGATTCAAGAGTCATAGTCCTAAATGTTTTATTAAGGAAATTATAAACTTGAGGATAGTGGGAAGAAATGATACAAAGAACAAAAAGTATAGGGCTAAGATTTGTAAAGTGTGTTCTGCTGATACAGATTTGTGAAATGTTCTGTGAAGAAAGAGAGGTGAGTGAGCAATTTGGAAAAAAAAGGGGGGGCATAATCTCATTGAAAAAAATCACATTGGAGATTTGCACAGTAAAGAAACCTATTTACCTAATTTTTACCCTCTTTCTCAGTCTGATTGGACTGCTATAATAAAATACCACAGGCTGGGTGTCTTAAACAACAGAAATTTATTTTCTTACACTTCTGGAAGCTAAAAGTCCAAGATTGAGGTGTTGGCCAATTTGGTTTCTACTGAGGCCTCTCTCATCCTGCAGATGGCTGCGTTCTTATTATGTCCTCATATGTCCTTTTCTCTGTGTGTTCACATTCCCTGTGGTCTCTTTCTGTAGGTCCTAATCTCCTTTTCTTATAAGGACACCAGGCATTTTGGATTAGAGCCAACTATATGACCTCATTCCACCTAAATTACCTCTGTAAAGGCCCTATCTCCAAATACAGTCATATTCTGAGGAACTAGGGGTTAAGGCTTCGACATTTGAATTTTAGGGAAACATGATTCAGTCCATAACACCCACCTCTCCAGAAAAGATTTGACTATGGTAACTTCTACCTCAGACTAAGGGACATTCCTGATGTCTAAGCATGTCATCAAATTGGCTCCCAAAGTACATTTTGTCTGGGAGAAATAGAAGTAATCTTTACAATATTCTCAAAATAATCACTTAAAAATTAGTGTCTACTCCCACAGTCTTCACAGGAGAATTTATCCCTGCCCATCGTGATCGACATTTCAATCCTGTGTCAGTGTGGTACAGTCAGGAAAACAGAAATCATTCTGCTAATTTCAAACAGGCAGAATTTAATCCAGAAAAAAAAAAAAAGGTTCTAAAGTTGTTGGAGGAGCTACAAGAGAAAAGGGTCACTGGATGAGCAAAAGAAAGGTAATAATATTGAGAAACTGCCACCCTCTTATTCTGGAACCCACAAGCCTGCAACTGCTGCTATATTTTAGAGACTTTGTTACATTTGGCTTTGGATCCACACGAAAAAAAATCAGTGGTGACAAGAGCTATGGTGTCAACAGGTGTGCTGTCTCTGCTCAGGCTGCAGGAATCCAAACTTACCTTATTCTTCCTGTTGCCACCAGATGACCTCCAGCAACTCTCATATTTATAGAGAGAGAAGACAGATGTTTCATTCTTTTTTCCTGCCTTGTGATTTCCTACCCCTATTTTCTATTGGTGGTGCCTGAAGAAAGCCCCTAGTAAGGCAGACTGGGAAATTCAGCTGGAGACTCCCAGCCTCAGCAGTTTGAAACCGAGAGACAAGTAAATAGCCAACACAGCAGTGGCACAGTCTATGGCTGATTGTATTGTATGGTTAAACAGTCACAGTTTATTGTGTGGTTAAAAGTTACAGTTTAACAGTTAAATACAGTGACAGTCTGTGCAAACAGATGAAAAATGTTGCAAATAATGCAAGGACTGATTAAATATCAAAATATTAAGAAGGCTTTAAGAAAATTGAAATAGTTTTCAGATATCTTTGCAAAAGTGATCTTTTCCATAGTTTTATATAAAAGTCAAATATGAAGTCTAGTATGTGATATTATACTATTGCGTGGTCTTAGTAGAAAAATGATGCAATAATTAAGATGCCATCCTTTATTTCTAAAATTAGTATAATAGTAGCCTAAATTTTGTTAAATAAATAATGCTTTTAACTGATTTCCATTATTTTTCATTTTATTTTGTAAGATATGGGTGCAAATCAAAATATTAAAATTATTTACTATGAAATTAACTTCCTTAAGTGGATTCAGTTAAATTAGATTTTTCTGGCCACCAATTTTACTGAGATAAGGGGAACTTCTCTAATGCCTATCAGCATGCTACAAAACTATTTTTCCATTAAATATATTTAGGGGAACACTGGTATAAAAATAAAAGATTTGACACAATGGTTGCATTTATATAAACTGGGAAGATTTGGTTTGCTTTATGACTGATGTGAATTTTCAGGAGTATGTGGCTAGGTACAATAGGTTTTTAGGGCCAAAATATAAACAAAAGAGTTTGTGTGTTTCTTTTCCAGCCAACAATTCTGATTAGTATGTTTGTTGCTTATGAGTTCCTACAGTTCTGTACTCCCATGATTTAGAGTAAAGTTAGCCTAGAGTATATTTTTTAAACAGCATAATAAAATTTTATTGAAGGCCTGTTCTTACCTTGTATGTTTCATTGATCTCCGCATGATTTCTTTTTTTTTTCCATATTGCTAAGATATGTAGGCAGATGGTTAAATAAATGCTTCAAGCATGTTAAAATTAGACCTGACATTTCTTATTACCTTGGCAGATACTGCCACTGATTTGCCACAATGTAATTTTAGGATAACTTATTCTAAAGTTTTCTTATTTTATATAAAATTTAGTTTCAAGTATTAAAATTATTATTATATGAAAAACTATATTTGTATGATGATAATAGCTGATAGCCATGTATATGCTTCTTATTTTTTAAAAACCATACTATTTAAAATTATGAAACTCTTCTATGAATTATAATTCAGGATCTTAAAATAAATTAATACTTTCATAAACTTATTAATGCTCTCAAGTTTATAAAATTTTTCATGAAAATTCATTTGGAGCCAGATTTGTGAACTGTGACCTTTTTGGTACCTAAATATAAGAATAGTGTCTTTGGGGTTGGTTGTGCCAAGTGACTAATTAATCATAGGAGGAATATTTAGAAGGCGTGTGGTGATCCATCTGGCAAGTGACCTAGAGACGAAAGAAATTTGTTCATCCTTATAGTGTCTATTTTGGAAGTAAGGTGTTTTTCCTCTGTCTTCACAAACTCATTATCTTCCTAGGAGGAAGATATGGACAACCTCATTTTTAGGTTAACTGAAAGAATACAATGGCCATTCTGAGCTTTGGTGAAATAGAGAAATAGACCTAGGACCAGAATTTAAGATACACAGTATGTGTAAGAAGACAAACTGACTCGGTCAGCTGTCACAAATGAGATCAATGATAAAGCTGCAGTTAACTGGGCTAACATTTAAAAGAAAGATCTCTATGCCTGATTATTGACTAGTGAATGCTTTTATAATCCCCTAAAATTCTTGGAATTTTGAGACAAGATGGTAGCATTAACATATTTTGAAACTTGACAATCTGCTTCAAACTTATGAGGGGTAATTTAAAAAAAAAAACTATTAAAGTCAATGTGTAAAAACAAGATGGAATTCTCTACAAACCTATATTGAAAGGAAAGTCAGGCTTCTGAGGTGACATTGAAGTCACAAGGTCCTATAAAAGCTGGCATAAGGGATAAGCTTTAAGAACTAGGGTTTTTATGCTTGAATTCTGTGGTCAAGTACAAACCATCAATGTCAGAAAAATGACACTGACCTCCATGTTTGAGGTGAGGAGTGATGTTACACGTCTGAATCATAAACAGGAGAGAAAATGTCGCTACCCATTCACCTAGGATTCAACAGAAAATTTATAGTTCCTTATATCTAGAAAAAAAGAATAAGAGGCACACATCAAAGGCTGGAGACAGAACCAGGCTCTGACCTACAGTTGTTAATACAAGATTTAATCTGGAGACATGAACTCCAAAGACCTTGGAATGAAGTAACTGATAAAACCTATTGAACACACAAAACTCTTCACATAAGTATGTATCTCAAACAAAAATTACAAAATTCATTAAGAAATTCTATGCTGGGACAGGGTGGGGGAGGGTGTCTGGGTGGCTCAGTCAGTTGAGCATTCTACCTTTGGTTTCAGCTTAGGTCATAATCTCAGGGTGGTGGGATTGAGCCCCATGCCGGGCTCCTGTCTGCTTCTCTCCATCTCCCTCTGCCCCTCACCCTGCTCTCTCTCTCTTTTCCTCTAAAATAAGTAAATAAATCTTTTTTTAAAAAGAAATTCTATGCCATGAGATGTAAATCCAAGATTCCAAAACAAAAAAACAACACATCCAAGAAAATAGAGAGAATATAATTTCTTAAAAGTTGTTAAATGAAATATGATAAAAAAATCTAAAGTCATAGGGGGCGCCTGGGTGGCTCATTTGGTTAAACATCTGCCTTCGGCTCAGGTCATGATCCTGGAGTCCCGGGATCGAGCCCCACATCGGGCTCCCTGCTCGGCGCAGGGAGTCTTCTTCTCCTTCTGACCCTCTTCCCTCTCGTGCTCTCTGTCTCTCATTCTCTCTCAAATAAATAAATAAAATCTTTAAAAAAAATCTAAAGTTATAGGGAGAATAATAACATCTATTAGAGGTTTTTGGATTAACAAGTAGGTAAACTTTAAAAAGAATCTTCTGACAATTATAAAAATACAGTAACTGAAGAGATGGAATAAATTATGGTCTTGACAAACTGAAGAGAGGATATTGACCTAAGAAACAAAAAGTATCAAATCCATATGCAGGCAAAGCAGAGAAATGAAGATAAGGAAAATATAGGTAAGAAGTTACAGACAGAAAAGATAATCCAAGTACATCCAAACCAATGATTATAAGAATTTTCCAAAGGTATTTCTCTATTATTTATAGAGAGAATTCAAGAGAGAAAAATGATAAAGATAAAAATGGCTGAAAATTTTCTGGAACTAAAGAATATGATTCTTAAAGCTAAAAAAACAATCAGAGTGTTGCACATGATTAGGAGGCTAACAGCAGAATGGTAGTATTATAGTTGCTGAATCTCAAACTATTTCCTACAAATACAGATAAAGCAAATAGGCATAATAAAACCCACAGACAATCTCTGCAACAAAACTAAATAATAAGACGTAATAATTACCAAAACAGAAGTGAGTAGTGCCAAATCACCTACATCAGCAAGATACTGATATTGTCAGAAATCATGCAGAAAGAAATGTTGAGAAGTCAGAGGTACTTATGACATCCCTTAAAACTATGCACCCTATTATGAGTTGAATTGTGTGCCCCCCCAAAAAATTGAGACTCTAACCCCCAGTACCTCAGAAAGTGACCTTGTTTGGAAATAGGGTCCTTACATAGGTAATCAAATTAAAATGAAATCATTTGGTTGGACTATAATCCAGGATAATTGGTACTCGTATAAAATAGGGGATTTGGACACAGAATCAGATATGCACACAGGGAGAATGCTGTGGGAACATGAAGGCAGGGATCAAGATGATGCATCTATAATCCAGGAAATGCCAAAGATTGTCAGCAAACCATTAGAAGTTAGAAGACAGAAATGGAATGCACTCTTCCTCAGAAGGAACAACCTTCCTGACACTTTGATCTTGGACTTCTAGCCACCAGAATTATAAGATAATAAATTTCTATTGTATAAAGAACCCAGGTTTTGGTATTTTGTTATAGCAGCCCTAGCAAACTAATACAATACAAATTATCAAATGGTTAACACCTTGTTATAGGATGTTCAGAGAGTCCATCTGAGAACAACTTCTGAAAAAATGCTCATTTTGTGGTGAGTGTAAGGGGACCACTGAAATATCTGAATACTATGATCTCTTATCCATGTGGAAAAGCTTCACCCTAAGAATGGCCATGTAGGCTCAGTCTCCTACTGTCTTTAGTTTTATAATTCTATCTCTATAATTCTGCCAGAAGTTCTGATGGTTTCAATGTCTTCCAGAAGCAGTTCTGCCTGGTAAGGCCTGGATTTTCAGCCTCCTGCTCTGTACCCAGAATTGGCAAATGTTATCCACAGGAAAACCAAATGCAGAATTTTGGTTCAACTGTTTGGCCCTCCCTTCTTGGGAATACTAGTCTTTCTCATTCTGGCTGCTTCAGTAACTTTCTCATGCCTATAAACAGGTGATTCTTAAAAATTCAACTTTTTTCTACAGTTCACCCAAATTTTTTAATTATTCATGATGGAGGTATTTGTATTCTAAACTACTCTGCCTTACTTAAAAATAGAAGTTAATGTTGCCTTATGTTTGAACCACCTAAGATATATTCCAAAAGGAATTTGAGTGCCTCTCTCTCTCTTATATATATGTGTGTGTGTATATATATTGCTTTCTATATTTTTATTCATATACTTATATGTCACTTTTCATGTTTCAGTAGGAAGCATTAAGTATGACCTGTACATTTTTAATAGCTCTGAAAATTGACAATACAGTGAATATCAAGAAGATAAATGCTATATCCAGTTTAGTAAAAAATTCAGCTACACAGTTTATAAATGTATTGTTTCCTCTTTTCAGGTGAATTTATTTAATTTGTAGTCCTATATTTTCCTCAAGAATCACTACTTCATATCATGACTCTCCAAATCACTACTTCATATCATGACTCTCCTTAGAGTAAATGAGATAAAACTATTTCTCAGCAATTGCTCATTTAAGATTATCTAAAGGAAAAGAGAGAGAGGAGTCTGGAGGTCCTTACTAATACTCAGGGAAGCCTAATAATCAGCTTGTGTTTGAAGTGGCCCTACATTCTGTGACTGAGTTCTATATTATAAGTTTCTATTTATTGTATGCTAAACTTAAATTAACACACTTAAGGAAAATAACATAGGTGATCTCAGAATTGAGTAGCTTTCATTTCCTGAGCCTAATTTATAGTATCAGAAATATGTGAAGCAATGCAATTTGGCCACATTCTTCTACCCTAAAGCATGTGAAATTTCTCAGAACTCATGAAATATAAAACTTACTATAGACTTTTTTTTTCTGGACTTGAAAAATACAAGACTTTCTCCCTCATCTCCTCTTCTTGTTACCAAGTTTGAATTCAAGGTATGAATCCATTGACATTAAGGAACAAGTCCCCCTAAGAAAAAAAGAAAAACACTCAAATGCTCCCCCCACCAAACCCACCATAGCACAAAAATTTAAATGTTTCCTCCTAAAATTCCTTTGAATAGACCATAATTCAGTTCAAGGCAAAGACTGCTTAACAATATAAAAGATAAGCATAAACTGTTCATTTCCTAATTCATCATTTTGTTATATATATTTTTTTCTTTTATTATTCATAAGAAAATCATTGCAGTACACTGACAATTACTAGCTACTTGCAAACAGTCATATTGACAATTCAGTTAAATGTTTTATAATGTGTTTAGGTTCATAAATAGGATTATTTTCCACATGGTATAAGAAAGGTTTGGCACATAATACTCATGAACAATAAAATGAATTTGGTGACTACTTCCCCTTTCTACTACCAGACTGGAAAGTTTCCCATAAATTTTGTGTCCCTCTGTTTGTGACAACCATCTGCTTAGCCTTCACACTTTTTTGTGTTTCAGCCAAGATGAAATTAAAATTGATGGAAGTATCTACTATAAAAAAAAAGGTAGCCCAGATAATTGGGGAGTGGAATGTAGTGTGCAACATTGCTTTGCATCCAGCACCTTCATTATGACAGTGTTCTAAACTCAAACATTTTGACAACTGCTGAGGAGAATTGGTTTATAAAAGAGTGTTTAAATATAATGAAATCAAATGTTGAGGATATATAAATATTTATTTCATTAAGTTAAAAGTTTAGCAATTTAATTTAAATCTTTATATTATAAAGCATTCTTTTTGGATTGAGGAAAACAATGTTAGCCCTCATATTTTTTCCTCCTTTGTTACAGGCATAATATTCTGAAACAATATTATTATTTAATGTTCAACAGTGAGCTACACAAGATTGGCACAAAAATAGACACATGGATCAATGGAACAGAATAAAAAACCCAGAAATGAACGCACAACTCTGGTCAAGTAAACTTCAACAAAACAGGAAAGAATATCCAATGAGAAAAAGACAGTCTCTTCAACAAATGGTGTTAGAAAACTGGATGGCAACATACAAAAGAATGAAATTGGATGACTTTCTTATACCATACACAAAAATAAATTCAAAGTGGATTAAAGTCTAAATATGAGACAGGAAACCATTAAAATCATAGAGGAGAACACAGGCAGTAACCCTTTGACATCAGCCATAGCAACTTCTTACTCGATATGTCCCTGAGGCAAGGGAAACAGAAGCAAAAATTAACTGTTGGTACTTCATCAGAATAAAAAGCTTTTGCACAGTGAAAGAAATGATCAACAAAACTAAAAGGCAAATTATGGGAGGGGAGAAGATACTTGCAAAACAAATCCAAATTAGGGTTAGTATCTAAAATCTATAAAAAACTTATCAAACTCCACACACTCAAAATGAGTAATCCAATAAAAAATGGGCAGAAGTCATGAATAGGCATTTTTCCAGAGTACATACAGATGACTAGTGGACACATGAAAAGATGTTCAACATCACTGATCCTCAGGGAAATAGAAATCAGAACTACAGTGAGATATCACCTCACACCTGTCAGAATGGCTAAAATCAACAACACAGGAAACAACAGATCTTGGCAAGGATATGGAGAAAGGGGAAATCTCTTGCACTGTTAACTGGAATACAAACTGGTGGAGTCACTGTGGAAAACAGTATGGAGATTCCCCAAAAAAGTTAAAAACAGAACTACCCTATAGTCCGGTAATTGCACTACTATGCATTTAGCCAAAAAAAAAAAAAAAAAAAAAAAAAATACCAGTTTGAAGGGATGCAGGCACTCCGATGTTACAGCAGCATCATCAACAATAGCCAAATTACAGAAAGAGCCCAAATGTCCATCGACTGATGAATGAATAAAGAAGAGGTGGTGTGTATATATATAATGGAATATTACTCAGCCATAAAAATGAATGAAATCTTGCCATTTGCAACAACATAGATGGAGCTAGAAAGTATTATTCTAAGCAAATAAGTCAGTCAGAGAAAGAAAAATGCCATGTGATTTCACACATATGTGGAATTTAAGAAACAAAACAAATGAGCAAAGGGGGAAAAAGGGAGGGAGGTAAAGCAAGAAAGAGACTTTTAACTATAGAGAACAAACTGACAGTTAACAGAGGGGAGGGGTGGAGGTTGGGTTAAACAGGTGATGGGGATGAAGGAGTGCACTTGTGATTAGCACTAGGTGTCGTATGGAAGTGTTGAATCACTAAATTGTATACCTGAAACTAATATTACACTGTATGTTAACTAACTGGAATTTAAATAAAAACTTTTAAAAAAGTTTTAACTATCTGAATAGATTGCAGCTCTAGTTCATGGTCACAGGAAAACTGTGAGCTCATCAGTTTGTTATTATAAGGGAGGAAAACAGCAAGGGAATGACAACATGTAAAACACTAAAAACATGTTATATCAAATTATTTGAAGATAGAAGAAAAGTATGCTATAAAGCCCACTGGAACACATTTAAGTAAAATTGAAATTGATTGTATATTGGTCACTAAAATGAAATTTATTTTTGCACTTTCTAATCATCTGACTTTAACGTAGGTAATGAAAGACATACCCAAACAAGACTAGTCCTTTCTATGACATCATTCTTTAAAGGAAGAGGCTTGATAATACTCACCTAAAATCAGGCATATAAAGACAGCTCTCACCATTTTTAGACTGTTTAAGTCCTTTTCTCAACTATCATTAAATAGGAAATGGTCACTGCATATTTTCTTTGGTTTTATTGCGTAAAACTATATCAAAAGAACCATTCTACATAATAATTGAATGACCTATTAAAACCAGAGACTTCTATATACAAGGAGAATCAAATTCTAAATTGTTTTATATCGTGAAGATAATTTATTTTATTGTTTGTGTAAAAACAAAAAAAATAATTGGGTCAGAGGACTTATCCAAGATTTTACATTTTATGGCAATTACATGGAAAAAGTATATGATAGAAATTTTTTTTCTCTTCAGTGAAAGTAATCTGCAATTAGCCATGTACCTTTTATCCACTGAAATTGTCTAGTTTTGGCTATAAGCAGGTCAGCTTCAGTTCTAAATATTTTTCTTAGCCATAGTAATATTAAACGTACATACACACATTACAATTTCTGGTAGTTGGTGGGCCAATTGGCCAATTGCCCTGACCACCAGTGAATAGAATTAAAATTTTAAATCAAATATGGATAACACTAAAAATATTAATGGACCTCATTTTTTAGAGCAGTTTAGGTTTACAGGAATTGAGCAGATAATACAAAGATTGCCTTCATATCTTCCCTCTTCCTCCTGCCCAGAGTTTCCACTATTATTAACTTCCTGCATTAGTGTGCTACATTTTTTTCCTATTGGTGAGATAATACCAATACATATTATTATTAACTAAAGTCCAAATTTAAATTGGGTTCAGTCTATGTTGTACATTCTATGGGTTTTGACAAAAATATAATGACAGGTACCCATTATGACAGTGTCATACAGGAGACACTCATTACCTTAAAGATCCTGTGTTCCTCCTTTTCATCCTTCTCCCCTCCCTGAAGCTGCTAAATTTTTTTCCTGTCTCTATAATTTTGCCCTTTTTAGACTGTCATATAGTTGGAATCAAACAACATGTAGTCTTCTCATATCGGCTTCTTTCACTAAGCAACATGCATTTAAGGTTATTCCATGTCTTTTTGCGGCTTTATAGTTCATTTATTTTTATCACTGAATAATATTCCACTGTATGGATGTATCACTGTTTATCCATTCACATTTTGAAGGACATCTTGGTTACTTCCAATTTTGACAACTATGAAGAAAGCTGCTGTACACATTCTTATTCATGCTTTCATGTTTATATAAATTTTCAACTCATTTGTGTACATACCCAGGAGTGTGATTACTGTATCATATAGTAAGATTATAATTAGCTTTGTAAGAAACCATCTTCCAAAAGATATCCACTATCTTACAATTTCTTTGTAAGAAAGTATCTTACAAAGTTGTAGTATCTTTTTGCATCCCACTAACAGTGAAGAATTCCTGTTGCTCTACATCCTCACCACATTTGGTATTGTCAGGTTTTTGTTTGTTTTTGTTTTTTTTTTCAATTTTAGCTATGCTAATAGGTATGTAGTGGTACCTCATTATTTTAATTTGCAATTCTCTAATGTCATATCATGGTGAGCACCTTTTAATATATTTACTTCTATTGATTATCTCCTAAGCAATGTGTCTGTTCAGATCTTTACCTATTTTTTTAGATCTTTACCTATTTTTAATTGGATTGTTTGCTTTCTTATTAATAAGGTTTAAGTGTTTTTATATACATTTTGGATATATTTTTTATCAGATATCTGTTTCATATAGAATATAAGACCCAGTTGACTGATGATAATGTTCTTTTCAGCTATATTTTTCCTGAATTTCTCCCTGCTGGATCTATTACTGGTGTAGAGGGGGGTTAATGGATTTGTCTGTTCCTCTTTACAGTTCTATTAGGTTTTGCCTTACATATTTTGAAAATCTATTTTTAAATACGTATTAAGGATTTTATGTTTTCTTAGAGAAGTAACCCCTTAATCATTATGTAGTGCCCTTTTTATCGCTGATTGTTTTCTTTCTTCTGAGTATCCTTTGTCTGAAATTAATACAGCTACTCCTATTTCCTTTTGATTTGTGTCACAATGATATATCTTTCTCCATCCCTTTATTTTTAATATACATGTGTATTTATATCGAATGTGGGTTTTTGTAGACAAAATGTTTTTTTGTTTTTTGACTATTTCACTCTTTTTAATTGGTATACTGTCATTCATATTTATTATTATTATTGATACATTTAGATTAATAGCCATAGTATTTGTAACTATTTTCTATTAGTTGCCCATGTTCTTTTTTCCTTTTTTCTTCCACTCTCTTTTCTGCCTTGTGTGATTTTAACTGAGTACTTTATACAATTCCATTTTCTCTCTTAGCCTATGAATTATATTTTTTAAATTTTTTATTGTGATTGTCCAGAGGTTGCACTATACATTTACAACTATATAAGTTCACATTCAAATAACACTACACTATTTCATGGATGGTACAGATACATTATAATGGATTATCCCCAATTCCTCCCTCTTGTTCTTTAAAGCATTTCCATCATTTATTTCATTTATCCATAAGCTATAACCACATGATACATTGTCATTATTTTGAACAATAAACAAGTGGAGCAATTAAGAATAAGAAAACTAAAAGTGTTTATTTCATCTTCATTTATTCCTTCTCTAATGTTCGCCTCTTTATATAGACCTGAGTTTCTAACCTATATTATTTTCCCTCTTTCTGAAGAACTTTGAACCTTTCTCACAAGTCATGTATGTTGGTGAAAACCCTCAGTTTTTGTTGTCTGAGAAGTTCTTTATTTCTCCTTCATTTTTGAACAATATTTTCATTGGATACAGAAGTCTAGGTTGGTGGTTTTGTTCTTTCAATACTTTAAAACCCCATTCTCTTCTAGTTTGACTGGTTTGTGAAGAGAAGTCCAATGAATCTCTTACCTTTGTTCTTTTTCCTCTATTGGTCAGGAGCCCCACCAACTTGCTTGGTGTTTTCTGATATTCCTGTATCTATAGTTTGATGTCTGGCATTAATATGAGGGACTTCTCAGCCATTATTTCTTCAAATATTTCTTTTGCTCCTTTCTCTCTTCTTGTTTTTCTGCATGTTACACCATTTGAAATTGCCCCACAGTTTTTAGATATCTCTTTATTTCTTTTTTTTTTAAAGATTTCATTTATTTTTTTGACAGAGAGAGACACAGCAAGAGAGAGAACACAAGCAGGGGGAGTGGGAGAAGGAGAAGCAGGCCTCCCGCGGAGCAAGGAGCCCTATGCGGGCCTCGATCCCAGGACTCTGGGATCATGACCTGAGCCGAAGGCAGATGCTTAACGACTGAACCACCCAGGTGCCCTACATATCTCTTTATTTCTTTTCCATTCTTTTTTTTTTCTCTTTAAATTAAAGTTTGGGAGGTTTCTATTAGCATATGAGAAAGCTCACTGACTCTTTCCTCAATTGTATCAAATCTACTGATTGGCCCATCAAGGCAATTTTCATTACTGTTACAGAGTTTTTAATATCTAGTATTTCCTTTTACTTCTTCCTTAGAGTTTCTATTACTTGTCTGTTTTTGAAGTTTTACTAATTTTTCCTTTGAAGCCCTTAGCATATTAATCATAGTTATTTCACCTTACCTATATTGCACTTCTGAACTTCTGCCATTTGCAAGTCTGGTTCTCTTGTTTGCTTTGTCTTTTAGACTGTATTTTTTTTTCTTTTTGTTTAGCGTGCCTTATAATTTTTTGTTGAAAGTAGACATGATATATTGGGTAAAGGAACTAGGTAAATATGCCTTTAGTATGAAGCTTTAGTTTTATCTTGTAGGAGTTATGTTGTATTTATTGTTTTAGCCCTATGTATCTAATCTTTCAATTTTCTCTAGTATCCTTATTTTTGTCCCCCCTATATTATTTGAGTTTCCTTAACAGCTTATTGTTTTATTTTTTTAAAAGATTTTATTTATTTATTTGACAGAGAGAAGACACAGTGAGAAAGAGAACATAAGCAGGGGAAGTGAGAGAGGGAGAAGCAGGTTTCCTGCAGAGCATGGGGCTTGATGCAGGGCTCGATCCCAGGACCCTGGAATCATGACCTGAGCTGAAGACAGATGCTTAACGACTGAGCCACCCAGGCACCCCAACAGCTTATTCTTAAATAGAGTCTAAATTTTGCAGTTTTTAAACCTGTAACTGTCTGTTTTACAGGAGTCCTAATAATGTGGTAGTAAATTATGAGGGAGGACATTATTCTATAATCCTACAATTAGGTCTAAGTATTTTACCAGGTTTGTGGCCTAGAGCTGTAACTTTCACAAATGCTTCTCATCTTTTTTACCCCCCTCAAGAGAGATAGGAGGGCAAAAAGTCCTGGAATTAGGTATTTCCTTTTCCTCATATGGGTCTAGCTCTGGCATCTAGCAAAGTAGTTTCCTTTGGGGGCAGGAGGAGAGCTAAATTCTCTATTTTTCAAAAGTATTACTTTTCCCCTGGGCTTACATCAAATGGTTACTTTTTCCCTCCCCTGCTTTTGAGTGTGCAAGAGTATTTGTTTTTTTCTGACTTTCACCATGATGAAGACTCTTATTGGTCCTAGAGGTAAGACTCACAAAAATGTGTGTTTCCCCTAAGACTGGGCACCCAGGAGTTTTTAATTATCAAGCTAGTACACATTCAGCTTCCAGAAGTTTGTCAATTTTAGTTTAAGATTTCCTACCAGTTTCTGGCTCCAGGGGCTTCTGTTCCTGGTAAGCTGTGATCTGTGTATTCATCTGTTTCTCCAGTTGTCAGGGCATCAGTTTGCTCTGTGTTCTCAAGTCTCTGATGTACCTAAGGAGAGTTGTTGATTTTCAGTTTGTTTAGAAATTTTCGTTATAAGATTTGGCGTAACAACTTCCAAGCTCTTTACAATCAGATCAAAAGCTGGAAGCCTGGATAGTACTTTAAAAAAAAAAAATGTATGGAAGACTTACCAAGTTAATTAGTAAAATAGGAATATAGGGATATTTAAAAAGTTATGAAACTCACCTTTGATTTCAGTATTTTTTAAAACTCATATAAATTGATTGTAATAGTATCATAGAAAAGTTAAATTATTTTCAATGGAACAAACATTATACTGACATTGGCTTTCTAAAAGAAACAATGGAAGTCAGAAAGTAGTGGTATGATATTTTACCCTATACTGGCAAACATCCTTTGTAAGGATGAAGTGAAAAAAGACATTTGCCAAAAAACAAAAATAGAGATTTTATTACAAATGAAATGTTACCAAAGGAAATTTTTTAAGTAAGTAGTGGGCAGAAGAAAATAATACCAAAGGAAAATTCCAAGATGCACAAAAGAAATAAAGAACAAAGAAAGCTATACATTAGGGCATAAATCTAGAGAAATCTATAAAAACAATATAATTAACTCTTCTGTGGATTTCAAAAAGAAAAAAATAGTCTGCATAATAAAACCAGTATAAAAATGTCAAGGTGTGTGTTTGACATTAAAGTGTTCTCAGGTTCTTGCATTAAGGGATGCTAGTAAAGATATTGATTATCTTAGACCTTGATGACCTAAAAAATAATTATAAAATGTCTAAAATAACTACAAAGATTAAAAATAGAATGTGTAGCATTCTAACTAGTACCAAAAAATAGATTAAAAAATACTTTGACAATCAAAAGGAGGATATTGCAATGATGGCAGGGCATAGAAACATGTTGCAATAGAAGATACAAGCTAAGACTATAAAATAATAAATTCAAATATATCAATGTTGCAATAAATCTACATAAACCACTTTTTTAAAAAGAAAGTCTTTGTTTATTTATAGAACATTCATTATAAAGTTTGGATCAAACTTTATGCCCACCAAACTATTGAATAAAAGAAAAAATTTAATGAATAAAGAAAGACAAAAAAAGTCAAGCAAATAATAAATACTCACTTAAAAAAAACCATTTAGTAATAGTAACATTATTTTGTGATATTTTGTGTATATCCATTTGGAGAGATGTCTGTGCTAGAGATTCATATTAGGGAGTTGTTTGCATATAGATAATATTTAAAGTTATAAGACTTGATAAAACACCAAAGTGTGAGTTTTATAGGAGGAAAGAGAATCAATATTGAGTGCCAGAAACCACCAGCTTTAAGATGTCAGTGAGATGAAGAAGAAGCAGTAAGAGAGATGAAAAACAGCCATCAATTTGAAAGGAAGAAATCCAGAAAATTTTCTGAAAGTCAAGTGAAGACAGTGTGTCGAGGTGCAATGACTGATGAATCATGGTAAAGTCTGCTTATAGTTCAAATAAGATTAGGGGTGATGATCAATGATTAGACAGTAATAACAAGGACATTGATAATGTTGATAACTCTTATGGCATATCGTGTTCCCCAACACCCCTATTATCAATTTCTCATTCCATCATCAGTAGTAGTAATTTGTTTTTTTAACAATTAATTCTCCCTCACTCCCCTCTTTTTTAAAAATCAGAAATGAGTTTTTTCTTTCTATTGTTGTATTTATTCCAAATCTCCACACATTCAATACAGAAAAGTTTCCTTTATTATACACATAACTGGTTTATATTAATTGGGGAAATAAATCTTATTTACATGCTTTTCTTGTGGTTGTCTTACTGAGCAAAACAAGATATAATACCTAGAATATACAAATAGATTGATGTTTCTTTTCTTTTTCATTAACATAGATGAGATTATTAGGAAAAATCTTAAGAAATATTCTATCTAGAGCCATGCAAGATATTAACAGGGAACAAATAGAGAGCCAACTCAATTGCTGCTGGGGATTCTTCTGTTCAGGAAGATCAAACACTAAGTTACATATATCTGCTCTAAAAGTACCATGAATTTTTAATTATGACCCAGTCCCATGGGACATATATGGATATTCTTGCTGATCCAGGTCCAAATGAGTTTATTACATCCCTATAGATAGGACTTTTAATGGTATCCACATGGAAGAAATCCTTAGAAGCCATTTTCCAAAATCTTAATCTTGCTAAATTTAACTTATTTCTCTTCCTCTGGTTTGCTTCTGAGATTTCAAATTTCCATATATAGAGCCTAAATTATGATAAAAGCTGAAGTTCAAAGTTTGCTCTTTATAATTCAAGGTAAGTAGTCAATTTTAGAAAGAGAAAGAAAAGACCTTCATCCCCCATATACAATCAACTGTGCCATCCACCTGCTTCCATTGTCACAATATTTATAGGTGTAAAAGCCATAGATCAGGGATATGCTCAATGTATTTGGGCATATTTTGTTTCAGCTATAAATTATTTCTTCCACAGCTAACTAAGAGGGACCACATGTGTGCCTTGAAATTTCCTTATGTTCCTTTTATTCATGGTCTAGACTGAAGGAAGATATAAGTTGCCTACTTTATGATTTCTTTTCCATGATCCCAAACTTGATTTCTATTTATAGGGGATGACAATTCCCAAGCAGAAAGTTTATCTGGGTTTTATCTTCCAAGCCACATGGAAATATAAATAAAGAGTGAAACTTGAAGATTATTAGAAGAAAATGGAAGAGTCCTGTCCAGTCTCTATTATAAGACTTTTCTCCTTCCTATTAAAGGTCTACTCCATATTATGGTAGACCAGCTGTAATTTTGATGATTCAATATAGTTATTTACTAATATTAATGATTCTTATCTTGAGCAATAGATTGCAGCAGGTAGTGTGAGTTCTGAACTGACCCTATTAATTTGAGTGTGTTATCAAATAATTATTCTTCACAGCACCATCTGACAGTGTAGCAACTTACCTTGAATACAATAGGGACATCTTAACAAAATTGAGATTTCTACCCAATTTGAATATGACATATATTCTATGATATCTCTATGTGGTTTATAAATAAATGAAGAAAGTAAATTTAGCTATTCAAAATGTTTGTATGATTTGTGAGGAAGAACATTACACACAAGAATCAATGTTGCTAGGGGGGTTCAAGATGGCAGTGTAGGAAGATCTTGAACTCATCTCCTCCCATAGACACAAAAAAACTTATAACAACATATAAAATGATTTCCTCCTAAAGAGACCTGAAAACTAAATAAACAGAGCTCCCACAACAAAGGATAAAAGGACAACATCAAAATAGGGAAGAGAGACAGAAACATGCTCATGCCAGAACAAAAACAAAACAAAACCCAATAAAACCACCCAAGGAAACGGCAATCCACAAACAAAAGGGATCTCACAAATATGTAATTTTTTTCCTGAAAAATAAGGGGTCTGTGCTCCACAGCAAGTATTTTAACCTCTAGATCTTGCACAGGAGAGATGAGTTCCCAAAATGCCTGGCTTTGAAAATAAACAGGGATTACATCCAGAAAACCCATAAACTGTAGGTAACAGAAAACCTGCTTTTACAAGGCTCACTAAAAATTTAATTGCACTGGATCCTTGCACAAAAATACCAGTTTGAAAATCACCTAGACCATATGGTAAGGAGACCCAATTATTAACCTTAAAACATTGCAAGAAAGGCAGGAAATTTTTGGATCTCTCTCTAGGGCAGAGACACCAGTGAGTGCCATTTTGTGATCCCATTCTAACTTCTAATACTGGCAACTGTGGGAGCCATTTGGAACTCTTCCTCTAACCTGTTTGCACTGAAGAGTGTATCCCACTAAGGGCTCTGCCTTAACCTATGCTATAGTTCTGTGTCAACAGGAGACTGGATGAAGCAGAAGAACAGATTGGTGAGGTGGAAGACAAAAAAATGGAACTTACACAAACGTATTGGCAAAACAAAAAAATATTTACAAAAATAAAGTACTTAAAGGGACTTTTATGACAACATTGATTATAACAACATTCACATTATAGAGGTCACAGAAGGAAAAGAGAGAGAGAAGACCAGAAAACTTATTTGAAAAATTAATGGCTAAAAATTTCCCTCATCTGGATGAAACTGATATCCATGTCAGGAACCCCAGAGAGATCCAAATAAGAACCCCAAGAGATCCACATTAGACACGTTATAATCAAAATGGTAAAAATTAAAGAAAGAATCTTAACAGCAGCAAGAAAAAAAAAAATGTTACATACAAGGGCAACCCCATAAAGCTATCAGCTATTTTTTTCAGAAAAAAAAAAAAAAAAATGCAGACTAAAATGGAATAGTATGACATATTCAAAGTGTTGAAAGGAAAAAACTTCCAAACTTCCAACCAAGAATTCTCTACTCAGCAATGATTCAGAATTGAAGGGGTGAACAAGGATTTTTCAGATAAGCAAACCATAAAGGAGTTCATTGCCACTATATCAGCCCCACTAGAAATGTTAAAGTGACTTCTTTAAGGTAGAAAGTAGTGGCACAGATAAATAATGATTTTACAAAAGTAAAAATCCCACAGCATCTGGGTGGCTCAGTTGGTTAAGCCTCCAACTCTTGTTTTCTGCTCAGGTCATTATCTCAGTGTTGTGAGATCGAGCCCCACATTGGGATACACACTGGGTGTGAAGCCTGCTTAAGATTCTCTCTCCCTCTCTTCCTCCCCACATCTCTTAAAAAATAAATAAATAAAAATCTCAATGGAAAAGGTAAATATATAGTAAAGATAGTAGATCAATCATTTATAAAGCAAATATGAAGGTTAAAAGACAAAAGCAGCAAAATTACTGAAAAATGCAATAATTCATTAATGGATGCATAATAAACATGTAAAATATGACATCAAAAACATAAAACATAGGGGAGGAGGAATAAAAATATAAAATTTGGTAAGTGCTCCAATTTAAGTTCCTATCAACTTAAAACCAATGGTTATATACATAGGATATTATATGCAAATCTCCCAATAACCACATAAAGCAAAACAAAAAGAAAAAAAAAGAGAGAAAGGAACCCCAAACATAACACTAAAGAAAGTCATCAAACCACAAAGAAAAAGAAAGAAGAAAGAAACAGAAACTAAAAAAAAAAAAAACAGAAAACAATTAACAATAGGATAATAAGTATATACTTATCAATCATTACTTTAAATGTAAATGTATTATATTCTTCAATCAAAAGACATAGAGTGACTGAATAGATAAGTTAAAAAAAAAGGACCCATTTATATATGCCTTACAAGAGACTTACTAAGAATTAAAGACACAGACTGAAAATAAAGAGACAGAAAAAGATATTCCAGGCAAATAGAAACAAAAAGAAAGCTGGTGTAGCCATACTCAGCTCAGACAAAATAGACATTAAAACAAAGACTGTAATAAAAAACAAAGGAGAGCATTACATAACAATAAAGAGGTCAATCCAAGAAGAAGACATAACATTTACAAATATATATGCATCCAATATAGAACCAGAATGTAGAAAGCAGGGGCACCTGGATGACTTAGTTGGTTGTGCATCTGACTCTTGGTTTTGGCTCAGGTCATGATCTGAGGTCATGAGATCAAGCCCTACATCTAGCTCCATGCCCAGCAGGGAGTCTGCTGGAGATTCTCTCCCACTCTCTCCCTCTCCCTCTGCCCCTACTTCACTCCTGCATGCTCTTCTCTCTCTTTCTCTAAAAATAAATAAATAATTATTTAAAAAATATAATGCAAATATTAACAAACCTAAAGGGAGAAATTGACAGGAATATGATAATAGCAGGGGATTTTAACACCCAAGTTAAGTCATTGGATACATCATTCAGACAGAAAATCAGAAGGATACATCATCCTTAAGTGACACATTAGACCAGATGGACTTAATAGACATAAACAGAACATTCCATTAAAAAACAACAGAATACACATTCTTCTCAAGGACACATGGGACATTCTCCAGGATACATTACATGTTAGCCACAAAACAAGTATCAGTAAATTCAAGATGACTGAAATCATGTCAAGTGTCTTTTCTGACAACAGTGCTATGAAAGTAAAAATCAATGAGAAGAATAAAACTGGAAAAAAAAACACAAAAATATGGGGATTAAAAACATGCTACTAAACACCAATGGGTCCTCAACAAAATCAGAGGAAAACCCAAAAAAAAATCAAGACAGAAATGAAAACAGAAATATGACATATAAAAAGCTATGGGATACAACATAAATGATTCTTAGAAGGAAGTTCAGAGCAATACAGGCCTACCTCCAGAAACATCAGAAATTCAATTTAATAATTTAACTTTACACCTAGAACTAGGAAAAGAAAAAGAACAAAGTCCAAAGTTAGTAGAAAAAAGAAATGATAAAAGTCAGAACAGAAATAAATGAAATGGGAATTAAAAAGACAATAGAAAAGATCGATGAAACTAAGAGCTGATTCTTTGAAAAGGTAAACCAAATTGATAGACCAGGAGCCTTTCTTTTAGGGACATTGAATCAGTAAGGCAAAAATCCCAACAACATAAGTCCATGATCAGATGATTTCATTGGTGAATTCTACCAAATATTCAGAGATTTAATATCTATCCTTCTGAAACTTTTCCAAAAAACTGAAGAAGAGAGAATGTTTCCAAACTCATTTTATGAGGCCAGCATTACCGTAATAGCAAAACCAGACAAAGATATCACAAAAAATACGTATATAGGCTAACATCCTTGATGAATATAGCTGCAAAATCCTCAATAAAATATCGGTAAACCAAATTCAACAACACCTTGAGAGGATCATACACCATGATCAAGTGGGATTTATTCCAGGGATGCAAAGGATGGTTCAACACCCACAAATCAATCAATGTAATACACCATAGTAACAAAATGAAAAATGAAAATCATATGATCATCTAAATTGATGCCAAAAAAAAAACATTTGACAAAATTCAACAGGAATTTATGGAAAAACTTTCAACAAAGCTGATACAGAGGAACTGTAACTCAACATAATAAAGGTCATATATGAAAAACCCACAGCTAACATCATACTTAATGGTGAAAAACTAAAAGCTTTTCCTTTAAAATCCAGGAACAAGGCAATGATGCCTACTTTTGCCATTTTTATTCAACATTGTATTAGAAGTCCTAGCTGCAGCAACCAGACAAGAAAAAGAAATAAAATGCATCCAGATAAAAAAGGAAGAAGTAAAATTGCCTCTATTTACAGATGACATGATACTATATTAGAAAATCCTGAAATCTATACCAAAACAAAAACAAAAACTTGTAGAACAAAAAACAAATTCAGTAAAGTTACAGGATACAAAGTCTATATACAGACATTTGTGAAATCCCTATACACTAATAATGAGCTACCATAGGAGAAATTAATAAAACATTCCAATTTGCAATTGTATCAAAAATAGTAATATAACTAGGAATAAATTTAACCAAGGAGGTGAAAGACCTGTACTCTGAAAACTATAATACACTGATGAAAGAAATTGAAGAGGATACAAATTAATAAAAACATATTCAGTGCTCATGGATTGGAAGAATTAATATTGTTAAAATGTCCATACTACCCAGAGCAATATATGAATTCAATGCAATCCCTATCATTTTCCAATGGTATTTTTCACAGAATTAGAGCAAATAATTCTAAAATCTGTATGGAACTACAAATGATTCTGAATAGCCAAAACAATCATAAGGAAGAAAAACAAGGTTGGAGGTATCACACTTACTGATTTCAAACTAATACTGCAAAGTTATAATAATGAAAAGAGTATGGTATTGGCATAAAAACAGACACATGGATCAATGGCACAGAATAGAGGACTCAGAACTAAATCCACACGTACATGAATAATTAATTTATAACAAAGAAATCAAGAACACACAATGGAGAAAGGGTTAGGAGGTGGGCAAAATGGGTGATAACTATCTCTTCAATAAATGGTGTTGGGAAAACTGGATAGCCACATGCAAAAGAATGAAACTGGAACCTTATCTTATATCATACACCATAATTTACTCCAAACTGATTAAAGATTTGAATTTAAGGACTGTAATCATAAAATTCCTAATAGATAACATAGACAACAAGACTTGACATTGATCTTAGTGATGTATTTGTGGATCTGATGCCAAAAGCAAGCATAATAAAACCAAAAATAAATAAAATGAACTATGTCAAACTAAAAAATATTCTTTACAGCAAAAGAAACCATCATTAAAACAAAAAGACAAACTGCTGAATGGGAGAAGATATTTGCAAATCCTATATCCAATTAGGGATTATTATCCAAAATATATACAGAAATCATACAATTCAACAATAAAAAAGCAAACAACCTGAATAAAAAATGGGCAGAATATGGAGTATGGAAAATACTATGGAGGTTCCTCAGAAAGCTAAAAATAGAACTACCCTACAGTCCAGCAATTGTACTACTAGATATTTATTAAAAAATACAAAAATACTAATTTGAAGGGATACATGCACCCTGATGTTTATAACAGCATTATCTACAAGAGCCAAATTATGGTAACAGGCCAAGTGTACATTAACCAATGAATGGATAAAGAAGAGATGGAATATACTTACAATGGAATATTACTCAGCCATAAAAATGAATGAAATCTTGCCATTTGCAATGGCATGGATGGAGCTACAGAGTATTACTACTAGGTAAAATAAGTCAGTCAGAGAAAGACAAATACTATAAGTTTTCACTCATATGTGGAATTTAAGAAACAAATAAGCAAAGGTGGAAAACAAAGAGAGCGAGGCAAAGAAACAGACTCTTTTATTTATTTTATTATTTATTTATTTACTTATATGAGAGAGAGAGAGAGAAGAGGGGGAAGGAACAGAGGAAGAGGGACAAGCAGACTCCACACTGAGCATGGAGCCTGACATGGGGCTTGATCCCACAACCTTGAGATCACAACCTAAGTCGAAATCAAGAGTCAGATGTTCAACCAACTGAGACACTGAGGTGCTCCAAGAAACAGACTCTTAACTATAGAGAACAAACATGTTTATCAGAAGGGAGGTGGTTAGGGGCATGGGTTAAATAGGTGATGGGGACTAAGGAGCACACTTGTGATGAGCACTGAGTGTTGTTCGAAGTGTTGAATCACTATATTATACACCTGGAAGTAATAGTACACTGTATGTTAACTAACTGGGATTTAAATAAAAACCTGAAAGGGAAACAAAACCAAAAAAAAAAAAAAATGGACAGAGAATCTAATAGACATTTGTCCAAAGACATACAGATGGCCAACAGGCACATGAAAAGATGTTCCACATCACCAATTATTAGAAAAATGCAAACTAAAATTAAAATGAGATATCACCTCATATCTGTTAGGATGGCTATTATCAAAAAGACAAGAAATTTTAAATCGGGTGGGAATGTGGGGCAAAGGAAACCCTCCCACACTGATCGGAAATATAAACTGGTGCAACCACTATGGCAAACAACATGAAGATTCCTCAAAAAATTAAGAATAGATCTACCATATGATCCAGCTTTTCTAGTTCTTGGTATTTATCTAAAGATTATGAAAAGATTAATTTGAAAAGATATATATACCCCTATGTTCACTGCAACATTATTTATAATACCCTAAATATCGAAATTACCTACTTGTCAATTGATAGATGAATGGATAAAGATGTGGTATTCATATACAATGGAGTACTCAAGCATAAAGAAGAATGAAATCTTCCTTTTTGACAACATGGATGAAACCTAAGGGAATCATACTAGGTGAAACAAGCAGACAGAGAAAAAATATTTATTAATTTCACTCATATGTGGAATCTAAATAAACAAACAAAGAGTACAAAAACAAATTGATACAGAGAACAAATTGATGGTTACCAGAAAAGAATAGGGTTAGGAGGTGGGCAAAATGGGTGAAGGGGGTCAATTGTATGTTTATGGATGGTAACTAGACTTTTGGAGGTGATTATTTTGTAGTGTATACAGATGTTGAATTATAATGTTCTATACCTAAAACGTATATAATATTATATACCAATTTTACCTCCAAAAACCCAATGCCAATTATTTTTTGACAGCACACACAAATATATAATTATAGAAACTGATGAACAATAGTTCTGAAATTCAAAGCCTAATTGATAAGTTTTGAGATGATGTGAATGTCTTTTTCAACCCAATAGAAGTACACATTATCATTTCAATGTATAATGTGATTAGGCTATGAAAATGAGAAAAAAAAAGGAAGGGGAGTAAATTGAAGAGTTTTCTGAGGACAATTTCATTATATATAAAGTTGAAGATACTGAACTAGATATTTTCCATGGTTCTTTTATATCTAAAGTTCTGTGAGGTTTTACAAAATTTGTTTCTGAGTACCTCTTGCATATTATGAAAAACAATCACTTTATATAGCACACTCTATAAATAAAGGGCTGGTTGTTGTTAAGTAGAATGAAAGATTCTATAAAGTGTCTGGATAAAAAGGGGCATTTAACCAACACAATAAACTATGGTTCTGCTGATTTTTTTCCCTCTAGGATCATTTTAATACATGCTGGAAGAGGTCACAATTAAATGTTTGATCTCCCTCACTTGATACTAACTTTTGTAAATTCAGAACAAGCCAGAAAATGGCATATTCTTTCTCTGTAATTCATATGTTAACCAGAACTACTAGAATTTCTATGAGAGATTAAAGTATCTCAGAAATTCTTTCCAGATAGTACAATTTTAGTGAATAAATAGATCAAATCTATTTCCTCTTCTTGCTGACAAGACTTGTTAGCAGAATTTGCACTGAATGAAAATTATTGCTATGCTATCTGGAATTAGTACAATTTCTAGGAAGCTCTAAAAATTCTGGGCAGCATGTGTGAATTTAAGGAGAATTTCAATTTCTTGTTGCTGGTGAACTCTTGCTTAGCTTTCTCTATAATCTTTAATCTATAAATTGCCAAGTCCAAATGATTTGAGAAAGGGAAACTGGACACTTCCTTTAGTACTTCTGTAATGTTGGCATTTCTTCTCCACCAATATCCACTCATACCCAAAATGTGAAAGATTTCTGCAGCCTCATGAGAATCATAAATGATTATACATTCTGAATTCAAACTGCATATCATTGCTGCATATCAAATGATTCCAAGAGAGAATATGTATTTAGTAATTATTTATTCATCACTGAATTGGACCAAAATATTTTTGATGCAGCATTTTTGTTATTATTGATTTAAATTCCATTTCAGATAAATATCTGAGTATAAGTAGGTATTAGAACATCTGTAGTTCATACACGTCAATATGTTATATTTATTGCATTTTTCACCAACAGTGACTGAGAAAAAGAGTTTTGTATGTGTCTATATGTACATGTGAGTAGTGAATAGATGGTATGAATGAATACATGAATAGGAGAATAAAAGATTTGACCTCACAGATTATTATGTCATAGTTGTCATAGTTTATGAGATGGCATTAATAGAGTATTATTTTTTAATGCAGACATTTATTATTTTTATGCAGTCTTTTTTATAAATAAAATCAATATTTACATTTCAGAATGTGTAGGACTGATTAATTTATTTTAATAATTAGGGTTTTTTTTGGTACCAGTGAGTTCTACTTTCCTTCTGTTATGGGTGGAACAATATGTTGGTATGTCAGGAGGTGGGATGTCATAGGTATTAAGGTACACTTCTCAAGGTAGCATGATCAATACCATGCTCCTTGTCACTTAGACAAAAGTTCTCAGATTCAGACTTTGGGTGCTACATAGTGCCACATAGAATCCAGTGGAACTCAGAGCATCTGGATGTTTTAATGTCAGAGTGTATGATGAAAAGTAGTATCATTGTTTATTAGGTATAAATCTCTGGAGACAGAATGTGAAGTTGCAAAGGAGTTGAGTTGTATTTGCTTTACAAAAACAAAATAAATGTTAAGACATATATCATGAAAGCCATGTTTAAATGCAGATGATTTTCAGAAATGATCAGTTAAATTAAGATTTATTTAATACCAAAAACTAAAAGAAAATAATTGGCTTGATCAATCTACCACGTGAACCATCATTGTAGTCATACTTTGAATCAATATTTTGATCTTGGCCTGAGCCCTTGTTAACATAAGGTGATAGCTGAAAGATATACTCTCTTTTGGGTTATTTCTATGGGTTCAAACATAGATACTATGTTCTGCTATCAATGGTTGTGATGACATGACTGATAATTACGGCAATGATACATTTCTAAATAAATTTCTTATCACACTAATTAAAACAGAAAAAAAGATAAACTCTTAAAGTTGGGCTATGTGTCTATATCCAAAAGTTAATAATAACTTCTGCTTTTGGCCATGTTGAGTTAAAAGAAACCAGATTAAGCTTACTACATTAAATAAGTAAAAAAAAAAAAATGGACAAAATAGGTAAGACAGTGGTTTTCAAGTTTGAGGCAATGGACATTAATCCTTGAGAGAAAAAAACAAACGAGGTGAGTCATACTTTGCCTAGAGAGAGTTTCCAGGCAACAATCTATGGAGGGAAAACCTAAACAGATTTTGGCACTCTTCCTAAGCAAAAAAAAACAGAAGTCAGAGTTAGGGAGGGCAAGGCAGGTAAAATGTGCGGGGCAGAGTACTGAAGAGGAAAGAGCTGAGTGAACACACACACACACACAAATACACACACAAGTACCTCAAAGGTTTTCCTTGAAGTGTTCAGTTGAATGCTGAATTATGTATAATGTCATATTTAACAATATACAAAAAAATTAAGACATCAAAACCATTTGGCATATTTCCCCCAGGAATGCAAAGTTGTTGTAACATTTGAAAATCAATATAATTCACCATATTATATTTTTTAAAAAGTTTGATTTTCCTAAGCAGTGCAATGAGAAAGTGAGGAGTGGGCTAGCAAAATGTAATCAGATGGCAAAGAAAGAAATATCAGTGTCTTTATGCACAGAATCCAGAAACATGATTGTCTACGTAGAAAATCCTAAGTATTATGCTAAGTGAAATAAGTCAATTGGAGAAAGACAATTATCATATGGTTTCACTCATATGTGGAATATAAGAAACAGTGCAGAGGATCTAGGGAAAGGAGGGAAAACTGAATGGGAAGTCATCAGAGAGGGAGACAAAACATGAGAGACTCTCTCTCTCTCTCTCTTTTTTAAAGATTTTATTTATTTATTTGACAGAAAGAGACAGCAAGAGAGGGAACACAAGCAGGGGTAGTGGGAGAGGGAGAAGCAGGCTTCTCTCTGAGCAGAAAGCCCGATGTGGGACTTGATCCCAGGATCCTGGGATCATGACCTGAGCCGAAGGCAGACACTTAACGACTGAGCCACCCAGGTGCCCCAAACCATGAGAGACTCTTAACTCTGGGAAACAAACTGAGGGTTCCTGGAGGAGAGGTGGGGGGGAATGGGGTAACTGGATGATGGACATTAAGGAGGACATGTGATGTGATGAGCCCTGGGTGTTATACACAAGTGATGAATTATCTAACACTACATCTGAAACTAATGACATACTATATGTTGGCTAATTGAATTTAAATTAAAAAAAAAAGAAAATCCTAAGGAACCAGAAAAAACATTCTAGTAGGGTACAAAGTCAACATATAGCAATTGATTCTACTTATTACTAGCAATGATCAGCTGGAAATAATATTTTAATTAATATCATTTATAGTAGAATTAAAGATATAATAAATTAGAAATACATTTGATAAAAGAAGTGAAGTCTATGGGCACCTGGGTGGCTCAGTCAGTTAAAAGTCTGCCTTCAGCTTAGGTCATGATCCTGGGGTCCTGGGGTCGAGCCCCACATTGAGTTCCCTGCTCAGCAGGGAGCCTGGTTCACCCTCTCCCTCTGCTGATCCCCCTGCTTGTGCTCTCTCTCTCTCTTTCTCAAATAAATAAATATTAAAAAAGAAGTGAAGTCTAGTAAATTGAAAACTACAATATATTCCTGAGAAAAATTAAAGAAGTTCTAAATAAATGGAAAAATACAATTTGTCCATTGATTGGGATATTTCATATTTCCTTAAAATGTTAACTCTCTCTGTAATGCTCTAGAGATTCAACACAATCACTATAAAACTCTCAGCAGGCTATATTGTAGAAATTGATGCGTCCATTCTACAGTTTACATGGACATGTAAATACCTAAGTTAGCCAAAATAATTCTGGAAAAAAAAAACTTGAAGGATTTACACTATCTGATATCAAAATTTATTATAAGTCTACAGTAAAAACTGCATGATATTGGCATTAAAAAAGACTTGTAGATAAGTAGGAAAGAATAGTGTCAAGAAATAGGCCTGCATATATGTTGTTATTGACTTTTGACCAAAATGCCAGGCAAAGCAGTGAAATAAAAACTCTTTTTAAAAAAAATAATGCTGAAATAATTGGGTGGCCATATGCCCAAATGAATAAATGAGTAAATAAAAAAACCCACATAATTGCATATACAAATAAAAGAACATAAGCTATTTCCTCACATTATTTATGAAAGTTAAATAAAAATAGATCACTGACCTAAGTATTAAAGCTAAAACTCTTCTTGAGGAAAAAAGTTAACTAAGGATTTTTATAATAGCACACAAAAAGCATTGAAAAAGCTATTCAAGGGAAGACAGCAAAGTAGGAGAAGCAGATTGGAAAGTGCCTGTGGTATAAATGAAGGAGATTTATTGACTAATCTCAAAATGTCTGCTGAGGGGCAGAGATCTGCTGTAGAGTTCTCTGGGAACAAAAGTACTAACGGGCACCCTTTCTGTTCCCCTCCCTCAGCCTAAAAACCTGGATGCTTACAGGAGCCACTGCTAACACTCCCCATTTACCTTGCTAGCACATATGCCCTGCCTCAGAGTTCCCCTCCACACCCATCCCACCACTTTGCATCCTAGCAAAGTGGCTCTAGCCCCATTATCCCCAGAAGTCAGCCCAAGCTAGGACATGTGCCATCCCAAAGTGACTCCTGCCCTAGTGAGGTGGGGAGATAGCAAGCCCTGTCCTTTGATGTGCCTACAGTCGTGGCAGGGAGGCTAATTACAGACAGCTAAGCTGAGGGCCAGCATCACCCACCAATGAGCCTGCTGTGGCCACAGCCAGGCCTCTCAACAGTACAAGGACCAAACCCTGTCCAGTGCATCCACAGCAGGCAAATTGAGTCATTGCAGCTGGTTGGACTAAACACCACTGCAGCTCAGCCAAAACAAAAAGGCACACACAGCCCACACAGGGGACACTCCTGGAGTATCCGGTTTGGAGACCAGGGTGGTTATAATATAGGGCACCACAGGACCCCTTCTACATAAGACTACTACTTTCAAGATGAGATGATGCACCTGACATACCTAGTACATAGAAACAAACACAGTTAGACAAATGAGCACACAGAGGATATACCCCAAAGGAAAGAACAAGACAATAGTAAATTGTAGTAAATCATAGTAAAAGAGGTAAATGGAATGGAGATAGGCAATATACCTGATAAAGTATTCAAAGTAATGATCATAAAGTTACTTGCTGGACTTGAAAAAAAGGGATAAACTCTGTGAGAACTTAAACAAAAAAATAGAAAGTATAAAAAATAACCTATGAGAATTGAAGAATACAATAACTGAAATGAAAATACAGTAAAGGAACCTATTACAGATTATAGGATGCAGTAAAACACATCAGTGATCTAGAAGACAGAGTAATAGAAAGCAACCAAGCTGAAAGCCTAAATAAAAAAAAAAAGTAAGAATAGGTTAATGGAACTCTGTGACATCATCAAGACTAATAATATTTGCATTATAGAGATCCCAAAAGGAGAAGGAAGAGAGAAGGGGGCAGAAAACTTATTTGAAAAAATAATAGCTGAAAACTTCCCTAACCTGGGGAAGGAATAGCTATCCAGGTCCAGGAAGTACGGAGAGCCCCAAACAAGAGAAACCCACAGAAGCCCACACCAAGACACATAATAATTAAAATGGCAAAAAGTAATGATAAACAGAAAATCTTAAAAGCAGCAAGAGAAAATAAAACAGTAACATACAAGTGAAACCCTATAAAGCTCTCAGCTGATTTTTCAGCAGAAAGTATAATCCAAAAAGGAGTGGCATGATGTATTCAAGGTGCTGAAAGGAAAAATGAGGAATACTCTACCCAACAAAGTTACCATTCAGAATTGAAGGAAAAATAGTCTACCAGACAAACAAAAGTTAAAGGAATTCATCACCATTAAACCATTCTTACAAGAAGTGTTAAAGGAAATTCATTAAGTGGAAAGGAAAGCCAATAACTAGAAGTAATAAATTATGAAAAGAAAAAAATTAGACAGGTAAAAACAAAATATACTAAGGGTAGTAGATTAATCACTTATAAAGTCACTGTAGAGGTTAAAACACAAAAACACTAAAATCAATTATATCTACAAAAATTAGTCAAAGGATACACACACACACACAGATGTAAAATATAACATTATATCCATAAAATGAGGAAGAGAAGTAAAAATTTAGTGCTTTTAGAACCTGTTTGAATTTAAGCAACCATCAACTTAATACAGGCTACTATACACATAAGATATTTATTGAGTCCAAGAGTAACCACAAATAAGAAACCTACAATAGATAAGAGAAAGGAATCCCAGCATAATAATAAAAACAAAAACAAAAGCAAAACTGTGAAACCACAAGGGGAGAGAGATGGAAAAGAAGAGAACAGAGAAGAACTACAAAAATAACCATAAAACAATGAACAAAAAAACAAGTACATACTTATCAATGGATTAATGCCCCAATGAAAAAATATAGGATGACTGAATAGATAAAATGTAAGATCAGGGACACCCGGGTGGCTCAGTTGGTTGAGCATCGGCCTTCGGTTCACATCTTAATCCCTGGGGTCCTAGGATTGGGTCCCACTTTAGGCTCCTTGCTCATTGGGGAGCCTACCTCTCCCTCTCCCTGCTGTTTGCTCTGCTTGTGTGCTCTCCCTCTCTGACAAATAAATAAATAAAATCTTTAAAAAAAAATGTAAGATCAATCTATATGCTGCCTACGAGAGACTCAGTTCAGACCTAAAGACACATGCAGACTGAAAGTAAAAGGATATAAAAAGATATTCCATGCAAATGGAAGCCAAAAAAAAAAAAAAGCCAGGGTAGCAATATTTATGTCAGACAAAATGGACTTTATAAAAGCCCTGTAAGAAGAGACAAAGAAGGGCATTACATAATGATAAAGGGATCAATCCAACAAGAAGATATAATAATTGTAAATATCTATGCACTCAACACTGGAGCATGTAATCATAAAGCAAATATAACATAAAGAGAGACATAAAGGGAGAAATGGACAGTAATGCAATCATAGGAGGAGATTTTAACACCCCACTGACATCAATCGATAGATCATCCAGAAAGAAAATCACCAAAGAAGAGTGGCTTTGAACAACCCACTATACCAAATGGTCCTTACATATATAGACATATACAGATAGATAGATAGATATGATATATATATATGATATATATATATATATCATGCAATTTGCAAACAGCAGAATACATGTCTTTCAAGTGCACATGAAACATTTTCCAGAACACATCACGTTAGGCTGCAAAGTAGGTGTCCATAAATTGAAAAAATAAAGCATATTTTCTGACCATAAAAGTATGAAATTAGAAACCAATTACAAAATAAAATGGAAGGAACATAAACAAATGGAGGCTAAACAACATCCTACTAGCCAACCAATAGGTCAATGAAGAAATCAAAGAGGAAATTAAAAAAAAATACATGGAGACAAATGAAAATGAAAACAGAACAGTTCAAAAACTTTAGACTGCAGTAAAAGGAGTTCCAAGAGGAATCTTCACAAAAGTACAGACCTACCTCAAGAAACAGGAACTGTCTCAAATAAGCAACCTAACCTTACACCTAAAGAAACTAGAAAAAGACTAACTCAAGCCTAGTAAAAGGAAAGAAATAATAAATATTAGAGCAGAAATAAATTAGACACTTAATTGAAAAAAAACCAATGAAATCAGGAGCTTATTGTCTGAAAAGTTAAACAAAATTTGTAAATCTTTAATCAGACTTATCAAGAAACAAAAAGAAATAAGTCAAATAAATATAATCATAAATGAAGGCAAAAAAGATATCAGAGACACATAAAGAATTATAAGAAAATATTATAAAAAAGTATATGCTAACAAATTGGACCAGCAGGAAGAAATGGATAAATTTCTAGAAACATACAATCTTTGAAAACTGAATCAAAGAGAAATAGAAAATTTGAACACCTTGATTACTAGTAATGAAATTGAATTAATAATCAAACAACTCCCAACAAACAAAATCCAGGACCGGATGGATTCATAGATGAATTCTACCAAACATTTAAAGAAGAGTGAATACTTATACAGCTTAAACAATCCAAAAAATAGAAGAGGAAGGAAAACTTTCCAATTCATTCTGTGAGATCAATGTTACCCTGACTACCAGACAAAGACACCACAAAAAAAGAAAACTATAGACCAATATATCTGATGAGCACAGATGCAAAAATCCGCAACAAGGAGAGCATGTATTGGGATGAGCACTGGGTGTTATATGTAACTAATGAATCATCGAACACAACAAAAACTTAGGATGTACTATATGTTGGTTAACTGAACATTATGAAAAATAAAAATAAATTAAAATAAGTTAAAAAATTAAAATTAAAAAAAATCCACAACAAAATATTGGCAAACTGAATTCAACAATGCATTAAAAGAATAATTCACCATGTTCAAGTGGTACTGATTACAGGCATACAAAACTGGTTCAGTATTTCAAATTGAACAGTGTGATACATCACATAAACAAAACGAATAATAAAAACCATATAATCATCTCAATAGATGCAGAAAAAGTATTTGACAACATACAACATCTGTTCATGACAAAAATTCTCAACAAAGTGGGTTAAAAGGGAACATACCTCAACAAAATGAAAGCCATATATGAAAAACCCACAGCTAACATCAATCCTAATGGGGAAAAACTGAAAGCTTTTCCTTTAAGGTTAGGAACAAGTCAAGGATGTCCACTGTCACCACTTTTATTCAACATAGTAGTGAAAGTCCAATCCATAGCAATCATAAAACAAAAATAAATAAAATGCATTCAAATTGGCAAGAAGAAGTAAAATTTTCACTATTTGCAGGTGACATGAGACTCTATATAGAAAACCCAAAGACTCCATCTACAAACTGCTAGAATTGATAATGAACTCAGTAAAGTTGCAGGTTACAAAATCAATCTACAGAAATCTGTTATATTTCTATGCACCAATAATGAAGCAGAAGAAAGAAATTAAGGAATCAATCCCATTTACATTTAAAAAACAGTAAGTTATCTAGGAATAACTTAACCAAAGAGATGAAAGACCTGTACTCTGAAAACTATAAAACACTGGTGAAAGAAATTGAAGATGATAGGAAGAAATGGAAAGACATTCCATGCTCATGGATTACAAGAACAAATATTGTTAAATGTTTACACTACCCAAAGCAATCTATAATTTTAATGTAATCCTTATCAAAATACCACCAGCATTTTTCACAGAACTAGAACAAACAATCCTAAAATTTGTATGGAATCACAAAAGACTTTGAATATCCAAAGCAACCTGAAAAAGAAAAGGAAAGCTGGAGGCAGCACAATTCCAGACTTCCTGTTACATTACAAAGCTGTAGTAATCAAAACAGTATGGTACTGGGACAAAAACAGACACACAGATCATTGGAACAGAATAGAAATTCCAGAAATAAACCCACAAATATATGGTCAATTAACCTTTGACAAAAGGGGAAATAATACTCAATGGGAAAAAGACAGTCTGTTCAACAAATGGTACAGGGAAAATTGGACAGCAACATACAGAAGAATAAAACTGGGCCACTTTCTTACACTATACACGAAAATAAGGTCAAAATGAATTAAAGACCTAAATGTGAGACTTGAAACCATAAAAATTCTAGAGGAGAACACAGGCAGTAACAACCCCTTTGACATCAGCTATAGCAACTTCTTACTAGTTAGGTCCCTGAGGCAAGAGAAATGAAAAAAAAAATGAAATACTAGGATTTCATCAAAATAAAACTTCTGCACACTGAAGGAAAGTATTAACAAAACTAAAAGGCAGGGACATCTGGGTGGCTCAGTCAGTTAAGCATCCGCCTTCGGCTCAGGTCATGATCCCCAGGGTCCTGGGATCGAGTCCCACATCGGGCTCTCTGCTCCATGGGAGCCTGCTTCTCCTTCTGCCTCTGTCTCTCATGAATAAATAAATAAAAAAAAAAAACTTAAAAAAACCTAAAAGGCAACCTATGGAATGGGAGAAGATATTTGCAAATGACATATCTGATAAAGGGTTGGTATCCAAAATCTGTAAAGAACTTATAAAACTCCATGCCCAAAAAACAAATAATCCATTTAAGAAGTGGGTAGAAGACATGAATTGACTTTATTCCAAAGACATACGGATGGCTAACGAACACATGAAAAGATGCTCAACATCACTGATCATTAGGGAAATACAAATCAAAACTACAATGAGATATCACCTCACACCTGTCAGAATGACCACAATTAACAACACAGGAAACAATAGATGTTGGCAAGGATGCAGAGAAAGGGGAACCCTCTTGCACTGTTGGTGGGAATGCAAACTACTGCAGCCACTCTGGAAAACAGTGTGGAGGTTCCTCAGAAAGTTAAAAATAGAACTATCCTACAATCCAGCAATTACAGTACTAGGTGTTTACTCACAGAATACGAAAGTACTAATTCAAAGGGATACATGCACTCTGACATTTATAGCAGCATTATCTACAATAGTCAATTTATGGAAATAGCCCAAGTGTACATCAACTGTTGAATGTATAAAGCAGTGGTATATATATACACACACACAATGGGATATTACTCAGCCATATAAAAGAATGACATCTTTTTCATTTGTGATTCATTTTCATTTTTTCATCAAAAATCATTTGCAATGACATGGTTGGAGCTAGAGAGTATTATGCTAAGTAAAATAAGTCAGTCAGAGAAAGACAAATACCATATTATTTCACTCATATGTGGAATTTAAGAAACAAAACAAATGAACAAAGGGGAAAAAAGAGAGAAAGGGAGGCGAACCAAGAAACAGACTCCTAACTATAGAAAACAAAATTGATGGTTACCAGAGGGGAGGTGGGTGGCAGGATGGGTTAAATAGATGATGTGGATTAAGGAGTGCACTTGTTGTGATGAGCACCCAGTGTTATATGAATCACTGTATTATAGACATAAAAGTAATATTACACTGTATATAACCACCTGGAATTTAAAGAAAAACTTAAAATAAAAAGCTAAAATTGTAAAAAAAAAAAAAAACCTAAAAACCAAACCAAAACAATAATATTGATGAAAGAAATTGAAAATGACACAAATGAATGGAAAAATATTCCATACTCATGGATGGGAATAATTAATATTGTCAAAATGTCCATACTATCCAAAACAATCTACAGATTTAATGTAACACCTATCAAAATATCAATAGTATTTCAAGCAGAACTACAACAAATAATCCTAAAATGTGTATGGAACTATAAAAGTCCTTGAATAGCCAAAGAAATCTTGAAAAAGAAATACAAAGCTGAGGTGCACAATCCCAGACTTAAGATAGACTACAAAGCTATAGTAACCAAAACAGTAGGCTACTGACACAAAAATAGACAGACAGATCAAAGGAACAGGATAGAAAGCCCAGAAATTAACCCATGCCTATATGGTCAATTAATGTATGATCAAAAAGGGAATAATATACAATGGAGAAAAGACAGTCTTTTCAATAAGTGTTTGAAAAACCCATTGTTACATGCAAAAGAATGAAGTTGAACCACTTTCCTATACCATACACCAAAATAAACTTAAAATGGATTAAAGACCTAAATGTGAGACCTGAAACTATAAAACACCTAAAAGAATACAGGCTGTGATCTCTTGGACATTAACCTCAGCAACATATTTATGGATATGTCTCGTCAAGGCAAGGGAAACAAAAGCAAAATAAACTGTTGGGACTACCCCATAATAAAAGGCTTTTGCAAGTAAAGAAACCACCAACAAATTGAAAAGGTAACCTAGTGAGTTGGAGAAGGTATTTTTAAATGGGGTTAATAAGGGTTAATATCAAAAATATATAAAGAACTTATACAACTCAGCATCAAAAAACAAACATTCAGATTAAAAAATGGGTACAGGACCTGGACAGACATCTTTCTAAAGATATACAGATGACCAACATACACATGAAAAAATGTTCAACTTCACTAATTGTCAGGGAAATGCAAATCAAAACCATAATGAGGCATCACCTCACACTAGTCAGAATAGTTAGTATCCAAAAGACAAAAAATAATTGCTGGCCAGGTTGCGAAGAAAAAGGAAACACTGTGTATCATTCATAGAAATATAAACTGATGCAACTACTTTGGAAAACAGTACGAAGTACCCTCAAAAAGTTAAAAATAGAAATACCATATGATCTGGCAATCCCATTACTTGATAGTTACCCAAAGAGAATGAAAACATTAATTTGAAAAGATTTATGCACTCCTATGTTTCTTATAGCATTATTCACAATAGCCAAGATATGGAAATAATCCATGTTTACTGACAGATGAATGGATAAAGAGGAAGAGGTATGTATACAATGGAATAATACTCAGTGGTAAAGAGAATGATATCTTGCCATTTGCAAAAATATGGATGAACCTAGAAGGTATTATGTTAAGTGAAATAAGTCAAAGAGAATGACAAACATGATATGATTTCATTTGTATGTGGAACCTAAAAAAAACCAAGACAAGCCAAAAAACAGAATCTTAAATACAGATAACAAACTGGTGGTTGCCAGAGGGGAGATGGGTAGCATGACTGGTAACATAGATAAAGGGGATTAAAAGGTACAAACTTCTGAGAACAGGGACAAGATGGCAGAGGAGTAGGAGACTCCATTTCAACTGGTCCCCTGAATTATGCCGGATATTTACCAAACCATTCTGAACACTCACAAAATCAGCTTGAGATGTAAAAATATATATCTGGATCTCTACAATCAGAAAAAAACACCACCTGTCCAGAGGTATGAAGGGCAGAGGCGGGATTCTGTGGGCAGATATTGGAAGATAAACTGAAGGGGGAGGGAGCCACCATAAGCTGGCCCCTGGAAAGGATGTAACACCAGAAAGCAAAAGCATCATGTACTGGGGAACTCACGAGTGATAGCTGGTGGGGAAGGGCTTTATAACAGTGCTCAAACAGGAGCTTCGGGGGCGCAAGCGGGAACCCAGGACCACTCGTGGTCTGGATTTTCCCAGGGTGCATCTTCTGGGTTGTGGTTGATATTTTGAACTCTGTACATTCCCTCAACCACCCTTCAACAGAATGAATAGGAGAAGGAACTGCCAACAAAGAAAAGAACCAGAGA
This sequence comes from Callorhinus ursinus, assembly GCF_003265705.2. NCBI lineage: Eukaryota > Metazoa > Chordata > Mammalia > Carnivora > Otariidae > Callorhinus > Callorhinus ursinus. The sequence goes on from NW_027397066.1 coordinate 74,854,277, forward strand.
CAAGGGCCTCTCCCACAGACCTAACAGATATGAATATAAGCAAGATGTCAGAGACAGATTTCAGAGTAGCAATTATGAAGTCAATAGGTAGGCTTGAGAAAACCAATAGCGGCAATATAGAATCTCTAAGGTCAGAAATGAGAGCTAATCAGGCTGAACTTAAAAATGCTATGAGATGCAGTCTAAACTGGATACTCTAACAGCTAGGGTAAATGAGGCAGAAGAACGAATTAGTGACGTAGAAGATAAGCTGATAGAAAGGAAGGAAATCAAGGAGACCTGGGATAAACAGCTAAAAACCCAAGAGAACAGATTTAGGGAGATTAACAATGCCATGAAACATTCCAATGTCAGAATTATTGGGAATCCCTGAGGGGGTGAGAGAGAGAGGACTAAAAGGTATATTTAAGCAAATCATAGCTGAGAACTTCCCTAATCTGGGGAAGGAAACAAGCATTCGTGTCCAAGAGGCAGAGAGGATCTGTCTCAAGATCAAGGAGAACAGACCAATGCCCTGGCATATAATTGTAAAACTTGCAAATCTTAGAACCAAGGAAGCCACCCTGAGAGCAGCTAGGGGGAAGAGATTTTTTACATATGGAAGGAGGAATATCAGAATAATGTCAGACCTATCCACAGAGACCTGGCAAGCCAGAAAGGGCTGGCAAGACATATTCAGGGTACAAAATGAGAAGAACATGCAGCCAAAAATACTTTATCCAGCAAGGCTGTCATTCAGAACAGATGGAGAGATAAAGAGCTTCCAGGACCAGCAGAAAATGAAAGAATATGTGACCACCAAACCGGCCCTGCAAAAAATATTAAGGGGGATTCTATAAAAGAAGAAAGACCTAAAGAGTAATATAGATCAGAAATTTACAGAGACAATCCATATAAACAGGGCCTGTAGAGACAATAGGATGGCAATAAATAAATATCTTTCAGTAGTTACTCTCATTGTGAATGGCCTAAATGCTCCCACGAAATGGAATAGGGTTGAATGTTGGATACAAAGACAGGATCCAACCATATACTGTCTACAAGAGACTCATTTTGAACCTAAAAACACCTCCAGACTGAAAGTGAGGGGAAGGAGAACCATTTTTCATGCCAATGGACCCCAAAAGAAAGCTGAGGTAGTAATTCTTATATCAGACAAATTAGAATTTAAACAAAAGACTATATTAACAGATCCAGAGGGACACTATATCATACTTAAAGGGTCTAACCAACAAGAAAATCTAACAATTGTAAATATCTATGCCCCCAACATGGGCACAGCCAACTACCTAGCCAACTGTTAACTGAAATAAAGAATCAGATTGACAACAATACATTAATAGTAGGAGATTTTAACACTCCACTCTCATCATTGGACAGATCATCTAAAAGGAAAGATCAACAAAGAAACAAGAGCTTTGAATGAGACATTAGACCAGATGGACTTCGTAGATATATACAGTACATTCCACATTAAAACAACAGAATACTCATTCTTCTCCAATGCACATGGAACTTTCTCCAAAATAGACCACATAGTGGGTCACAAATTAGGTCTTAGCTGATAGCAAAAGACTGATTTTATTCCCTGCATGTTATCAGACCACAATGCCTTGAAACTGGAACTCAATCACAAGAAAAAATTTGCAAGGAATTCAAACACTTGGAAGTTAAAGAATGATTGGTCAACCAAGAAATTAAAGAAAAACTTAAACAATTCATGGAAACTAATGAGAATGAAAACACTTCAGTTCAAAATCTATGGGATACTACAAAGGCAGTCCTAAGAGAGAAATACATAGACATCCAAGCCTCCCTCAGAAAATAAAAAAATCCCAAATGCACAAGCTAATCTTACACCTAAAGGAGCTGGAGAAAGAACAGCAAATAAAACCAAAACCAAGCAGGAGAAGAGAAATAATAAAGATTAGAGCAGAAATCAATGAAATAGAAACCAGAAAAACAGTAGAACAGATCAACAAGACTAGAACCTAGTTCTTTGAAGAATTAATAAGATCGATAAACCAGTGGCCAGACTTATCCAAAAGAAAAGAGAAAGGACCCAAATTAATAAAATCATGAATGAAAGGGAAGATATCATGACTAACACCAAGAAAATAGAAATAATTATTAGAAATTATTACCAGCCACTATATGCCAACAAATTAAGCAACATGGAAGAAATGGATGCCCTCCTGGGAACTTATAAACTATCAAGACTGAAACAGGAAGAAATAGACAATCTGAACAGACCAATAACCAGTAACGAAATTTAAGCAGTAATCAAAAACCTCCCCCCACCAAAAAAAAGTCCAGGGCCAGATGGTTTCCCAGGGGAATTCTACCAAACATGTAAAGAAGAAATAATACCTATTGTACTGAAGATGTTTCAAAAAATAGAAACAGAAGGAAAAGTTCCAAACTCCCTCTATGAGGCCAGCATTACTCTAATCCCCAAACCAGGCAAAGACCCCATCAAAAAGGAGAATTATAGACCACTATTTCTGATCAACATGGATGCTAAAATAGTCAACAAGATGCTAGCTAATAGGATCCAACAGTACAATAAAAGGATTATTCACCACGACCAAGTGGGATTTATTTCTGGGATGCAAAGGTGGTTCAACATTCACAAATCAATCAACATGATAGAGCACATTATAAAAGAAAATACAAGAACCATATGATGCTCTCACTTGATGCAGAAAAAGCATTTGACAAAATACGGCATCCTTTCCTGATTAAAACTCTTCAGAGTATAGGGATAAAAGGAACATTCCCAAATATCATAAAAACCATCTATGAAAATCCCACAGCAAATATCATTCTCAATGGGGAAAAGTTGAGAGCTTTTCCCTTAAGGTCAGGAACACAACAGGGTTGCCCACTCTCACCACTATTGTTCAACAGTTCTAGAAGTCCTAACATCAGCAATCAGACAACAAAAAGAAATAAAAGGCATCTAAGTTGGCAAAGAAGAAGTCAAACTCTCTCTTTTTGCAGATGACATGATACTCTATGTGGAAAACCCCAAAGACTCCACCCCCAAATTACTAGAACTCATATAGCAATTCAGTAGTGTGGCAGGATACAAAATCAATGCACAGAAATCAGTTGCTTTTCTATACACTAACAATGTAACTGTAGAAAAAGAAATTAAGGAATTGATTCCATTTACAATAGCAACAAAAACCATAAGATATCTAGGAATAAATGTAACCAAAGAGGTAAAGGATCTATACACTAGAAGCTACAGAATGCTTATGAAAGAAATTGAGGAAAACAAAAAAAGATGGAAAAAGATTCCATGCTTATGGATCAGAAGAATAAACATTGTTAAATCCTGCCCAGAGCAATCTACACCTTCAATGCCATCTCTATGAAAATACCATCGGCATTTTTCAAGGAGCAGGAACAAACAATCCTAAAATTTGTATGGAGCCAGAAAAGACCCCAAATCGCCAGGAGAATGTTGAAAAGGAAAAACAAAGCTGGGAGCATCACATTGTCTGATTTCAAGCTCTATTACAAAGCTGTGATCACGAAGACAGCATGGTATTGGCATCAAAACAGACACACAGACCAGTGGAACAGAATAGAGACTCCAGAAATGGGCCCTCAACTCTACAGTCAATCTTTGACAAATTAGGGAAAAATGTCCAGTGGAAAAAAGATAGTCTCTTTAATGAGTCGTGCTAGGAAAATTGGAAGCTACGTATAGAAGAATGAAACTGGACCATTCCCTTAAACCATATACAAAAATAAACTCAAAATGGATGAAAGACCTCAATATGAGACAGGAATCCATCAAATCCCAGAGGAGAACATAGGCAGTAACCTGTTTGACATCAGCCACAGCAACTTCTTTCAAGACACGTCTCTAAAGGCAAGGGAAACAAAAGCAAAACTGAACTGTTGGTACTTCATCAAGATAAAAAGCTTCTGCACAGCAAAGGAAACAGTCAACAAAACAAAGAGGCAACCCACGGAATGGGAGAAGATATTTGCAAATGATACTACAGACATAGGGCTGATATCCAAGATCTATAAAGAACTTCTCAAACTCAACACTCAAAAAACAAATGGCCCAGTCAAAAAAATAGGCAGAAGACATGAACGGACACTTCTCCAAAGAAGACATACAGATGGCTAATAGACACATGAAAAAATGTTCGTCATCATTAGCCATCAGGGAAATTCGAATCAAAACCACACTGAGATACCACCTTACACCGGTTAGAATGGCAAAAATTGACAAGGCAAGAAACAACAAATGTTGGAGAGGTTGTGGAGAAAGGAGAACCCTCTTACACTGTTGGTGGGAATGCAAGCTGGTACAGCCACTTGGGAAAACAGTGTGGAAGTTCCTTGCGATGTTAAAAATAGAGTTACCCTATGACCCAGCAATTGCACTGCTAGGTATTCATCCCAAAGATACAGATGTAGTGAAAAGAAGGGGCACATGCACCACAATGATCATAGCAGCAATGTCCACGATAGCCAAATTGTGGTAAGAGCTAAGATGCCCTTCAACAGATGAATAGATAAAGAAGATGTGGTCCATATATATAATGGAATAATGAATAATTGCCATTGGCATCGACATGGATGGAACTGGAGGAGATTATGCTAAGTGAAGTAAGTCAAGCAGAGAAAGGAAATTATCATATGGTTTCACCCATATGTGCAACATAAGCAATAGCATGGAGGACCACAGGGGAAGGAAGGGAAATCTGAAGGGGGAGAAATCAGAGAGGGAGAAGAACAGTGAGAGACTATGGTCCCTGGGAAACAAACTGAGGGTTCAGAGGGGACGGGGATGGAGGGATGGGGTAACAGGGTGAGGAGTATTAAGGAGGGCACATATTGTGATGAGCACTGGGTGTTATATACAGCTAATGGATTATTGAACACTACATCAAAAACTGATGATGTACTATACAGTGGCTAACTGATCATAATAAAAAATAAATTAATTAATTTTTAAAAAGAGGTACAAACTTCTAGTTATAAGATAAATAAGTCATGGGAAGGAAAAGTACAACATAGGGAATACTTTTAATATTTCAGTAACATTGTATGGCATCAGATTGTGACTACACTTACCATGGTGAGCATGGAGTAATGTATGTAATTATTGGATCAATATATTGTACACTTGAAACTAATATAACATTGTATGTCAATTATCCTTTAATATTTTTTAAAAAACAGGTGGAAGCAAAAAGTCAAAAGAGTTTAAAAAAACACTTAAAAAAATCACTAAATTAAACTTCACAAAATTTAAAAATTTCACTCCTAAGATTTCATAAAGAAAATAAAAAGGCAAACCATAGACTGCATAAAATATTATCTTATACCAACAAATAACTTGTGTATAGAATATATTAATAATTTTTATAATCTAAAATAATATCTGAGTTCAATAGAGCCTTCCAAAGAAGATGTATTGATGACAATAAGTATATCAAAAGAAGCTCAATATCATTAGTTATTGTGACTTTTTAAAATCAACATTTGTCAACTAGAGCCTCCCAGAGTGTTGGATGGTGATACTTGGTTCAACGAAGGACCACAGAGAATTGAAATAGAAAAATTTATTACTCACAAGTCCTGGAAAAAGTACACAGCATGACCATACGGGGGGTCAAAGCAGGCTGTAGGCAGAAAGAGTGCCATGACCTAGGGCACCAGCCTTTATTAGAGACCACAGATGGAGTGCTTTGGGGTTCCTGGACTAAATTAGTCAATTCAAACCAAAAAGAGTGAGGTTTTGGTAAACTCTACAGGGCTCCTAGCTCAGGAGCTCTAAGGGGAAGGCCTTAGGTGACAGAGGAGACTGTTTACCACAAGGAGCTGTTAGGGAAGTTATAGCAGGAACTTACATTTACCTGTGACTCTATGGGCTGATATCTACAGTACACATTTGCATGAGAAGCTAATGTCATTTTAAGGCTCCCACTAGCCTCTTGATCAAAGAAATGGATGTTGAGGCCGCAATACCATGGAGTAGCTTAAATAAATTCTCAACATTAGTCATTAGGAAAATGCTAATTAAATGTTATTTTATGCCCACTGGAATAGCTAAACTAAAAAGACTGATCACTCAAAGTGTTGGTTATAATGTGGAGTATCTGCTCCTCTCATCCTTCCCTGGTGGTGGGAATGTAAAATTGTATAACCGCTATGGAATACTGTTTGGCAGTTTCTTAAAAAGTTAAACATGCATTCAAGATATATTCCATTTATTCCACTCCTAGGAATTTACCCAAGATAAATAAAGGCATATATCCTACAAGTACACATGAGTGTACACAGCAGCTTTGTTTGTAACAGTGTAAAAACTGGAAACAACCCAAAGTTTTATCATAGGTGAATGGATGAATAAATATGGCATATTCATGTAATGGGATACTATTTAGAAATAACAAAATAGTTGAAATATGCAACATGGATTAATATAGAAATAATTATTCTGTGTCAAAAAGCCAAACAAAATAAAGTACTTGTTGTTTGATTCTATTTATATATAATTTGAGAATATGTAAATTAATCTATAGAGACAAAGTACACCAGTGATTGCTTAGGGAGGAGGTGGTGGATCAAGGGAAGAGGTTTGACCTTGAGGGTGGAAATGTTTATTATAATTGTGATGATATGAAATATGTTTCTTTATATACAATATAAATATATTATATTTATGATATATTTAAGTATATAACATATACAATAATTAATATATAATTATATATTATACATATATTTATGTGTAAACGCCAAATTGCAAACTTTAAGTATTTGCATTTTATTGTACTTTAATTACACTTCAATAAAGCTATAAATATAAGAATGTACTAATAATGTAATCTCATATTAAAAAGTTTCAAACCACTGCTTCTCTTAACATGTTACTAGCCCAAAAAAGATAATTAAGCAAATGAAAATGTAAGATGAATCCAAGATGGCAGGTAAACTCTCCAGAGATATTCTACTTGCTCCCTGCTTTATATTGATATAAAATATTATTATAATCCCTCTTTCATAATGTAGAGAATGGAGGCCAAAAGAGTCAAGGGACTGACTTCATTCATTCACTCAAGTCTACATAAGTAGAGATAGAAGATAAGATTTTAACCCATTCTGATTCATGCCCAAAAGGCTATGTACCCAGTGACATCAAAATATATTATCAAATTAACATGTCACAAAAGAGTCTAAAACATAAAGCCACTTTTGAGGAAATATGAAAGTAATATTACCAGAAAAAAAAATCACAGCTCTGATGTATGGAAAGACACTTCCACCTATTCTTTTAAAGTTTCTATAAGAAAAGTAAATCATTTGTTGGATTTAATAAAGATATTCCCATTTAATAAAAGGAAGGTCTCTTTTATTAGGTAACTTTTTAATAACAAGGGAGGAAGAAAACCAGTAAGGAGTATCTTATAGTAAAATACTCCAGATGGAAGCAGTCACAAGTGTGAGAGAAGTAAGACAGAGCTAGATGCATGCTTGTCATATTCTATGAACAAGGAGGCTGGTATGATCAGAAAGAATGAGGTGGAGAAAAGGAGTTGTAAATGGGTAGGTTATGAAGTCTGAAAAAAAACTAGGGTCTAGATCATACAAAGTTTGGTAAAGAACTTGGATTTTTATACAAAAATAAATGCAATTTATATTCAAAGAATCTCTGCTCTAAATGCCACTAGAAAAAATATATTACCAAAAAAATGAATAACATTAGAAGACAACTGTTGCTTAAATGGGGCAGTGTGCTATCTTCCTGAGAAGATGTAACTCCTGAGACTGTTCTGCTCATGTCTTAACTACTTCTATTTCCAATACATTATGCTTTAGATTGATCGATGGTAGAAAATATCACCAACAAAAATAAGGCTTTTTATCTTCTGACTATAGTGATAAGAATTATTACCTAATAGTAGATGATACTTGAAATTCCAAGGGGCATATATTAATTACCAGGATTATAGATTTAAGCTCTTGATCACAAATGACAACACATGCCACTTGGAGAGATATACACTTCTGTTTAAAAAGCTTTGGGTAATAAGCCAAATTTTACTTAATGTCTTCATTAATAAGAGTTACAAAGTTCTTGAAGCAAAGGGTATCAGTTTGCTAAAAGGGACACAGGTGGAAACAACTTGAGAATGATATAGGGATACTTGTACATAAGAAAATGAACTCACGAATCTCTAAAAACTTAATGTATATTTTTTACTATATATGTGAAATTAATGGATGACTTGATGAATTCTTTTTTTAGTAGCATTCAAAATTACTGGTAAATTTACTCATGTAATTCTAGGTTGACTAACCCTCTTAGCTTGCCTGTGACTCCCAATTTTATCACTGAAATGTGACATTCTTTTTTTTATTATGTTCACTTAGCCAACATATAGTACATCATTAGTTTTTGATGTAGTGTTCAGCTATGCATTAGTTGTGTATAACACCCAGTGCTCATCACAACAGGTGCCTTTCTTTAATACCCATCATCCAGTTACCCTATCCCTCCAACACCCTCCCTTCTGTAACCCTCAGTTTGTTTCCTGGAGTCCAGAGTCTCTCATAGTTTGTCTCCCTCTCTGATTTCTTCCCATTCAGTTTTCCCTCCCTTCCCCTGTGGTCCTCATATGATTTCACTCATATGTGGAACATAAGGAAATACAGCATTCTGGGAAACATTTCAGTTCAGGGCCAACAGGGCTGGTTGATCACCCTACTTCTAGAAATACTGAAAGTGTATATACTATATGGTTATAAATCATCTTTTTCAATTTTGTTCAAAATAGGGTACATTACAAAATAATATGCAACCTATCAGTAGGACATAATGAATGACACTGGTATACCAACTACCCAATTAAAACATTTGAAATGACTGCTCTATTTCAAGTCTCCTGTATGCTTCCTGCCACTTTCCCACCTTCCAGCTTTGCTCAGAAGTTATTGCTTTGATGAAATACATAATTGCTTTTCTGCTTTCTTATACTCAAATGCCATCTTGTTTGAATTAACATTGTTTCGGAACTTTATATAAATAATATCATATTGTGTATATTTTTCTGCCACACATTTTTATTATTCAACATTATGTTAAAGGATGTCATTCATTTCACCATGTGAACACCCATGAAGCAGGTTTATTCATTTTCATCATTGTACAAAAGCAATAAGAAAATAACTAATGCTTCTATAGTGCTTATTATGTTCCAGAAACTGTTCTAAACTCTTTTCATATACAAATTCATTTATATGTACAAGAACCATAAGTGCTGGAAACTATCATTATCAATATTTTATATATGAGCAGACTGAAATATGCAGAAGTGACATAATTATAGAATAATTAATAGTAGATCTGTGCTTCAAATCTATAAGTTCTGACATCAGAGACCTCATTCATAATCACTAAAATAAGATATTGTATTTTACTGTATAATTATATGATAGATATATCCATTATGTTGTCATTGGATATTTGGGTGGTTTTCACACATATTTTCCCAATTACAAACAGTAACTTGGTAAACATTCTTGTAACAGGTCTTCTCATTCAAATAAGTAAGATAGAGTATATTCCAAGAGTCACAAAGTATATATATTCTCATATATGTCTGTATTTGAACCAAAGCCAAATAAAATGTCTCTTATCCCATATTTTTATCAACCTACTGTGTAGTCACACATTTTAAGATTTTTGCCAAATTAGTGTTTGGATCAATTTGCATTTCCAGATTACAAATGAGATTGAGCATATTTTTATTTTATTGATTAATTATGTGTAAGAAAAATTCTTACTTGGTCCCTAGATTTTTTTCCACTTGTTTTGATTTTAGTGATTTTCAAAGACTTTTAAAAATAATTTTTAAGTGACAGAAAATCATATATTTTCTTTCCTATGTTACATTTTGTTTTATATACAGTTCATATTTTATATAAGTATATATGTTCTTGTTTTAAGTGTTGCAAAAACACCTTCCAGTTTTTATGTACCTTTTCATTTTATAAATTTATGATAACAAAATTTATTAATCTTTCCAGTATTGTCTTCTTTTATATCTCATCTAAGAAGTCTTTTCCTTTTTTTTTTAAGAAGACCTTTCCCATTCTAAAGTCATTATTAAGTCTTTAATCCTTTTAGAGTCAAATTTTATTTATGGTAAGAGAAGACCATCAAATTTCTTTGTTTTGTTCCCATATGGATAACTAGTTTTTCAACAGCATTAAGGATTATTACTGCCTGTTGTATTATATATTAAGTTTTCATAAATATATGTATTTCTTCATTCTCTAGTCAGTCCAATGATCTATTTGTCTAAATAGACATCAACACCAATTTCTTTTACTATAGTTTTATGTGATAGAGCAAGACCCTATCAGTTCTTCTTCAATTTTTTTCTTGGATAGGCACCTGCAGAAATGATACATATGCAGATAGAAAGTTAACTATCTGAGCAGAAAGGCCTCACAGCAGTGATTGAGGGAGACGGATGGGGAAACCATGTCTACACTGGGTCAACTGGCTCAGAAACTGGAGAGCTTACTGAAAATGGTAAGGGTGACAAGATTAGATTTGAACAGTAATAGGAGGTGCTTACCACAGTGAAATAATAATAAGCCTGTAGAGAAAAATGATGAACTTTAAATATGAAACTTCCCCAGAGGTTTTGAAAATATATTTATTAATCATGATGCTAAATTTTCTAAATATGTGTCCCTTAAGGAAGCTCTGAAATCAAAGTTCTCTAAAAAATTTCATATAGTTTATTCTTTGAGTTTAATTGTAGTCCTTATTTGGCTTTTTTTGAATAATTATTAAAAGTTGAAAACTTGGTGTCAAAAAGCTATGTTTGGTTATTGTAACTAGCTATGCTTTTAACTCTCACAGAAATACTTCTATAAACTAAACTTCTAACCATTACTCTTTACTGAAACAGTTGCATGGGCTCCTCTTCCCACTCCTGGCATGTTTAGATGGTATTATGACAAAATTGAGTAAAAATTTATGTCATAACTGGGGTGCCTGCGTGGCTGTCACTGGGCATCTGCCTTCAGCTCAGGTCATGATCCTGGATTCCTGGGATCAGGTCCCACATCAGGCTCCCTGCTTGGCAGGGAGTCTGCTTCTCCCTCTGACCCTCACCCCACTTGTGCTTTCTCACTTGCTCTCTCAAATAAATAAATAAAATATTTAAAAATTATGTCATAACTTATGTCCTGGTCATCACCATCTTTCATGCTTTCATCACAATTCATGGGTGAGTCTTTCTAACTAGTCCAGATTTCTCATGCTTCAATTACAAGTACCCTCATATCAAATTTGTGAGAAAGATGAAGCAAGTATACTCTCTCACTTCTTAAACATTAAAATCTGAAGCTCAAAACTCTTAGTTTATTTTTCCATATCCTGTAATCTTTGGGTTTATAACTAAGTGCTTTACTAATATATTGCACAACAATAGACTCCTCTGGCAAACTACATTAAGTAGGAACTTCAGGAAATAGCTCAACATCTTAATTTATGTTGAAAGCAAATATCAAATCTGTTGTGATATTTCTTTGACTTTTACCTCAGTGTGGAGGTAAAACAAAGAGTGCTAAATATAAAATGATAATTTACTACCATTTTATTGTAATACAAATGAATGTAGAGAATTTTAAAATGTAGGATTACAGAAAACTAAATTTCTGGGGGTGCCTGAGTGGCTCAGTCAGTTAAGCATCTGTCTTCAGCTCAGGTCATGATCCTCGGGTCCTGGGAAAAGCCCGTGTTGGGCTCCATGCTCAGCCAGGAGCCTGCTTCTTCCTCTCTCTTTGCCCCTACTCATGCTCTCTTTCTCATGCTCCCTCTCTATCTCAAAAAAAATAAAATCTTTTAAAAAATTAAATTACATTTCTAATTTTTAATAAAATGCTAGTTTATAAATTATGTGTCCATAAATTTTGGATGAAGTGGTAAGAGTGCCTACAATTCCAAGAAGCAGAATGTTTTTGTATCCTCAATTATTTTATGGAATGAATTTTTTTCTAACTTACCAGGAAAATGTTCTTGTTCTAAGAAGTAAAACTGCTAAAGAGCAAATAGCATGTTTGCTAATTTTCAATTATTATTTTACTCTAATCAAAATGTTAGATTTCAAGAGACTTAACTATGAGAAAGAAACTGAGGGATGCTGGAGGGGAGGTCAGTTGGGGGATGGGGTAATTGGGTGATGGGCATTAAGGAGGGCACTTGATGTAATGAGCACTGGGTATTATATGCAACTGATGAATCGCTAAATTCTCTCTCTGAAACTAATAATATACCATATGTTAACTAAATTGAATTGAAATAGAAATTTTTTTAAAATGTTAGACTTCATAATTTTAAATCTTCTTTCTTTATCAATTTGTCATTAAAAGTATACATACATGATAATAAATTGTTTTAAGATGACTACAAAGGAAAAATTTCTTTGGAATATGGTCTATTCAAGATGTGAAATAACTGAGGTGATGCTGGAAAGAGAAATAAAAACAGCTAAGAACACCTGTAGTTGAATTATTTGAAATTTTGTTTTATTATTTTGGTTGACATTTTCTAGAGTATTTAAGTGTATTACTGGGATTAATTTTTCCATTTGTAAAATTGACCTTAGCTGAATGAATATTTAGCATATACAAAGTATCTGCCTCTTATGGAAAACATCTTGCTACCTTGCATAAATGACCAAGTTCAATAGTGTTCTTCCCTTATCACATAAATCAGCACGAAGTCTTTGCTATTGGCTGAAATGTACTCAGAGCTATAGTAATCACTTATGATATGAAAAATTGGCACCTTCAAGATTAAACTATTGTGCAATTCTCTTTTTGCATATTACTTGGATGATGATAGTGATAATGATAATTAAAAAAAACTACCACTTACTCAGAACCTAAGTATAGATATATTTCAGCTATTATGTATACCTGATCTTATTTAGTTTTTACAATAATTATACTTAAAATGTTATCTGAATTCTGCATCTGAGAGCTATGGGTTCATTAAATGACATAATGGAAAGAAAGTATACATGCTTTCAGATTTGCTCTTGCCCTTATGGTCTCCTTAGGAAACAAATACCTACCCTTTATTAAACTAATTATTACCATCTCTGTTATATATATTATTATAACCATTTTATAACCACAATACAAGGCTCAGTGGAGTAAACTATTAGTTGGTTAGTAACACAGCTAAGAACTGGCATAGGCAAGTTTGAAATTCAAATCAGTGTGTATTTAGAACTCACCATATAATCCATTCTGGCATCAAAAAGGTCAAGTTTTACTATTTTGAAAATTTAAGATTTCACAGAAAAAGTAAATGGCTTAAGAAAAAATAAAAAGATTATTACTGAGAATTGGGAGATAGGGTAATGGAGAGCACCCAAACAAAATAGCAAAAAGCAAATAATAATAATAATAATTTTAAAATGAGGATAAGTTAAAGGATCTCTGGGACAACATCGAGCATAGTAACATTCACATTACAGAGGAACCAGAAGAAAAGAGAGATGTGGCAGAAAATCATATGAAGAAATACTAGCTGAAGACTTTTTTAACCTGGGGAAGTAAATAAATAACCAGGGTCAAAAAGCATAGAAATCCTTAAAGAAGATGAACCCAAGAAGGTCCACACGAAGACACAAAATTAAAATTCAAAAAGTAGTGATAAGGAGAGAATTTTAAAAGCAGCAAGAGAAAAGAAAACAATTACTTTAAAGAAGAATCTCATAAAGGTATCAGCTAATAAAAACATAGACATGAAGCCAAGCATAACACTAAATAAAACCATAAATAACAAAGAAAGAGAGCAAGAGAAGAAAGAAGAGAGAAAATGATGGAACCAACCAGAAAACACTTAACAAGATGGAAAATAGTACATTCTTATCAATAATTACTTCAAATAAAAGTGGCCAAAATGCACCGATCAAAAGACAGGATTGATTGAATAGATAAAAAACAAACAAAAAACAAGACTCATTTTATGCTTCCTACAAGAAACTCACTTCAGACTCAAAAACACATACAGACTGAAAATGAAGGGATGGTAAGAGATATTTCATGCAAAGGAAGCAAAAAAAAAAAACAGGTAGAAAAGCAATACTTATATCAGACAAATTAGACTTAAAACAAATACTATAGATTGGGAGGGAGGGGCAAGATGGCGGAGGAGTAGGCAACCTAAATTTTGTCTGGTCCCAGGAATTCAGCTAGATAGGGATCAAACCATTCTGAACACCTACGAACTCAACAGGAGATCGAAGAAAAGAATAGCAACAACTCTCTGAACAGAAAATCGACCACTTTCTGGAAGGTAGGGCATGCAGAGAAGTGAATCCAAGGTGGTGATATACGGGAAGATAGATGGCGGGGGAAGGAGCCTCCATCAGCCACTACGGGCAAGTGATAGAGCAGTGGAGCACAAAATCAGAACTTTTTTTTTTTTAAGATTTTATTTATTTGACAGACAAAGACACAGTGAGAGAGGGAACTGGGAGAGTGAGAGAGGGAGAAGCAGGCTTCCTGCTGAGCAGGGAGCCGGATGCGGGGCTTGATCCCAGGACTCTGGGCTCATGACCTGAACCGAAGGCAGACTTAACAACTCAGCTTAATGACTGAGCCACACAGGAGCCCCCAAATCAGAACTTTTTGAAGTCTGCTCCGCTGAGGGCCGTTGCTCCAGTGGCTAAGCAGGGCGTGGAACTCTCGCTGGGACAGTGTGGTCTCAGGACTCTCGGGGTCACAGAAAGACTGCAGATGCCTGAGTGCGGCAGAGCTCCCAGGTATCAGTACAGGGAAGCCGACTGCAAAGACGGAGCAGAGGAGTGGGCTCTCAGGTCGGGGTTGCCATAAACCATGATCCGCGGCACAGTCAGGCCACTGCTCTTCCAGCAGGGACCCAACAAGCGGCAGATCTCGGGAGACTCCCTTCCCTCCCCCGGGAGGAGCAGCGTGGGAACACATCGCAGGGATCTGCTGGGTTTGGAGACTTCTGATGGGGTGGGATGCCAGGGATAGAAACGCTGGGTCACAGGCTGGGTGAGCACGGAGTGTGGCCTGTGGCCGGAGACTGGGGAGATGGGAGTGATTTACTGCTTTTCTCTGGGGGCTCAGTGAGGAGTGGGGCCCTGAGTTCTCGGCTCCTCCAGGCAGAGATTGGGAGGCCGCCATTTTCACTCTCCTCCTCCAAAGCTGTACAGAAAGCTTGCAGGGAACAAAAGCAACCAAGAGCAAACCCGAGCAGATTACTTAGCCTGGCCCAGCAAGGGCGGGGCAATTCCACCTCTGGCAAAGACATTTGAGAACCATGACAACAGGCCCCTCCCCCAGAAGATCAGCAAAAACAGCCAGCCAAGATCAAGTTTACTGATCAATAAGAATGGCAGACCTCCAGCACTAGGGGAATACAGCACATAGAATTCATGGCTTTTTTTCCCCTGATTCTTTAGTCTTCCAAAGACAATTTTTTTAATTTATTTTTTCTATTTTTTAATTTTTATTTTTCTATTTCAAACATCTTATCAATCCCTTTTTTAAAAATCTTTTTTATTTTTCATTTTTAGAGTCATATTTTATCCCTTGAAACTAGTTAATCACACACACACACACACACACACACACATATATATATATATATATATATATATATATAAGTTGTTCTCTCTTTAAAATTTTGGGATACAGTTTCATCTAACAGACCAAAATATACCCTAAATCTCTAGTGTATGGCTTTGTTCTAGTCTCCTGCCTGATCACGTTCTCTCCCTTTTTCTTTTTATTTCTCTTCTTTCTTTTTTCAACCAACTTTTTATCAATTCCTTTTATAAAATCTTTTATTTTTATCTTACACTCATATTCCATCCCTTCATTGTATTTACCCTTATTTTTGTACAAATATAAGTTTTTCTTTCTTTAAAATTTTGGGAGGCAGTTTTTTCTAACAGACCAAAATACATCCAAAATCTAGTGTGTGGCACTGATCTATTCACCAGCTGGTCATATTTGATCATATTCTTTTTTTTTTCTTTTAATCTTTTTCCTTTTCCTTTTCTTTTTCTTCTTCTTCTTTTTTTTTCTTTCTTTCTTTCCTTTTCTTTTCCCCCAGTTTCAGGTCTCTTCTGATTTGTTTAGTGACTATTTTTCTGACATCATTGTTACCCGATTAACATTTTGTTCTCTCATTCATCTATTCTCCTCTGGACAAAATGACAAGACAGAAAAAAAATCACTTAAAAAAAAGAACAAGAGGCAGTACCGACTGCCAGGGAACTAATCAATATGGACATTAGAAAGATGTCAGAACTAGAGTTTAGAATGATGATTATAAAGAGACTAGCTGGGCTTGAAAAAAGCATGGAAGATATTAGAGAAACCCTTTCTGGAGAAATGAACTAAAATCTAACAAAGTCAAAATCAAAAAGGCTATTAATGAGGTGCAATCAAAAATGGAGGCTCTAACTACTAGGATAAATAAGGCAGAAGAGAGAATTAGTGATATAGAAGACCAAATGATGGAAAATAAAGCTGAGAAAAAGAGAGATAAACAACTACTGGATCACAAGGGCAGAATTTGAGAGATAAGTGATACCATAAGATGACAAAATATTAGAAAAATTGGGATTCCAGAAGAAGAAGAGAGACAGGGGCAGAAGGTATATTGGAGCAAATTATAGCAGAGAACTTCCCTAATTTGGGGAAGGAAACAGGCATCAAAATCCAGGAGGCACAGAGAACCCCCCTCAAAATCAATAAAAATAGGTCAACACCCCAACATCTAATAGTAAAACAGAAAGGACTGGCATGATATATTCAGAGCACTAAATGAGAAAAATATACAGCCAAGAATACTATATCCAGCTAGGCTGTCAGTGAAAATTGAAGGAGAGATAAAATACTTCCAGGACAAACAAAAATTAAAGGAATTTGCAAACACAAAACTGCCCCTACAAGAAATATTGAAAGGGGTCCTCTAAGCAAAAAGAGAGCCTAAAGGTAAGATGGACCAGAAAGGAACACAGACAATATACACTAACAGTCACCTTACAGGCAGTACAGTGGCATTATATTCATATCTTTCAATAGTTACCCTGAATGTAAATGGGCTAAATGCCCCAATCAAAAGTCACAGGCTATCATATTGAAAAAAAAAACAAGACCCATTGATATGCTGTCTGCAAGAGACTCATTTTAGACCCAAAGACACCTCCAGATTGAAAGTGAGGTGGTGGAAAATCATTTACTGTGCTAATGGACACCAAAAGAAATCAGGGAGGCAATCCTTATATCAGACAAATTCGATTTTAAACCAAAGACTGTAATAAGAGATAAGGAAGGACACTTTATCCTACTTCAAGGGTCTATCCAACAAGAAGATCTAACAATTGTAAATATGTATGCCCCTAACATGGGAGCAGCCAATTATATAAGCCAATTAATAACAAAAGCAAAGAAACACATTGACAACAATACAATAATAGTAGGGGACTTTAATAGCCCCTCACTAAAATGGACAGATCATCTAAGCAAAAGATCAACAAGGAAATAAAGACTTTAAATGAAAGAATGGACCAAATGGATTTCACAGACATATTCAGAACATTCCATCCCAAAGCTACAGAATACACATTCTTCTCTAGTACCCATGGAACATTCTCCAGAATAGATCACATCCTGGGTCACAAATCAGGTCTCAACTGGTACCAAAAGATTGGGATTATTCCCTGCATATTTTCATAACACAATGCTTTGAACCTAGAACTCAATCAGAAGATAAAGTTGGAAAGTACATGGAGGTTAAAGAGCATCCTACTAAAGAATGAATGGGTCAACCAGGAAATTAAAGAAGAATTTAAAAAATTCATGGAAACAAATGAAAATGAAAACACAACTATTCAAAATCTTTGGGATGCAGCAAAGGCGGTTCTAAGAGGAAAATATATAGCAATACAAGCCTTTCTCAAGAAACAAGAAACATCTCAAATATGCAACCTAACCCTACACCTAAAGGAGCTGGAGAAAGAGCAGCAAATAAAGCCTAAACCCAGCAAAAGAAGAGAAATAATAAAGATCAGAACAGAAATCAATGAAATAGAAACCAAAAGAACAGTAGAACAGATCAACGAAACTAGGAGCTGGTTCTTTGAAAGAATTAACAAGATTGATAAACCCCTGGTTAGACTTGTCAAAAAAAAAGAGAAATGATCCAAATCAACAAAATCATGAATGAAAGAGGAGAGATTACAACCAACACCAAAGAAATACAAACAATTCTAAGAACATATTATGAGCAACTCTATGCCAGCAAATTAGATAATCTGGAAGAAATGGATGCATTCCTACAGATGTATCAACTACCAAAACTGAACCAGGAAGAAATAGAAAACCTGAACAGTCCTATAACCACTGAGGAAATTGAAGCAGTAATCAAAAATCTCCCAACAAACAAGAGCCCAGGGCCAGATGACTTCCCAGAGGAATTCTACCAAACATTTAAAGAATTAATACTTATTCTTCTGAAACTCTTCCAAAAAATAGAAATGGAAGGAAAACTTCCAAACTCATTTTATGAAGCCAGCAAAAACCTTGATCCCAAAACCAGACAAAGACCCCATCAAAAAGGAAAATTATAAACCAATATCCTTGATGAACATGGATGCAAAAATTCTCAACAAAACACTAGCCAATAGGATCCAACAGTACATTAAAAGACTTATTCACCATGACCAAGTGGGATTTATCCCTGGGCTGCAAGGTTGGTTCAATATCCACAAAACAATCAATGTGATACAATACATTAATAAAAGAAAGAACAAGAACCATATGATCCTCTCAATAGATGCAGAAAAAGCATTTGAGGAAGTACAGCATCCTTTCTTGATCAAAACTCTTCAGAGTATAGGGATAGAGGGTACATACCTCAATATCATAAAAGCCATCTATGAAAAACCCACAGCAAATATCCTTTTCAATGGGGAAAAACTGAGAGCTTTTCCCCTAAGGTCAGGAACATGGCAGGGATATCCACTATCACCCCTGCTATTCAACATAGTACTAGATGACCTAGCCACAGCAATCAGACAACAAAAAGAAATAAAGGCATCCAAATCAGAAAAGAAGTGAAACTCTCACTCTTTGCAGATGATATACTTTATGTGGAAAACCCAAAAGACTCCACCCCAAAACTGCTAGAACTCATACAGGAATTCAGTAAAGTGACAGGATATAAAATCAACACACAGAATTCAGTGGCATTTCTATACACCAACAACAAGACAGAAGAAAGAGAAATTACAGAGTTGATCCGATTTACAATTGCACCCCAAACCAAAAGATACCTAGGAATAAATCTAACCAGAGGCAAAGAATCTGTACTCAGAAAACAATAAAAAACTCATGAAAGAAATTGAGGAAGAAATGGAAAAACGTTTCATGCTCATGGGTTGGAAGACCAAACATTGTGAAGATGTCAATGCTACCTAGAGCAATCTACACATTTAATGCAATCCCTATCAAAATACCATCCATGTTTTTCAAAGAAATGGAACAAATAATCCTAAAATTTGTATGGGACCAGAAAAGACCCCGAATAGCCAGAGGAATGTTGAAAAAGAAAAGCAAAGCCAGTGGCATCACAATTCCAGACTTCAAGCTCTATTACAAAGCTGTCATCATTAAGACAGTATGGTACTGGCACAAAAACAGACACATAGATCGAGACAGAATAGAGAGCCCAGAAATGGGCCCTCAACTATGTGGTCAACTCATCTTTGACAAAGCAGGAAAGAATGTCCGATGGAAAAAAGACAGTCTCTTCAACAAATGGTGTTGGGAAAATTGGACAGCCACATGAAGAAGAATTAAACTGGACCATTTCCTTACATCACATACAAAAATAGACTCAAAATTGTTGAAAGACCTAAATGTGAGACAGGAGTCCATCAAAATCCTAACGGAGAACACAGGCAGCAACATTTTCGACCTCAGCCGCAGCAATTTCTTCTTACAAACATCATCAAAGGCAAGGGAAGCAAGTGCAAAAATGAACTTGATAAAGATAAAAAGATAAAAAGCTTTTGCTCAGCAAAGGAAACAGTCAACAAAACCAAAAGACAACCGACAAAATGGGAGAAGATATTTGCAAATGACATATCAGATAAAGGGCTAGTACCCAAAATCTAGAAAGAACTTCTCAAACTCAACACCCAAAGACCCACTAACCTAATCAAGAAATGGGCAGAAAACATGAACAAACATTTTTCCAAAGAAGACATGTAAATGGCCAAAAGACACATGAAAATGTGCTCAACATCACATGGCATCAGGGAAATCCAAATCAAAACCTCAAATGAGATACTACTTCATACCTGTCAGGATGGCTAAAATTAACAAGTCAGGAAACGACAGATGTTGGCGGGGATGTGGAGAAAGGGGAACCCTCCTACACTGTTGGTGGGAATGCAAGCTGGTGCAGCCACTCTGGAAAATAGTATGGAGATCCTCAAAAATTTGAAAATAGGACTACCCTACGACCCAGCAATTGCACAACTGGGTATCTACCCCAAAGATACAAATGTAGGGATCTGAAGGGGCACGTGAACCCCAATGTTTATAGCAGCAATGTCCATGCTAGCAAAACTATGGAAAGAGCCAAGATGTCCATCAACAGATGAATGGATAAAGAAGATGTGGTACACACACACACACACACGCGCACACACACACACACACAATGGAATATTATGCAGCCATCAAAAGGAATGAAATCTTGCCATTTGCAATGATGCGGATACAACTGGAGGGTATTATGGTGAGCGAAACAAGTCAATCAGAGAAACACATGTATCATATGATCTTACTGATATGAGGAATTCTTAATCTCAGGAAACAAACTGAGGGTTGCTGGAGTGGTGGGGTGTGGGAGGGATGGGGTGGCTGGGTGATAGACACTGGGGAGGGTATGTGCTATGGTGAGCTCTGTGAATTGTGTAAGACTGTTGAATCACAGACCTGTACTTCTGAAACAAATAATACATTATATATTAAAAAAAAAAAGAAGATATTAGGAAGGGTAAAATGAAGTGGGGGGAATTGGAGGGGGAGACAAACCATGAGAGACTATGGACTCTGAGAAACAAACTGAGGGTTCTAGAGTGGAGGGGGTTGGGGGGATGGGTTAGCCTGATGATGGGTATTAAAGAGGGCACATATTGAATGGAGAAGTGGGTGTTATATGCAAACAATGAATCATGGAACACTACATCAAAAACTAGTGATGTAATGTATGGTGATTAATATGACATAATAAAATGAAAAAATAAAAAATAAATAAAAAATAAAAAAATACAATATATTGGGATAAAATACTATAGCAGGAGGCAAAAAAAATTAAAAAAAGCATGTCATAAGTATTAAAGGATCAATCCAACCAGAAGATATAACAATTGTAGATATCTATGTATTTAATATTGGAGCATCTGAATACATAAAGCAAATATTAACAGATATAAAGGGAGAAATGGACAGAAAAACAATCATAATAGGGAATTTTAGCATCCCACTAACATCAATGGATAGATGATCCACACAGAAAACCAACAAGGAAATGGTTGGTGTGATCATTAGGACAAATGGACTTAACAGATATACAGAATATTCCATCCAAAAAACAGCAGAGGGCGCCTGGGTGGCTCAGTTGGTTAAGCGACTGCCTTCGGCTCAGGTCATGATCCTGGAGTCCCGGGATCGAGTCCCACATCGGGCTCCCTGCTCGGCGGGGAGTCTGCTTCTCCCTCTGACCCTCTTCCCTCTTGTGCTCTTTATCTCTCATTCTCTCTCTCTAATAAATAAATAAAATCTTTAAAAAAACAAAAAACAAAAAACAGCAGAATACACATTCTATTTCAGTGTACATGGAACATTCTCCAGGATAGATCACCCTACTGGTTGATATGCTTGATAAACAGATTTAAAAATCCTCAACAAAATATTAACAAACCAAATTCAGCAATACATTAAAAAATCATTCACCACAACCAAGTGGGATTTATTCCAGGTTTCTGGATGGTTCAATATCCACAAATCAATCAACATGATACATCACATTTACAAAAGGAAGGATAAAAACCATATGATCAGCTCAAAAAATGCAGAAAAGGCATTTGATAAAATTTAACATCTGTCATGATAACCCTATACAAAGTGGATATAGAGGGAACATACCTCAACATAATAGAGGTCACATAAAAAATCCTCAGCTAACATGATATTCAATGATGAAAAACTGGGAGCTTTTAGGAACTAGACAAGGATGTCCATTCTCACCTCTTTTATTCAACATAGCACTGGAAGTCCTAGCTACAGCAATCAGACAAGAGAAAGGAATAAAATCATCTAAATTGGTAAAGAATATGTAAAACTTTCTTTCTTTGTAGATGACATGACACTATATATAGAAAACCCTAAAGACACCACCAAAAAACTACTAGAACTCATAAATGAATTTGCTTAACTTGTAGGATACTAAGTGAACATATATTAATCTGTTGCCTTTCTATACACTAATAGCAAAGTAGCAGAAAGAGAAATTAAGAAAACAATCTCATTCAGAATTGTACCAAAAAGAATAAAATACCTATGCATAAACTTAACCTAAGAGTGAAAGACCTGTACTCTGAAAACTATAAAACATTGATGAAAGAAATTGAAGATGACACAAACAATAAAAAGATATACCATGTTCATGGATTAGGAGAATTAATATTGGTAAAATATTTATACTACCTGAAGAAATTTACATTTTCAATATAATCTCTATCAAAATGTCAATAGTATTTTTTTAATAGAACTACAACAAATAATCTTAAAATTTCTATGGAACCACAAAGCCTTATATAACCAAAGCAATCTTGACAAGGAAAAAATCTGAAGGTATCACAATCCCAAATTTCAAGATATACTACACAGTTATAGTAATCAAAACAGTATGGCACTGCACAAATAAAGACACATAGGACAACGGAACATGATAGAAAGCCTAGAAATAAACCCATGCTTATATGGTCAATTAATCTACCACTAGGAATGAAAGAATATACAATGGTGAATGGACAGTCTCTTCAAGGAATGGTGTGGGGAAAACTGGACAGCTACATGCAAAAGAATGAAACTAAACCACTTTCTTACAGCACACACACACACACAAATGCAAAATAGATTAAAGACATAAATGTGAGACCTGAAATCACAAACCTCCTAAAAGCAAACATAGGCACTAATTTCTTGGATATCAACTTTAGTAACATATTTATGGGTATGTTTCCTCAGGCAAGAGAAACCAAAGGAAAATAAAGTATTTTGGAACTATGACAAAATAAAAAGCCATTGAACAGTGAAGGAAATCACCAACAAAATGAAGAGGCACTCTACTGAATTGGAGAAGATATTTGCAAGTTATATATCTAATAAGTGGTAAACATATAAACATATAAAAACATACAGAGAACTTATATAACTCAACACCAAAAAAACCCAAATAATCTAACTAAAAAATAGGCAGAGGAGGTGAATAGACATTTTTCTAAAGAAGACACACAGATGGCCAACATACACATAAAAAGATGTTTGACATCACTAATCCCTGGGGAAATGCAAATCAAAACCACAATGAGGCATGACCTTACACCTGTCAGAATGGCTAGCATCAAGAAGAGAAGAAACAAGTGTTTGCAGTGATGTGGAGAAAAAGGAAACCTTGTTCTCTCTTGGTGTGAATCAAATTTGGTGTAACCACTGTAGAAAACAGTATGGCGTTTCCTCAAAATATTAAAAATGGAAATGCCATACAATCCAGTCATTCCACTGCTGCATATTTACAATACCCAAAGTAGAGAATCAACCTTAGTGTTCATTGATAGATGAATAAAGAAGATATGATATCTATATCTATCTATCTAAATATATACATACATATATATCTATATAGATATATAGATAAATATATATACATACATACATACAACACATATATACAATGGGATATTATTTAGCCATAAGAAAGAATGAGATTTTGCTACTTGTGACAACATGGATGGACCTAGAGAGTAATATGCTAAGTATGATAAGTCAAAGAAAGACAAATACTCTATGATTTCACTTACATGTGGAACCCAAAAAGAAAACAAATGAACAGAGAGACAAACAAGAAAACAGAAACAAACCAATAAAAACAGAGACAAACTGGTGGTTTCCAGAGGTGAAGAGAGTGGGGGATGGGCAAAACAGGCAAAGGGGAGTGGGAGATACAAACTTCCTATTATGCAATTAATGAGTCATGGGGATGCAAGGTACAGCATAGGGAATATAGTCAGAGTTATTGTAGTAGCATTGTATGGTGTCAGATGGTAGCTACACTTGTGGTGAGCAATACATAACATATAGAATTATGTTATGTACTAAGCTATACACCTGAAATTAATGTAACATTGTGTGTGAACTATACTTCAACAAAAAATGAAAAAAAATATTTTTTTTAGTTTGTCAACACTTATTTTTACAATATCCATATTTTCCCTATATATTATGTGAAAATAAATTACTAATGTTTTTATCAATTTATCTTTTTTCATAAGTCAAGATACAGAAATGAATTCATTGGCTATAAAGTATACATTTGCAATGGTATCTAATCAGCTTGAGTGTTATAAGGCATACTTTTCTGCCATATGAAATAACTCTGGTTTCTATTGTTATCCTTAATACTAAATTGCCTTATTAAAAAAATACAATACCCTAATATTTTGCACTGTATAACCTTTTTAATGTTATTTATATTATTATTATTTCTTTGTTTTTTTAAGATTTTTATTTTATTGTGGTAAGAACACTTAGCATGAGACATCCTCTTAATGGGTTTTTATGTGCAAAATACAGTACTATTAACTATAGGTACAATGTTCTACAGCAGATCTCTAGAACTTATTTATCTTGCTTAAATGAAACCTTATGCCTGTTGATAAGCAAATCCCCATTTCACCCCAGCTCCAGCCTCTGGCAACCATCATTCCATTCTTGAGTATGAATTTGAGAATTTGACTATTGAAGGTACATCATAAAGTGGAATCATACAGTATTAGTCCTTCTGTGACTGACTTATTTCACTCAGTATAATGTCTTTCAGGTTCACCCATATTGTCACATATTGCAGAATTTCTTTTTTTAATAACTAAATAATATTCCATTGTATGTATACATACCAAATTGTCTTTATCCATTTATCTGTCAGTGCACATTTAGGTTGCTTCCATATCTTGGCTATCATGAATAGTGCTGAGATAACTATGGGAGTGCTAATATCTCTTTGAGATACTAATATTAGTTCTTTTAGATAAATATCTAGAAGTGCAATTACCTGATCATATGGTAGTTCTATTTTTATTTTTTAAATTTTTTCTGATGAGGGATTTTTCTTAAATCTAGTAGAGTTAACATTCACTATTTGACCTTTAGCTCATTCATTTGAGAGTGGATTTTTACCTAGGGAATATTTTACATGTATTTCATATAAATGAATCTTATTCTTTTATAAACAAAGTGAAAACATATAGTGTCTCATGTATATTTCAGAGAATTTTTTCCAGTGGTCCTGTATATATGCAAAAAATAACTGGAAAATGGGATGTGAACAAACATTTTAAGATGTAGATTTCCTTAGAATAGAACAAGTAATAGGAGTTCAGGAAAGAAATAATAAATGGCAATTTATGGAGTACTCTAGATACCAATTTAATTAGAGATAAATTTGTTGTCCAAATAATGAGACTGGCATGTGCCAAAAATGGTTTATTCTTAATTGCTTGCTCTCCCTTTTAATTGGATTTTGAAATTGTTTAATGATACAAGCAAGGCCTTTCAAATACTGATCACTTGAGACCAAATCCAAATTGCATTTGGTACACTCAACGAACACAGCAGGGACTTCAGTTTGTAAAAGTATATATCAAGTTAATCAAATGCTGAAATAAAGTGAATTATCTCTTAAATTTATGCCTGGCTCTTGTGAGGATTAAATGAGACAAGGCATATAAAGTTCTTAGTAGTGTGTCTGGCACATAGTAGGGGCTTAGTAAGAAAAAAATGTTACCATAAACAAAAAAATTTCAATAAATTTATGCTATTTTGACACACAGAATCATATCTGTGAGGAAAACAAATACTCCAAGATTTCTCATCTTACTCTTTAGTGATTTCTTGAGTTGGCTGCTGAAATATTTGGCACACATACATTGTCCTATTCCTCTATCTAAGCATTCTTATCTCCATAATCCTTCCCAAACCACCAATTCAAACTAATCCCATTTTCTCTTTTTTTCTTAATGCTGTGTGCACTATGCTTTATTATTATCAATTTCATTTTAATCTTGCTCAATTTTCTACCTCATCTTCAATTTTTTTGCCATGACCAAAGTTGACTCTCCCTCTATTATACCACAATCAGTGTTGCCTTTTCCTTCTATTTCTATCATTCTATATACTGCAGTTACCTTAATCTGTAATTTACCTACTTTCCCCCAACTTCTTCAAGTCAAAGTGAATTCATTCATTTGATTTATGAATATAATTTAATAAGTGCTTTCTGTGTCCCAGGTAGAATCCTAGGTGCTTGAGATATACATCAGTGAACATACTAGACAAAAATCTTTGCACAGGGATAGCTTTCACTCTAGTTGGGGGTGGAAGATAGACCATAAAAATAAATACAAAAAATGAGATTATAATGAAAGTTAAAATTTGAGAATTTCTATTAAATAAAAAAAATTAAAGGGGATGGGCATGAACAAGTAGGTTCATAACTGGAGAGGAATTTTACCTGAAGATGAATTGTACCTGGAGACTTTGGACTTTAGATTTTAGAGTTGATGCTGGAATGAGTTAAGTTTTGGGGACTGTTGGGATATATTTTGCATGTGAGAAGAATAAGAATTGGGGTTGAGAGGGCAGGGGCAGAACACAATGAACTGAATGTTTGTGTCCCCTTCATATTCTTATGCTAAAATCTAAATTCCAAATATGTGGGGGATTTAGGAGGTAACTAGGTTATAAGAGTAGAGCTCTCTCTCAGGAATGGATTAGTGCTCTTCTAAAAGGTAACCCAGGAGTGCTCATCCTCTTTTTGCCATGTGAAGTTGCAATGAGAAGTCTGCAATTTGGAAGAGAGCTCTCATCAGAACCCAACCATGCTAGCACTTTAACCTCAGAATTCCAGCCTCCAGAATTATGAGAAAGAAATATCTTTCTATTATTTATAAGCCATTCTGTATGGTATTTTTTTATAGCAGCCTGAACTAAGACAAGAGGGTACATTTCATTTTGAAATAAAATGGTCAGAGCAGGGCTTATTGAGCAAAGGGAGGTGGAGAAGATAAAGACATTTGCCTAATGGATATTTGGGGGAAGAGCATTTCATGTAAAAAGAAAAAGCTAGTTTAAAAGATAAGGGTTTATGAGAATCGAAGAGGGTATTATATCTAGAATACAGTGAGTAGGAGGTAGAGTAGTTAGTTGGAAAGGAAGTCAGGGACATAAACAGTGGTCAGATCTTGTATAGCGTACTAGGCCATGAAGGTTATATCCTATGTTATTTCTACAGAGGGGAAAGGAGAGATATTGGAGGATTTTGAGCAGAACAGTGTTAAGATCTGGATTACATTTTGGAAGATTTACTGTGTTTGCTATGTTGAGAACAGAAAACACTGAGGATGGGATAGGATGGCAAAGATGGAAAAAAACAAAGTTTCCGTTTCATTTACTCCCATTTGATGTCCATATAATCAATGCCATAATCTATTTATTCTGAAGTTCACTTTTTCTACTTTCTAGGTAAGTCTCAGGTTATATTTTTCTTTTACTGCATTACCTGCTGTCAGTATCAGTAACTATAACATCCATTTCTATCATTTATTATATAGCTGAACATCAAAGATCTTTAACTCATTTTACTCCATTGATATTTACATCACATTACAGCCTGGCTACATCCTAAATCCTAGAAACACAAAACATATCCCACTTCTGGATTGTGAATTTGTTCCAACACCTCTCTCCTCAAAGTTCTTATCTCATCTTCCAAAATCATCACAGCTTTTGGATGAAGTCAACAGAACAGACTTTGATATACATTACCTAATTTCACCAAGATTGTTAATATTCCCCAGCAGCATGAAATTTTATCTTAATATAAGTCGCAAACTCGGGGCACCTGGGTGGCTCAGTCAGTTAACTGACTGCCTTTGACTCAAGTCAGGATCCCAAAGTCCCGGGAACCCGTCTGCTTCTCCCTGCCCCTCCCCTGCTCTCTGTGTCTATCTCCCTCTCTCTCTCTCAAATAAATAAATAAAATCTTTAAAAATAAATAAATAAATTTCAGACTTAGCTATAACAAATACATTCTTAGTACTACCATCCTTGTCAATTTACTAATGTCATTTTCCTGCTTGAAATCTTTTCCTTTATATTTGACCTCTCAGTTCCTCAAGGCCTATTACGTGTTTTACCTTCTTCATGAAGATTGCTCTACAACTTCCAGTCAGCATAGATCTTCTCTTCTTCCATCAACAAATTAGTTGAGCAACATATGTTTAATGAGTACCAGCTAGGTTTCTGGCACTGTACCAAATTTTGAAGAGTCAGATTTTAATCATTAATGAATGTGTTATTACAAACTAAGGGCTCAGAAGGAAAAATTACATAATAAAATAACAACATATAGTCAAGGAATTTGAAATAGCCAAGGAAGCAAGAAGCTGACAACTGACCTGAGATGTACAAATGAACTGGAGTTATTTAGATAAATGAGGTTGGAGATGGACAGGGCAACTCTTTCTGGTGATAATCAGCAGTATGTTAACCATACCTCAGATTTCTGCTTAGATTCAATGCATTATCTTATTTTTTATCACATATATGTTCCTCTGTTTTTTTACGTTTCTGAGTTTTGCTTTACTTTTTCTTCTCTAAAGCCTACTTGATGTTAAAGTCCATGTCTCACTTATTTCGACTTTCCTATTTTACCGCCAATTCCAGTTTCACAATTGTTTGTTTGTTTATAAGTAATCTCTGTGCCAAATGTGGGGCTCAAACTCATGATCCAGAGATCAAAAGTTGCATGTTCTACCTACTGAGCCAGCCAGGCGCCCCCTCCACTATAATTCAGAAAGAGCTAGGTGTGAATTGAGTACTTGGTAAATAATTTTTAGAATCAAATTAAGACACCTGTCTTTTAATCATTGTGCAATATTTATTTATTTTTTTAAAGATTTTATTTATTTGAGAGAGAGAGAATGAGAGATAGCACGAGAGGGAAGAGGGTCAGAGGGAGAGGCAGACTCCCTGCTGAGCAGGGAGCCCGATGTGGGACTCGATCCCGGGACTCCAGGATCATGACCTGAGCCGAAGGCAGTCGCTTAACCAACTGAGCCACCCAGGCGCCCAATTGTGCAATATTTAATCTAAGTGTTGTCTACCTTTAACTTATGGTTAAGATAAAAACCCATCAATGTTAATTAAAACATGGAGTGAGATAATGGGTTTGATTCAAAATAGAGGATCATATTTTTTAATTCATTGCTCCATTTCTTTTTCTTCTAAATTTCCACTATCAGAGGCAACATTGTATTTCCAGAATGTTTTGTGTCCTGAGGAGATAATTCAAGAGAAGTGTGAAAACATGTGCACATGAATTTCATTGCACTGTTATTTATAAAAGATAATAGAAACAAACAAAATAAGAAGCAGTAGGGAGACAGTAATTATATTATGCTACATCAACTTAATGGACTATTATACAGACATTAAAATTAATGGTTATAAACTATCTGCATCATCTTGAAAAATGCATTTAATAATGAAAATCTAAAAACTTAATATTCTATCTCTTCAATGAGTGATAACATTTAAAAAGTATGCATGTGGCCAAAAACTGGAACAAGGGATGGAAAATAGACACATGATTTGTTAAAGTGGACAGTTTACTAGTGATATTTTTGATAGTTTTTATCTTTATAATATATAGGTAACAATATTAAACAGCACTAAGGAAATGTTTTAAATTTATAGAGTTATATGTTATTGGTTAATCAAGGGATAAATATGTATATTTGAATATATAAAATAGACTAGATCAAACATGTATTTCTCCTTGTCCATAAATAATAATTAAAATTTTAACTGTCATATATATGTCCAAATCCATCCTCCAATATTTTTTCTTTTGCTTCTGTTATAAAGGATTCTTTTATCTCCAGATTATCTACTGCATTTCAACTACTCATAGCCTGCAAATGAGTTTTGGCATCTTTCCCATAGTCTTATGCAGGTTCAACAAAGTGTTTTACACATAATTGGTAAATTCATTTGTTTCATTACTTCTATCAGGTGTGACAAAAATTGTAACACCTTTTTTTTACTTTAACTGATTAAAATTACTGGTATTTTGACAATTTTGTATACTTTTAGAATCAACAATGCTAGATTTTGTTTACAGGTTATTTATGAAGAATAGTATGAAATCTCCATACCAGCTGCAATATATTGTTGACCTTTCCAAAGAACATTTGCTATTATTTTTCCCTCTGTGCCCTTGTCTTTCTTTTTCTCTCTGGTTTTACAATAGGCTACAGTGTTTTCTGGAGTGAAAATGATGATCATAACTCTTGTAATTCTGAAGTTTCTTCAAGTGAAAAAGGATTTATAACTCTTACATTATCTATAATTCTGTCTGTATTTGGAACAAAACGTTATTAGATTAACACTGGAAAATGATTTTTAAAAATTTATATTGTCAAAAAATACTTCTTTAATATTAACCTAACATCTCCTAATATAATTTTGCAAATACCCAAGTTTTACAAAGTATAACTTGAATATATTTCTATACTCTTTTTCAGCCTTAGTATTTCTTCTCCAATTATTAAAGACATTGAAACATAATCCTTTTTGCACATTGAAATATTCAGCTTACTTTGTCTACTGCCTTTTTTAGTTAATCAAAAAGTTTTGCTAATATTGGTCCAAAACCTCAACACAAAATAATATTGCATATTACTTATATCTTTTCATAAACTTCATAAACATGTAAGTTTGTTGGGTTAGATTTTTGTAATTATAATATCATTTCAATATACAAATTGTATCCACCATTTAACAGCTTAACACAAAATTTTAATAAAATCATATTGGATTATTGAGTTTCAGTATGGTAGAAACCCAAGTAGGAATATATAACATCTAGATAACAATATTAAGAATAATTTTAAAAGTCTTCTCCAAATTTATCCATTAAAGACTGGCTTTACAAAATCAGCATAAAATTTTAACTATTTCTAAAAGGTATCTTACCTGTCAAAAATATATTTTTGAGTTACTGGCATGAGTAAAGCTATTTCAGTTTTAGTTGCAATGCATCAGAATTCTCTAGAAGCCTAATTTAATATTTGAGGCTTTTCATTAGTGTTTTAAGAACTATTAAATGTCAAGCCAGATAATATACACTGTGGAGTCTATATTGTAAAATCTGGACTGGAGGAATGGATAGGTCATGCTTCTTAATGTCTCCCATTTCTAAAACCCGTTCTAGGACATCTGTCCCATAGTTTCCTATGGCTCTGGTCATTTCTTAATGCATTGGTGGCCATGCTGCCTAACACATGACTTTCCTACTATGACCACAGCCAATTGGGTCAAGGGAGAGCATTTATCTCAAGGGAAGATCATTCACGTGTTAGTCAGTGGACTTTATAAAATTTCTTAATAAGGAATGTTTTAGTTGACAGGAGGAGATGACAAAATTAAACCTGTAAGATTCTTTTGGTGAGGAACTTGAAAGTGTTATGTTATGCAAAGCAACTCTTTGATAGCAGCTACTGAATGTGAAAGACACAGGAGAAAAGGGTAGCAGAGACTACATGGAGAAAGAAAGAAAAAAATTACTATTACTACTACTGCTACTACTACATAGAAATAACTGGTGAATAGCAACAGAAAGGTAGAGGGAGTGTGTAAATCATGTAAGTGATACAGTACTGAAATGAAGATGTATTCTTACTGCAGATTTTGAAGCAATATAAGATCATCACAGGGTATCCTGATTTCTACAGCAACTCTGGATCCTGAATTATCTCCTGGTTCCCCTCATCTATTTTACAAGAGGCATGACTATATTGCAGTTCTGAATTCTATCTGCATGGTCTGGTCTATCCACTATTTCTGGGTTCTTATGAGTCCTGGCTATAAGAAGGAATTTCACTCTCTTTTTATTTCCTTGTTCATTTCCTTGTTTTTCAACCAGCTCTCTTTTTCTAATCTAAATAACGTGATATCTAAGGAAGCTTAATACAGAATCCAGCTAATATAAGAGGAAGAGTTAACATCTTTAAGTGTTTATTGGTCCTTTATTAAAAGTTTCATGACCCTGAAAATACTTCAAATAGAAGTTAAAACATGAAATATAATCTACTGCATATAAATATATAAATATTACTAACTCAACCATTTTCTTAATAAATCAACTTCTTAAAATGTAATTGTTCAATAACAGAGTCAAGCACATATGTGATCTAGTTCCTCATGCTATAAAAAAAAATTGTGCTTGGAACTAACTAAATACTTTCAGAACAATCTGTAAACATCTAGGACCTCACATTAAGAAGTCCCCCAAGAGAAAGGGGAACCCTCTTACACTGTTGGTAGGAATGCAAGTTGGTACAGCCACTTTGGAAAACAGTATGGAGGTTCCTCAAGAAGGTAAAAAAAATAGAGGTACCCTACCACCCACCAATTGCCCTACTAGGTATTTACCCCAAAGATACAAATGTAGTGATCCAAAGGGGCACCTGCATCCCAATGTTTATAGCAGCAATGTCCACAATAACAAAACTATGGAAAGAGCTGAGATGTCATCCATCAACAGATGAATGGATAAAGAAGATGTGGGATATATATATATATATATATATATATACATATATATATATATATACATACATACATACAGTGGACTATCACTCAACCATCAGAAAGGATGAAATCTTACCATTCATATAGATATGGATGGAACTGGCGGGTATTATGCTGAGCAAAATAAGTCAATCAGAAAGACAATTGTCATGTGGTTTCACTCATATGAGGAATGTATGAAACAGCAGAGGACTGTAGGGGAAAGGAGGGAAAAACAGAATGGGAAGAAATCAGAGAGGGAGACAAACCATGGGAGACTTTTAACTATGGGAAAGAAACTGAGGGTTGCTGGAGGGGAGGCAGCTGGGGGGATGGGGTAACTGGGTGATGGGCATTAAGGAGGGCATGTGATGTGAGGAGCACTGGGTGTTATATGCAACTGATGGATTACTGAACTCTACATCTGAAACTAATGATGTTTTATATGTTGGCTAAATGAATTTAAAAAAAAAAAGTCCTCTAAGAAAGAATTCTGTGCATAAATGAAATTTTCTGGTATAAGGAATTGCCATTAGGAGTGCAAAGAATTATGTCAATATAAGAACAAGGAAACTTATAGTAACTTTATAGTCATATTTCAATTAGTTATTTCCTTATCTTTATTGTCCCTCCTAAAAACCAAAAGGGAGTTTCCCTTTTTATATTTAAAAATAAATACTCATTTTTAGCTTTAATATTAAATAATATGTATCTTTGAGAAATCAGTGGGATGAACAGTTATTCTTCATATGATATTAATAAAAATGAAAGAACATGCTGCAGATATTTGGAAATAAATTTAAATAATAGTATAAAATGAGAAACTATAATAGGAAAATTTGAAAGGTAATAGAGAAAATAAATCTTAAGAGAAATTAACAAAGGAGAGGAAAGATAAGCATAAAATGTAGATAGAAACAATCTTTTAAAAGCTTACAAAGATAAAGTATTTGGAACTCAAGTAGAACAATAAGGGGGAACAGAGGTAAAGTATATACATATATAGACAGAGCCTAAAATATACTTAAGAAATAACTATGAGTATCTGTAATTCAAGCATCTTCTCAAGCTTTAATGAAGTATTTGTGGGAGGGAACTCTTATAAGTATACAGGATTTTGATGGTATTGTTTTGATTTATATTATTAATTTTAAAACAAAATAAATAGTCTTTCAATTTGATAAATTGCTTTGCTTAATATGTTGAGTACTATGCTAGTCTATTTTTTAAAGTGAATCCCTTTATCACCTCCTCAAGATTTCATAAGTATTTACTTGTTCTATTTAATCTGTTAATTTCTCCACCTAATTTGTGGAATCCTTTGTTCCTGCTATGTGGATTGCTTGCAGTTTAGGCTTGCTGTACAGTTGTCATTCTAAAATGAAACAACATATGTCTCCCAGGTTCAATAGAGTCTTTCCTGCATCTCACATTTTTCTTCTATATTATTTACTCTCATATTTTTACTGGATAAATCTTCAGAAAACTTCTTAATCTTCCCAGTCTATGCTAGTCTGAAAA
Source organism: Callorhinus ursinus (assembly GCF_003265705.2). Classification (NCBI taxonomy): domain Eukaryota; kingdom Metazoa; phylum Chordata; class Mammalia; order Carnivora; family Otariidae; genus Callorhinus; species Callorhinus ursinus. Next base: position 74,888,837 of record NW_027397066.1, read on the forward strand.
TATCTTTTTTGGGCTTTCAGACCTAATTTTTTGGAATCAAATTCTCATTTGAGTTTTCCTTTACAATACTGAAGATCTTTTTCCTTTTTCTTTTTCCAGCTTTATTGAGATGTAATTGACAAATAAAATTGTATACATTTAAAGTGTAAAATATGATAATTTTAATGTATGTATAAAATATCACAATCAAGTAAGGTGATGGATATATATATATATATATACACACATATATTTTTTCAGTGTGCACTGAAAATGCTTAAGATATACTCTCTTAGCAAATTTAAAGTATACAATATAGTATTATTATTTATAGGCACCATGTTGTACATTAGATCCTCAGAACTTATTCATCATAACTGAAAGTTTGTAGCCTTTGACCAACATTCCCCATTTTTGCCACCACCACCCCCAGCCCCAGCCCCTGGTAACTGCCATTCTATATTCTGTTTCTATGAGTTCAACTTTTTTTCTTTTTTTTAGATTTCATATATAAGTGATATCATACAATATTTCAGTATTTGTCTTTTTCTCTTTGGTTTATTTCACTTAGTATAATGCCCTCCAATTTCATCCATGTTGTCCCAAATGATTGGATTTCCTTTCTTTTTTAAGGCTGACTAATATCCCATTGTTTTCCACATCCTCTATTGCTGATGAGAAATATCCTTCTAGTCTAACTGTGGTCCTTTCATGGATACCTTATTCCTGCCTCCCTCCCCCATTCTTCAAGCATGTAGGGCACTCTCATTATCCTCATTGTTCTGAAATTTTAAAAAGGTGTGTTGTGTTCATTCATATTTATGGGATCTTGATAGGATTTCCAAATCATTCAGCTCTGAGAAATTCCCTAGTATCATTTTAATTACTTTTTTTCTATTTTCCCCATTATTTCCTTTTGAAATTTTAATAGGTGGATGGTGACACTGCTGAAAAGAACCTCTATGATTCTTATATTTCTATGTTATTTTTCATCTTTTTTTTTGTTCTGCACTGTCTTTTCTATATTCTAATATTTTTATTTCTTGCCTAATAATTTCTGCAATTACATATTTAATTTGCTAAGTTATTTATTCTTAAATTGTTCATTCATTGTAAATGGTACTGATTAGTTTGAACAGGTGACCATTTAGTTAACCATTTTTGTGTTAATAGGCTATTCCACTCTTTTTTTTTTTTTCTTTTAAACTCATGCTTCTACAAACATGAATATTTTGGTCTATGTTCCCATGTGATTTTGAAGAATATCTCAAGGTCATAAGTACTAAAATGTAGAAATGATGAATCATGGATTATACACATTTTCAATTTAGGTATTATTTATTTGGAGATATTTATTTAGATATTATTATTATTTGGAGATATTATTCTCCAAAGTGATTGCATTTTCCCTTCATCTCCAATAGTATATAAAAATTCCCTTTCTCTACATCCTTCTTATTTTTACATTTTCAATTGTTTGCTAATCTAGGAGATATGAAATACTGTGTGGCTCTAATTTGTATTCCCTTGAGTGTTAGAAAAGTTGAGTCTCTTTTATTTATTATTTATCTGTGTTTCTTCTTCTGTGGGTTGGGTTTTATATTCAGTTGGTTTTGCTGATTTGCTTGTCAGTATACTTGTTCCAGTCCAGGACCAGTCTATTTTAGTTTCTAAATTTGAGGTGTCCTGGATCATGCTGTCAGCCAAAATTTGAACCTCATACAAATGCATATTAAGACCTATGTTTATAAATTTTTAGGGAAGTCTCTTTATCTTCCTAAAAGACTAGGTAAACTCTGGAATGGAACCTGAGATAGGTGGGTATTATTTTCATCTCTGTTTGCTGGCAGGTTGATTTGATTTTTTTTAAATTTTATTTTATTATGTTATGTTAATCACCGTACATTACATCATTAGTTTTTGATGTAGTGTTCCATGATTCATTGTTTGTGTATAACACCCAGTGGAAACAGTCAACAAAACCAAAAGACAACCAACAGAATGGGAGAAGATATTTGCAAATGACATATCAGATAAAGAGCTAGTATCCAAAATCTATAAAGCACTTATCAAACTCAACACCCAAAGAACAAATAATCCAATCAAGAAATGGGCAGAAGACATGAACAGACATTTTTCCAAAGAAGACATCCAAATGGCTAACAGACACATGAAAAAGTGCTCAACATCACTCGGCATCAGGTTGATTTGATTTTGTTCACCTTAAACTTCGACAGTCCCAGCTTGCTGCAAGGCATCAAAGTTCCAACAATTTCTATGTCCCAAGGACTTATCTCCTTTTCCCCACACATAAGTTAAAGCAATAATCTATGTTACAGAATCTGGCAAATGCCTGAATGTCCTTTAACTTCAGCAGCAGCTTACTAATATGATATGTCTGCTCATTTAGGAAATACACCCCTCCCCCGCCAAAAAAAAGAATAGGAAAAAGAAAGAAAGAAAAAAACAAAGAAAAGCAAAATATAAAAGCTCATTAGAGCTTGGTTAAATGGGTGGGACCTAGGTAAAGCACATACAAAAATACCAGAATGAGGAAGTCTTTACTCTGTTTTTAATACCCTCAGTGTCTTCCTTAGGTGTCTTCCAGAAATTTTGTTTAGTCAATATTGAGAAAAACCTTCCTAATTTTGATTGGATTATAAAAAACTGGCCTCGGGTGCCTGGGTAGCAGTCAGTTAAGCGTCCGACTCTTGGTTTCTGCTCAAGTTATGATCTCAGGGTTCTGGGATTGAGGCCTGCCTCCAGCTCCACGTTCAGTTCAGAGGCTGCTTGAGATTCTCTCTCTCCCTTTCCCTTTGCCCCTTTGCTCATGCTCGCTCTCTCTCTCTCAAATAAATAAATATTTAAAAACAAAAAAATAAAAAACTGGACTGAGTCTTCTGTACATGTAATGAAAATAGGTTACCTACAATTGCAAGTAAACATCTGTACATAATGCTCTCTTGTCATGATCATATTTCATCTCACATGGCCTGTCACTGTAAAAATCCAATCTTCAAGGATTCTACAAGGCATGCCAGGTCTGCCCCAGCTGTAGCTCTTCATGTATACTCTTAACTTCCCTGTCCTCTGCTTTTCTTTAACAATTACTCTTTCCCTAATCTTACTCAGTTTTTCAGAAATTTCTTGAAAGGTCTTTTATTCTATTGCTTGCTCAATTTTCTCACTCTTTTCATATTTTTGTGGTTTCATTTTTTTATTATTTTTTATTATCACTTAAATATGGAGTTTTGGGATGGAGAATGTAGATAATTACACTACTTAATAAAGTAGTGATGCAGGAGTAGGTTCTGGTAACTTAAAAAGTTAATTCTTCTCCTACTGGACAGCTACATTTTAGATTCATGCAGGAATACAGGACTGGTATTTTAAATTTCATGTTAGGAATACATCAGTCATTAGAATTTTTATATCAGGTTTCTTAATTTCTTAATGTTGGCATATTATTCTCCTATATTTTTGTTGGCACTATGTGAGTTGAATATGTCTGCAACAAGTATCCAGTGTGCATGATTCCATTTTATGATCTTTTTTAGACCCTTTTTCTTAATTATTAAAAAATCCCAAGAAGTGGTTACTATTCTCCATATTTACAAAAGAATAGACTAAGGTGGTTTCATAAGATTAATTAGTTTGCCAGATGTTAGTGAGAGGACTTGAGTCTTCTTTCAAGTCCAGGTTGTCTGACATCAGTGACTATTATAGCCTGAAGAATAGTGTATGTTTTTGCCATGTAGATGATAAGTAAAATAAACCATATAGTTATCTCACTAAATAAATATTCTATATATTTTATGAAAATGTTACATATGTTATTAAAGTGTATGTTGATTTGTGAGAGTTTGAAGATTATATTCTTTTCTTCACATCAAATAACTTGAAAGGGGAGCCAATAGTAAAATGCCTTCAGTCTTCATTTTATATGATCCAAATGCTTCAAATAATTATGTGACCAAATAATTAGAAATTATTTAGTGTCAAATATGCCTATATGTATGTGTGTGTGTCTATGTATGCATATGTTTTACATATATGCATGTATATACATAGACACACATAAATAATTTAGAATATGTGCTTTCTTAAAAAATACAAAGTGGTCCCCTGATTAAACAGACTCAATTTAATTACTACCTACACTGGTAACACAAAGTCCAAGCCTCTATCATCTCTCTCCAGGCCTAAGTAATCTCTCTAGTCCAATTTTACCCTTTCCCCTACTTACATTTTATTTTGCATACAGAAATATTTTTCAAACATAACTCACATCTTGTCACTCCTCTGCTTACACTCTTTCAATACATTTCCATTGAGTTTAACGTAAAAATACAAAGCCCTACACTCACCGACTTGGCCCTACATAAATATTGTACTTATTTTTTTCTCCAACTCATCTGTGTACATCTTCCCTTTCCTCATTACATTCCAGCCACAGTGATGGTATTCTCATTCATCCAAACACCTACCTCAGACCTGTGGCAATTTCTACTCTATCTGAAGTAATTACCACCAGGGTATTTGACATAAGGCTTTGCCATATTTCTAAACATAGCATCCTATTTTATTTGTATCTTAGTGTACAACTGATATTTTAAAATACTTTATTTTTTAAGTAATCTCTACACGCAACATGGGGCTTGAATTCACAACCCCAAGATCAAGAGTTGTGCCCCCACAACTGATTTTTTGGTTGTTCATAATATATTTTGACCCTTCATCTCTACATTGGTTTTATTTTTATTTATCATAGAGTATAATATACTTCAGAAAAATACGCAAATCATGGTGCACAGTTCTGTCAACTTACAAAATGAACACATCCATCTAACCCCCCTTAGGTCAAGATAATGGACATTACCCACAGTCCACAAATCTCCATTATTCATTCTCCCTGTCACATCCTCCTGAAGATAAACACTGCTTTGACTTTTATCTCTATAGATTAGATTTCCCTATTTTAACTTCAAATCAATGGGTTATATATTATGTATTATTTTGTGCCTAGTGTATTTTTTATACTCTTTTTAAGGTATAATTGTGTCTGATTTCTTTTTATTATAGTAAAAAATTAATGTTAAATCTACCTCTTAATAAATTTTTAAGTGTATAGCATAGTACTGTTAACTATATGCACATTGTTATAGAACAGATCTCTAGACCCCTTCACCTTGCATGACCAAAGTTCCATTTCTATTAAACAGAAACTCCTCATTTCTCTCTCTCTCAGCCCTCTTTACTCTATGTCTTTTACTCTATTAATTGTTCCCTTTGCTGTGCAGAAGCTTTTTACTTTCATGTAGGCAATAATTTTTTGGATATGATGCCAAAAGTACATGCTATAAAAACAGATAGATAAGTGGGACTAGATCAATGCCAAGTTTATTTGGATCTTGAGTCACTAGATCTGCATATTGTCAGTATTCTCAGTGCTACACTAACTGAAGGCAGAAGTAAAATTTCAAAAGAGGTGTGTGTGTTTGTGTGTGTGTTTCTGTGTGTCTGTGTGTAGCTAGTGTGTCCATATTTGCTTATATGGTTGCCTGTAGTAGATAAGGAAGTCTATGGGAAGAAAACCATTCCATGAGGAAAAATAATAATCTGGCTATCTGATGAAAAATTATATACAAAACATTGGAATTATAAACAGAAGTGCTTTTAGAAGAAAAAAAATATCTTATCTATTGCTGGAGCTAAGGACTAAGGACAATGCTGGAAATTTCAAGATATCTAACTTGATCAACAGAGACAGTTCTCCTCCTTCTCCAGATATTTGTGGTCCAAAGAACTATGAATACACTAAGTAACTAAGGGTAGATGAGTCTATAAAAAAAGCCCCAAAGAAAGGGCAGGTTATTTTAGAGTGAAGCAGAGAAAACATGAAGGGTTATGCTTTCAGAGCAAAATGTATCAAACTCTAATGGAGATTATAACATAAAAATATTCTTCAACTGGCAGCATGGGGCATGGAGGAAAATTAATGATAAATATAGAAAGAAACTGGTGCATTGTGGAGGTTTAATACAGGATTTAGTTGTAACTCTATTATTCCCTGGCTTGGGGATCTTGGGCAAATTAAATGATATGAGCTTCATTTTCATCATTTGTAACATGGAAATGCCTACTTCATTTACAGTTGTTATATTGATCATAAAATTGTATATATTTTTAAATGTTAAACAGCACAAGGTATACAATGATAACGGTAGCAATCTGAATAAGAAAACTTTATTTGGATCAGTATAATCAGAGAGTTTTGCCAGCTCCTTCATGCCATCAATATTCCTATGTATTCCTCATATTGAATCAAATCCCATCAACATATATATTTGAAATAATGGAAATATCTTGTTGCAAATATCCTTCAAAACTATAAGGTTAGTCTTTACTAGTGTAATGTAGAGTGTCAAATATAAGCTCCTAGTCTAATAACATTAGGAAAATCTTTGATTATTCTGAAATCTTTCCTCATTTGTAAAGTGAAAGACTTTTGAGCTAAGTAATCCAGTCAAAACATTGTAAAACATTGTAAAACGTTATAATATTTAACAAGTTCAAAGGATTTTAGAGTTTAATTCAATTTTCATAATAAAGCAGGATAAATTAATATGAAAATTTTTAATCTATCACTTAATATTATCCATTTTTTGTCATGTCAATATTAAATTAATAACTTTTGTTATCAAATTTCACCGTAAATTTAAAAATGAAGTTTGTACTGCCTTTTTTAACATCTAATTTATTCTACAGATATTCTCTGCATTTAAAGGCTCCCTTTTGGTAGAAGTATTGGAACTATTGTGGCATGTATGATGATAACCACTATCATAGTTTTAAAAAAATAGTATAAGGGGAGTGATGTCACCAAGATGGTGATATAGGTTGTTTCTGACTTCACTCCCCTCACAAGAACGACTAACAATTATTCAAGAATCTCTCTCTCTACCACTGAGAGAATCCTAGAATGTAGGCTGAGGCTGAAGCACCCACCTCTGCACAACAGAGACCAAGACAGACTGCATTACTCTTTAAATGAATTTCCCCTCCCCCAGTCTGGATGTGACAGAGAAGGGGGAAGGACTTGCAACAACCAGCACATGGATCTTGGTAGCCCCAGTTCATATATGCAGTGTCCAAGTAGTAGTCTCAACCAGCAGTTTTGGTTACCTGCAGAATTAAGTCAGGGTGCACTCTGACCAGGGAACTTAGTGGGGTACAGATCTGCCTGATTCAAACCCCCAGATGAGGAGATTTGCTGGACCTGGAGCTTAGTGTGCCCATATCAAAGAAAGAAGCAGAGTTACTGTCCCTCCTGTTGTCTTCTGACCCCATCTGCCTAGAAGATTTGGTGACAATTTCTGGAAGCCATGTTGGCCCCATGGTGCTCCAGCTGAGAGGCACGGGGAAGATCTGATCATCCCCAGAGCAAAGCCAGTTCTGAGAGTAAAAAGATCCTATGCTACATCCAGGTAGAGGGATTAATTAATATCTAAAGCTGAGGGTAGCTCCTGGCCCCTCTCAACCAGATAACCTGTTTGAGAAATTGAGAGTAACCTGGAGTGGACCTTTCCTGTCCCACCCAGGCAAGAGAGAAAAGAAAGAGCCCCTAACCTGTTGTGGAGGGTGTCTTCAGTTCTCACCTGACCAGAAAGGCTGGTGACAGCTCTTGAGCCCAGCAGCACTCAAGCCTAGAGAAGGGCAGTCAGAGTTGATAGTTTGTAAAGCAGAGCCAGGGTTCCTATTTAACCAGAGAGCTTGGGGGTGCAGCTTGGCTTGAGTTAAGACAATAAACAAAGAGTTTACTGGCTATACAGCTGCATCTCCCACTGCACCCAGGCAGGGAATTTAATTTATAGCCTCGTTCATCCCTGATACAGCCTTTAATCTGTCCAACAAGGAAACCTAACCAGAGCACATGGACAACTACATAGGCCACTCAGCCGGCCTACATACAGTGACACTTGAACAGAGAGCACAGCATACGCAGTGCTCATCCTATAGCCCCACTTGGGCAGGAAAATAAGACAACAGTCCTATCAAACTGTTCTCAGCCAGAGAAACAACTACTGAACCCCATCCTCAGAACTCAAATAATTGTCTCACCCAAAAATAGACCCTAATAGCAGGTCCCACCTGCCCAAGGATATTATAAGCAGACACACCTAGAAACCTAAACTGAGCTCTGATGAATGATCTCTGCCAAAGTAATCTGTAAAGTCTGTAAGAGGAGCCTGATTACCTAAAAGCACAGACACCAACATTAGGAATAAAGGATCATGAAAAATCAGGTAAATATTTTATAACCAAAGGAAACTAATAAATCTCTAATAACTGACCCTAAAGAAATGAAAATCTTTGAATGTTCAGACAAAGAATTCAGAATGGATAGACATCAGCATCATGTGTTAGAGCACCTAAATATAAAGCAATAACTAACAGAGCTAAAAAGAAGAAAAAAACAGTAATACAATAATAGTTGAAGACTTTAATATCCTACTCTCAACAATAGATAGATCATCCAGACATAGAATCAAATAAGAAGACAGTGGATTTGAACAATACTATAGACCAAAATGGACCTAGCAGAGATATGCAGAGCAGTCTATCCAACAAGAGCAGAATACAAATTCTTCTTAAGTGCACGTGGAGCATTTTCTAGAATAAACCATATATTATGCCACAAAACAAGTCTTTAGCAAATTAAAGAAGATTAAAAGTATACCAAGTATCTTCTCTGACAATAACATGAAACTAGAAATCAACAATGAAAGGAAAACTGGAAAATTCATGAACACATGGAAATTAAATAACAATCCCCTGAAAAACCAATGGATCAATAAAGAAATTAAGGGGGGAATAAAAGTTTCTTGAGAAAAATGAAAATGGATACACAACATACCAGAACTTGTGGGATGCACCAAACACAGTTCTAAAAGGGAAGTTCACAGCAATGAATTCATAGATTAAGAAGCAAGAAAGATCCCAAATAAGTAATGTAACTTTACACCTTAATGAATTAGAAATATAACAAACTGAGCCCCCCACAAAAAAGAATAAACTGAGACCAAAGTTAGCAGAAGAAAGGAAATAATAAAAATTAAAGCAGAAACAAAAAGAACAAACTGAGCCCAAAGTCAGCAGAAGAAAGGAAATAATAAAGATTAGAGCAGAAATAAAATAAAGTACAGAAAACAACAGAAAGAACAGGAAAACAAATAGCTAAACTAAGAGTCAATTCTTTAAAAAGATTTTTAAAAAATACAAATCCTTGACTAACCAAGAAAAAAAGAGAAAGGATGCAAATCAACAAAATTATAAACAAAAAAGGAGACATTACAACTGATACCACATAAATTCAAAGGATCAAAGGAAGCTACTGTAAACAACTGTATGCCAAGAAACTGGATAACCTAGAAGAAATGGAAAAATTCTAGAAGCATACAACTTACCAAGATTAAATCAGGAAGGCGTTCCTGGGTGTCTCAGTTGGTTGAGCATCTGACTCTTGGTTTCAGTTCAGGTCCTGATCTCATGGGTTGTGGGATCAAGGCCCATATCGGGTTCCACACTCAGTGGGAGTCTGCTTGGATATTCACTCCCTCTGCCCCTTTCCCCCACTCATGCTTTCTCTCTCTCTCAAATAAATAAAAAAATAAAATCTTTAAAAAAATATTAAATCAGGAAGAAATAGAAAATCTGAAGAGATCAATTACTACTACTGAGTTGAATCAGTCATCAAAAATCTCCCAACAGCAAAATTTCCCAACAAAGAACAGCACAGGACCAGATGGTGTCACTGGTTAAATTTAAAAAACATTTAAAGAAGAATTAATACCAATCCTATTAAAACTCTTCCAGAAAATCAAAGAGGAGGGAACACTCCCAAACTCACATGACAAGACCAGCATTATCCCAATACCAAAACCAGTAAAGGACACTACTAGAAAAAGAAACTATAGACCAATAATTTTGATGAATATACATGTAAATACTCTCAATAAAATGCCAGCAAATTGATTTCATTGGCACATTAAAAGGACCATTGATCATGACTGAGTGGAGGTTATCCCTGGGATACAAGGACATTTCAACATATGCAAATTAATGTAATAAATCACATTGATTAAATAAAAGAAAAAATCACATAATCATCTCAACAGACACAAGAAAAACATTTGGAAAAATACAACATTCATTCATGACACAAACTCATAACAAATCAGGCATGCAGTAAAGGTCATTTATGACAAGTCCACAGCTAACATCCTATGGAAATGGTGATAAATTGAAAGTTTTATTCTAAGATCAGGAACAAGGATGTTTATTCTCACCACTTCTATTTCAACATAGTACTGAAGGTCCTAGCTAGTTCAATCAAGCAAGAAAAAGAAAAGTATCAGAATTAGAAAGGAAGAAGCAAAATTATCTATATTTGTAGATAATATGATTTCATATGTAAAAAATCCTAAAGATGTAGCAAAAACACTGTTAGAGCTAATCAATGACTTCAGTCAAGTTGCAGGACACAAAATTAACATAAAAAATCAACAGCATTTCTATACATAATCTATATATATTCTAGAATTCATAATTCTATATACGAATTTTCTGAAAAAAATCAATGCCATTTACTATAGCATCAAAACAATAAAATTCTTAGGAATAAATAAAGATCTCTATTCAGAAAACTACAAGACATTGATGAAAGAAATCAAGGAAGAAACAAATTAATGGAAATGTATCCTATGTTTAGGTACTCTGGGGCAAAGATGGTGGAGAAGTAGGGGACCCTATTTCAACTTGTCCCCTGAATTGAGCTGGTTATCTACCAGACCACTCTGAACACCCATAAAATCAGCCTGAGATGTAAGAAGATATATCTGGATCTCCACAAACAGAATAACGCCAGCACGTGGTTTTGATGTATGAAGCAGGAAGCCAAGATTCTGCTGGCAGATATTGGAAGATAAACAGAAGGGGGAGGGAGCTGCCATAAGCGCTTGAGCCGGTAAGATGAACTAACACAGGAGCGCAATATCCTCCCGCACTGGGGACTGGGCACAGACTTGCAGACCAGTTGCGGCAGGGAAAGGACTTTAGGGCAGCCCCCTAGACTGAAATCTGGAGCTGCAGGGGCATGGGTGGAAACTGGGGGTGGCTGGTGATTTTAGAAGCACAAAGGACAGAGACGTGCCTGGACCTGGAAGCGAGGGCTGGGAGTGCTGTTGTAGGGCACACAATCCAGGACGCTGCATTTTTAGCAGCACAGACAGAAATGGAGACAGTGTGGCCTGGTGAACTCACTGAAGAACAGACTGCAAAATCTCTGTTCTGAGGCAGAGGATTAGAAATGGTCACTTCTGTTCTGACTCTTGGAAGAGACATGGAAAGTCACCAGGGAAAGCTGCCAGAGAACAAAAGCCCCCCATAAACAGTTTTCACTGAGCAGGGCAACTCTGCTCAAACAGGGTTGACCGAGTAACAGCGTGGCAGGCCCCTACCCCAGAAGACAAGCTGGAAGAAGAAGAGGCTGACAACCCTAACGTCCCTATAAAACAGGTGCATCTTGCTTGGGTTGTCATCAATAATTTGGACTCTGTAAATTCCCTCAACCACCCCTCAACAGAATGACTAAGAGGAGGAATCCCCAAAATAGAAAAGACTCAGACACTGACTTTTGCCACAGATTTAAAAATGAATATAGATTTAAGCAAGATGTCGGAAATAGACTTCAGGGTAACAGTTATGAAGACGATAGCTAGAATGGAGAAATCGATTAATGGCAACATAGAGTCTCTAAGGGCAGAAATGAAAGCTGAATTGACAGAACTTAAAAATGCTGTCAAAGAGATCCAATCTAATCTAGAATACTCTAACAGCTAGGGTAAACGAGACAGAAGAACAAATTAGTGATCTAGAAGAAAAACTGATAGAAAAGAAGGAACACGAGAAGGCCTGGAATAAACAGCTTAAAATCCATGAAAACAGAATTAGAGAAATAAGTGACTCTATGAAATGTTCAAATGTCAGAATTATTAGGATCCCTGAAGGGGTGGAGAGAGAGAGAGAGGACTAGAAGATATATTTGAGCAAATCGTAGCTGAGAACTTCCCTAATCTGGGGAATGAAACAAGCATTCATGTCCTTGAGGCAGAGAGGATCCCTCCCAAGATCAAGAAGAACAGACCAATGCTCCAGCATGTAATAGTAAAACTCACAAATCTTAGAGCCAAGGAAACCATCTTAAGGGCAGTTAGGGGGAAGAGATTCCTAACGTAGAAGGAGGAACATCAGAGCAATGTCAGACCTATCCACAGAGACCTGGCAAACCAGAAAGGGCTGGCAAGACATATTCAGGGTACTAAATGAGAAGAACATGCAGCCAAGAATACTTTATCTGGCAAGGATGTCATTTAGAATGGATGGAGAGATACAGAGCTTCCAAGACTGGCAGAAATTGAAAGAATATGTGACCATTAAGCCAGCTTTGCAAGAAATATTATTGGGGGTTCTATAAAAGGAGAAAGACCCCAAGAGGGATATAGAACAGTAATTTACAGAGACAATCATTAGAAACAAGGACTTTACAGGCAACATGATGACAATAAAGTCATATCTTTCAATAATCACTCTCAACATGAACAGCCTAAATATTCCTAAATGCTCAATGAATTAGAAACCAGAAATACAGAAGAGCAGATCAACAAAACTAGAAGCTGGTTCTTTGAAAGAATTAATAAGATCAATAAGCCACTGGCCAGACTTATCCAAAAGAAAAGAGAAAAGACCCAAATTAATAAAATTATTAATGAAAGGGGAGAGATCATGACTAACACCAAGGAAATAGAAACAATTATTAGAAATTATTATCAATAACTATATGCCAATAAATTGAGCAACCTGGAAGAAATGGATGCCTTCCTGGACACCTACAAGCTACCAAGACTGAAACAGGAAGAGATTGACAGCCTGAATAGGCCAATAACCAATAACAAATTTGAAGCAGTGATCAAAAACCTCCCAAAAAACAAGAGTCCAGGGCCTGATGGATTCCCTGGGGAGTTCTACTAAACCTTCAAAGAAGAAATAATACCTATTCTCCTGGAGCTGTTTCAAAAAATAGAAACAGAAGGAAAGCTTCCAGACTCATTCTATGAGGCCAGCATTACCTTAATCCCCAAACCAGGCAAAGACCCCATCAAAGAGGAGAATTTCAGAACGATATCCCTGATGAATATGAATGCCAAAATTCTCAACAAAATCCTAGCTAATAAGATCCAACAATACATTAAAAAGATCGTCCATCACAACCAACTGGGATTTATCCCCGGGATGCAAGGGTGGTTCAATATTTGCAAATCAACCAGTGTGCTAGAACACATTAATAAGAGGAGAGAGAAGAACCATATGGTCCTCTCAATTGATGCAGAAAGAGCATTTGACAAAATACAGCACCCTTTCCTGATTAAAACTCTTCAGAGTATAGAGATAGAGGGAACATTCCTCAATTTTGTAAAGTCCATCTATGAAAAACCCACAGCGAATATCATCCTCAATGGAGAAAAGCTGAGAGTATTCCTCAATGTTGTAAAATCCATCTATGAAAAACCCACAGCGAATATCATCCTCAATGGAGAAAAGCTGAGAGTCTTTCCCTTAAGATCAGGAACACGACAAGGATGCCCAGTATCACCACTATTGTTCAACATAGAACTAGAAGTCCTAGCAACAGCAATCATACAAAAAGAAATAAAAGGTATTCAAATAGGCAAAGAAGTCAAACTCTCTCTTTCTCTGCATATGATGTGATACTTTATGTGAAAAACCCAAAAGACTCTACCCCCAAATTACTAGAACTCATATAGCAATTCAGTAATGTGGCAGGATACAAAATCAATGCACAGAAATCAGTTGCTTTCTTATACACTAACAATGTAACTGTAGAAAGAGAAATTAGACAATCGATTCCATTTACAATAGCACCAAAAACCATAAGATACCTCGGAATGAACCTAACCAAAGAGGTAAAGGATCTATACTCTAGGAACTACAGAACACTCATGAAAGAAATTGAAGAAAACACAAAAAGATGGAAAAACGTTCTATGTTCACGGATCAGAAGAATAAACACTGTTAAAATGTCTATGCTGCCTAGAGCAATCTATACCTTCAATGCCATTCAGATCAAAATACCAATGGCATTTTTCAATGTGCTGGAACAAACAATCCTAAAATTTGTATGGAATCAGAAAAGACCCTAAATCGCCAAGGAAATGTTGAAAAAGAAAAACAAAGTGGGGTCATTAAGTTGCCTGATTTCAACCCTATTACAAAGCTGTGATCATCAAGACAGCATGGTACTGGCACAAAAACAGACACATATACCAATGGAACAGAAAAGAGCCCAGATATGGACCCTCAACTCTATGGTCAAATAATCTCTGACAAAGCAGGAAAAAAATATGCAATGGAAAAAAGACAGTCTCTTCAATAAATGGTGCTGGGAAAATAGGACAGCTATATATAGAAGAATGAAACTCGACCATTCTCTTACACCATACACAAAGACAAACTCAAAATGGATGAAAGACCTCAATGTGAGACAGGAATTCATCAAAATCCTAGAGGAGAACATAGGCAGTAACCTCTTCAGCATTGACCACAGCAAATTCTTTCAAGACACGTCTCCAAAGGCAAGGGAAACAAAAGCAAAACTGAACTGTTGGTACTTCATCAAGATAAAAAGCTTCTGCACAGCAAAAGAAACAGTCAACAAACAAAAGGCAACCCACGGAATGGGAGAAGATATTTGCAAATGATACTACAGACAAAGGGCTGATATCCAAGACCTATAAAGAAATTCTCAAACTCAACACTCAAAAAACGAATAACCCAGTCAAAAAATAGGCAGAAGACATGAACAGACACTTCTCCAAAGAAGACATACAAATGGCTGACACATGAAAAAAATGCTCATCATCATTAGCCATCAGGGAAATTCAAATCAAAACCACACTGAGATACCACCTTACACCAGTTAGAATGGCAAAAATTGACAAGGCAAGAAACAACAAATGTTGGAGAGGTTGTGGAGAAAGGGAAACCCTCTTACACTGTTGGTGGGAATGCAAGTTGGTACAGCCACTTTGGAAAATAGTGTGGAGGTTCCTCAAAAATTTAAAAATAGAGCTACCCTATGACCCAGCAGTTACACTACTGGGTATTTACCCCAAAGACACAGATGTAGTGAAAAGAACGGCCATATGCTCCCCAATGTTCATAGCAGCAATGTCCACCATAGCCAAACTGTGGAAGGAGCCGAGATGCCCTTCATCAGATGAAGGGATAAAGATGTGGTCCATATATACAATGGAATATTATTCAGCCATCAGAAAGGATGAGTACCCAACATTTGCACCGACATGAATGGAACTGGAGGGGATTATGCTAAGTGAAATAAGTCAAGCAGAGAAAGACAATTATCATATGGTTTCCCTTATATGTGGAACATAAAGGATAACATGGAGGACATTAGGAGAAGGAAGGGAAAAATGAAGGGGAGGAAATCAGAGGGCGAGACGAACCATGAGAGACTATGGACTCTGGGAAACAAACTGAGGGTTTTAGAGGGGAGGGGGGTAGGTGTGGGTTAGCCTGGTGATGGGTATTAAAGAGGGCACATATTGCGTGGAGCACTGGGTGTTATACGCAAACAATGAATCATGGAACACTACATCAAAAGTAATGATGTACTGTATGGTGACTAACATATCGTAATAAAAAAAAAAGGTAGCCTATGTATATGGATTGTAATAATTAATATTGTTACAACTCCAAAACTACCAAAAGCCTTCTATGGATTCAATCCAATTCCTTTCAAGATTCCAAGGGCATTTATTCCAGAAGTAGAAAAAAACAACTCATAGAATTTGTATGGAACCATAAGGACTCCAAATAGCCAAAGAAACCCTAAGAAAGAAGAACAAAGCAGGAGGTATCACATTTCCTATTTTCAAGCTATACTATAATGCTATAGTAATCAAAACACTTTGGTACTGGCATGAAAACAGGCAAATAGACCAATGGAACAGAAATGAGAACCCAGAAAGAAATCCAAGCCAATACAGTCAAGTAATATTTGACAAAGAAGCCAAGAATACTCAATGAAGAAAAGGCAATCTCTCCAATAACTGCTGCTAGAATTAGATATTCACATGTAAAAGAATGAATCTAGACCCCTTTCGTCCACCATTCACAAAAATTAACTCAAGATGGATTAAAGATTTAATGTAAGACCTAAAGACATAGAAGAAAACATGGGAATAAAGGTCCTTGACATGGGTCTTAGTAATGTTTTTTTGGATATGACATCTGAAGTATGGTCAACAAAATAAAAATAAAAAATAAATAAATGTCTATTTATTTATATTTTAACTTAAAAGGCTTCTGTACAACAAGGAAACCATCAACAAAGAACAGAACAGTAAAAATAAGGTTACAAACCATTTATCTGATAAGGGGTTAATATCCAAAATTTTAAAGAACTTATATAACTCAATAATAAAAAAATAATAACCCAATTTAAAAAATGGTCAAAGGAACTGAATAAACATTCCCCCAAAGAAGATAGATTCAAAAGGCAAACAAGTACATGAAAAAGATGCTTGACATCACCCTCATTAGGGAAATGCAAATCAAAACCACAACATATCACCACACATATTTTAAAATGGTCATCATCAAAAAGACAAAAGATAACAAATCCTAGTGTGGATGTGGAGAAAAGGGAACCCTTGAGCATCCTTGGTGAGACTGTAAATTGGTGTAGCCATTATGGAAGACAGTATGGGGGATTCTCAAAAAATTAAAAATAGATTTACCATATGATCCAGCAATTCTACTTCTGGGAATAAACCCAAAGGAAATGAAAACACTAACTCAAAAAGATATCTGCACCTCCATGTTTATAGTAGCATTATTTAAAATAGCCAAGACATGGACACAATGTAAGTGTCCATCAACAGATAAATGAATAAACAAGTTGCAGTGTGTGTGTGTGTGTGTGTGTGTGTGTGTGTGTGCGTCTATAAGTAGATAGATATACATATATAATGAAAAATTATTCAACCATAAAAAACAAGGAAACCCTACTCTTTGCTACAACATGGAGAGATACTGAAGGCATTTTGCTAAGTGACATGAGACAGACAGACAAAGAAAAATATATTATAATCCCATTTACATACAGAGTCTAAAAAAACCCAAAACCTTATAGAAAAAGAGATCAGACTTGTGGTTCCTAGAGGTGGAGGGTTGGGAGGAGGGGTATTAGAAGAAGACGGTTAAAAGGTTCAAACTTTGACTTATAAGATAAATAAGTATCAGGGATGTAATGTACCACGTGACTACAGCTAACACTGCCTTATGATATAGGAAAGTAGTTAAGAGAGTAAATCCTAAGAATTCTCATCATAAGGACAATTTTTTTATTTTTTTCTTTTTTCTTTTCTTTTTATTGTATCTGTGTGAGAAGATATTAGCTGAACCTATTGTGGTAATCATTTCATAATATATGTAAGTCAAACTATCAAGCTAAATGTCTTTAGCTTATACAGTGTTGTATGTCATTATTTCTCAAAAAAATTTTTAAAAACGTTTAATATTAGTTAAATATACACTGAAAAGAATAATAAGTATATGTCATTGAGAACAATGTCACAATAGCAATGAAATGAGAATATTATGTTGTTTAATACATGTTACTTAAACCAATAAAAACTTCTATGTGGAAGAGCATTATCCTTGTCTTAATTTTTTAAAAAGTATTCTTTTTATTTTTTTAATTTTTTTATTATGTTAATCACTATACATTACATCATTAGTTTTGGATGTAGTGTTCCATGATTCATTGTTTGCATATAACACCCAGTGCTCCACGCAGAACGTGCCCTCTTTAATACCCATCACCAGGCTAACCCATCCCCCCAGCCCCCTCCCCTCTAGAACCCTCAGTTGTTTTTCAGAGTCCATCATTTCTCATGGTTCGTCTCCCCCTCTGATCCCCCCCTTCATTTTTCCCTTCCTACTATCTTTTTTTTTTAAACATATAATGTATTATTTGTTTCAGAGGTACAGGTCTGTGTGGGGAGGGTATGTGCTATGGTGAGCGCTGTGAATCGTGTAAGACTTGAATCACAGACCTGTACCTCTGAAACAAATAAAAAGTATTTTCTAATGTGAAATTAATATGAAAAATGGTTGGGATTTTTAATATTAGATTTATATTAGCTTTCTCGGGCTTCCATAACAAATAAACATAATGGGCAGTTTAAACTATCGAAATGTATTCCCCCACAGTTCTGGAGGCTAGAAGTCTGAGATCAAATGTTGGCAGGATTGGTACCTTCTGGAGGTTCTGAAGGGGAATCTGTTCCATTTCTCCTCTTTTCTGGTGGTTGCTGGGAATCCTAGGCACTCCTTGGCTTGTCAATGCATCACTCTAATCTCTGCCTCCCTTATCACATGGTGTTCTCCCTGTGTGTGTTCTCTGTATATTCACATGGTCTGTGGTCTTTTTTATAAGGACACCAGTCTTTTGATTTAGGGCCCATCCTAATCCAGTAGAACCTCATCTTAACTATTTACATCTGCAAAACTCTATTTCCAAATAAAATCACATTCTGAGGTTCCTTTGAACATGAAATTTTGAGGGGTATAGTCAACCCAGTATACAGCCAGCATCTAAAGGAATTTATAAGCATATTTTAAGTACAAAATAGTTAATTCATAAAATTAGTTTCATATTGGTGATATTTTCATTTTCACCAAGTAAATATTGTTTTTCCTGGTTCCAGGAACTGTTTTCTTATCAAAGCTGGTACAATATATGTTCCAGTATGATCAGGTCTTTTTTTTTTTAAGATTTTTTATTTATTTTTTTGAGAGAGAGATAGCACGAGAGGGAAGAGGGTCAGAGGGTGGAGCAGACTCCCTGCCAGGCAGGGAGCCTGATGTGGGACTCGATCCTGGGACTCCAGGATCGTGACCTGAGCCGAAGGCAGTCGCCTAACCAACTGAGCCACCCAGGTGCCCCTGATCAGGTCTTTATAACACCCACCTGGTTTTCACTGAATTCTACAGCACATAAAAATAGAGGGAAAAATCTAGAAATGTTTGTGTGGATTTTTAAATCATCAAATCCCTTTATCTTCTTATTGAAAAGCACATAAATATTCAACAAGCAATCTCAAAAGAGCAGAATTAAAATATACCTAATATTAGATTGTTTCTTGTTAGGAAGAATCTTAGAATTTAAACAACTACCTCCAAAATGTACTGACACTCTTCATGTAAAAAAATATATCTATAAAGTATATCTATATTATCCCTAGATACATCTAGGGATAATATAGCTATAATACTTAGGAGAAAGGAGCACGTGATTGTATTTTATTATGCATAAGCTTTATTGAAAATATTAATTATAATCTACCAGGAATTAATATCTCCAAAGCCTTTATGTGAACCTACTATGAATATGATTTCATTAAGTGAATATCATTATGTGTTTGGTAGAGCATTGGGCATGAGATAATACTTAATAATTTCTTTATAATTGAGATTTCCCTTAAATTTTCATTAAAGAAGTGATGTTTTAATAAACTTAGATACGGTTTGACTAAGTACTGAAAGAAGAATAAACAAATACGGATTTTATTTTGGTGAGTTACTTTAATGGAAATAATTTATATTTTCCAAATGGTAGAAAAATAAATCTGATGTATAAAATATTGTTTATAAATCTATGTATATGAATGTAAACAATGGCATCTCAAATATTAAAATAATAAATATATAGGTTTTTAAAAATATTTCATATTCAATATTTAATTTGTTAAACATAGAGATTTAAAATCACAAACTGAATTGTATAGGATTAAATGATCTTAATGATTAAATCAGTCATTTATTAACAATTGGTTGAAATTACTTTCATGAAAATGTTTTCAATTTTCTTTTAGTAGAGAAAAAAAATAAATGATCAGTAATAGATTCTGAGGTGAATTGTGTATCAGAAAAAAACACTTCAAATGAATTAATAAAAATGTTTCTTATCTGAAGTAATTGGCAATCTAGGCAACCAACCAATGATGTCATTAAACACCTTTTTCTTTCATCTGCGCTGTCCCGCTGTGTTATCCCAAGGCTGGTAACCCACATGGTGGTGAGATGACTGCCTATGAAAAGGTTTTGGTTTTGCTTTTGTTGTTTTCCTTTTTACAACTGGTGGGTATGAAGGAGAGAAATGAAAGAAAACCTTCTCTCTAAAATGAATTCTAAATTCTTCCCTTCAAGTTTATAGGGTCAGGTTCAGCCACAAGACCATTTCTGGAATACCAGTTGCTAGGGGCCGGATATAGTATGGTTACGTTAGCTTTTCTTTTATTAGTGATGCAATGGTATATTTCTAAAAGTCTTTTACTGTTCCCCCACCTTTTACAATGTGTTTATTACTTATTTCTATGTGTATATAGAATGTAGCTGGGTTTTGTTTTCAAATCCAATTTGACAATTTCTACCTTTTAATAGGTGGTCGTAGAAATTTCACATTTAAGTGGTTATTGACACAGGTGGGCTAAAATCTACCAATTTCCTATGTGTTTTCACTTTGTCTCATCTGTTTTTTATTCTATTTCCTCTTTCCTCTTTCCTCTTTTTTTCTTTTTTGCATCCCATTTTCTCACTGCTGTTGGCTCATTAGCTATAATTCTTTTTTTTATTTTTGGTGGTTTATAGTTTATAAAATTACATATTTATCTCAGTTGATTTGATATATCACTTCATGTATACTACATGAACCTTGCAAGAATATACTTAAATTTTTCTCCTCATGGTATTTATGCTATTGTTCATCATATATTTTGTACATAATATGTTGTAAATCCCAAACTCTGTTAATCATTTCATCTTAAGCATTAAATTTTTTATTTGTTTTATTTTTATAAATAAAATAAAATTCACATATTATAAAAGTTGCTATTTTAAAGTATATGACTCCTTGCATTTTTTAGTTATACTCACAGGACTGTGCAACTATTACCACCATTAATTCTAGAATCTTTTTATCACCCTAAAAAGACTAAATCCATTTGCAATCACTTCCCATTACTCCAGCCAACAATCACTAGCAATAACTAATCTATTTTATGCCTTTATAGAATGGTCTATTCTGGCTATTTCATATAAATAAAATCATATAACATGTAGTCTCTTATGACCAGCTTCTGTTATTTGGCATTATATTTTCAAGGGTCATCATGTTGTAGCATGTATCAGTACTTTATTCTTGTATAAGTGGGTTAATATTCCATTGTATAGATACATCACATTTTGTTTATCTATTCATCAGTAAATAGACATTTAGGTTATTTTCCACTTTTGTCTATTATAAATAATTTTACTAAGAATATTCATGTAAAATGTTTGTGTGAATATATGTTATCAATTTTTTTGGTTATATAACCAGGAGTAAAATTGCTGGGTCACAATGTAACTCTATTTCACTTTGTGAGGAATCTCCAGTTTTCCCCAGCACCTGCACCAGTGTATTCTTAACAGTAATGTATGGGGTTTCCAATTTCTTCATATATTCACCAACACTTATTTTCTTGTTCTTTTTCTTTTCCTTTTTAATTTTAGTCATCCTTGTGGGTATAAAGTAATATCTCATTGTGGTTTTCATTTGTATTTCCCTAATAACTATTGATGTTAGGCATCTTTTCATGTGTTCATTGGCCATTTGTATACCTTCTTTGGAGGAATTTCTATTTGATACCTTTGTTCAATTTTTAATTTTTTTTATCTTTTGTTAAGTTGTAAGGTTTTTTTATATATACATTCCAGATACTAGACCCTTATCGGATATATTATACACAAATATTTTCTCTCCTTCTGGGGGTTGTCTTTAACTTTCTTGACAGTGCCCTCTGACAAATAAAAGTTTTTATTTTGAGAGGCACCTGAGTGGCTCAGTTGGTTCAGGGTCCAACTCTTGATTTTGGCTAGGTCATGATTCCAGATCAAGCTCCAGGGCAGGCTCTGCCCTCCTGCTTCCTCCCCATCTGCTCTTCCCCCTGCTTGCTCACTCATAAACTCTCTCTCTCTCTAAAATAAATAAATAAATAAATAAATAAATAAATAAATAATAAAATATTTTAAAAAGGGTTTATTTTAATAAAGTTGAATTCTCTATTTTTCCTTTAGTTGCTTATGCTTTAGGTGTCATCTAAAAATCTGTTGCTTAATCCAAGGTCATGAAGATTTATACTATATTCCTTCAAAGAATTTTAAAGCTGTAACACTTATTTTTAGGACTTTTATCCATTTTGAAGTAATTTTTTTATATGATAAGAGGGAGGTATCCAAATTCATTTTTGTGCATTGTCCCAACATCATTTCCCCCATCAAATGACTTTCAGAAACCCTTGTCAATAATCAACTGACCATAACATATGAGTTTATTTCTGGACTGTCAATTCTATCCAATTGATCTATATGTCTATTCTTATGATAGAACTACCCTTCTAATAACAGTAGTAGTAGTAGTAGTATAGTTTTGTAGTAAGTTTTGAAACTTACTTATTGGGAAGCGTGGCTCTTCCAACTTTATTCTTCTTTATCAAGATTAGTTTTGCATTTCCTGTGCATTTCCTCTGCATTTCCATCTGGATTTTAGAGTCAGCATGGCAATTTCTGCAAAAAGGTCAGTTTTAATTTTTTATAGA
Source organism: Callorhinus ursinus (assembly GCF_003265705.2). Classification (NCBI taxonomy): domain Eukaryota; kingdom Metazoa; phylum Chordata; class Mammalia; order Carnivora; family Otariidae; genus Callorhinus; species Callorhinus ursinus. The sequence goes on from NW_027397066.1 coordinate 74,911,618, forward strand.
ATTGCATAAAGTCTGTAGATAAATTTGGGGAATATTACCATCTTAACAATATTAAACCTCCCAATCCAAGAACATGGATATTTTTCTACTTATTATTTTTTAACATTGCTTTGTAGATTTCAATGAACATTTGCAATTTTGTTACTAAATTCATTTCTAGTATTTTGTTCCTTTAGATGTTATTATAAATGGAATTTTAAAAATTTAATTCTCATATTATTCATTACATCAATACAGAAATAAAACTGATTTTTGTCTACCAATCTTGTATTCAACATTGTTAGACTCCTTTAACAACTAATATAAAGTCATTATTCTCTTTCTGCTTTCAAGAGTTTGTCTTTGTCTTTCAACATTTTCATTGTGATGTATATAGATGTGAATGTGTTTAATTTATTCTACTTGGAGTTCATTAAGCCTCTTGATTGTATAGATTAATATTCATCATATTTGGGAAACTTTTAACCATTATTTATTCAAATATTTTTCTGCTCCATTTTCTTTCTCTTCTCATTGTGAGTATTCCAATTATGTTGATGATTGTGTGCTTAACATTTTTCTGATGCTCTGTTCAGTTTTTTTCACTCTTTTTTTCCTGTTCTTTTGATTACATAATCTCTATTTACTTCTCTTCAAGTTTGCTTATTCTTTCTTCTGCCACTTCAAATCGACTATTGAGCTCCTCTGCTAAATGTTTCATTTCAGTTATTTTATATTAACCCCCAGAATTTCTGTTTGGTACCTATTTTATAATTCCCATCTCTTTATTGATATCCTGTATTTTATTCGTTTGGCATAGCTTCCTTTAATTTTTAGCACATATTTATAATGATTGTTTTGAAGTCATTTTCCTTTAACTGATATATGGGTACTCCTATAAATATTGTCCATGTGATTCAATAACTTCTTCAGTCTGCTTATATTGAAAGCATGATTTGTGACATTAAAAATCATGTTACTTACAGAAAATATCCCATAGCAATTTTCTTCTGCAAGTAAGATATTCCCTTTGAGAACATTTGAACAATGAAGTTTTCTTTGAAACTGAATCACAAGTTGATTTCTTCCTCTGCCCAATTCTGTTTCCTTCCCTTCCTTCAAAAGCATTAATCCTCAGAGCACCCCCTAGTAAATATCTTGCAGACTAATCTCTGCTCAAAGTCTGTTCCTGAGAAACGTATCCTGCAAATATTTGGCTGTTTTATAAAATTGTCAGAAACATTAAGTTGTAGAGAAGAAAGTAAAACTCATATAATTTATCATTCAGATAATAAATATGCATTACATATATCTTTAATAATTTTTGAGGTGCTTTTATGGTTACCTATACCACAAAAATATGATTATATTATATATATTTTTTGTAACCTGGATTTTTTCCTTAACATAGTGTGATTATCGGGGCGCCTGGCTGGCTCAGTCATTAAGCGTTTGCCTTCAGCTCAGGTCATGATCTCAGGGTCCTGGGATCGAGCCCCACATCGGGTTCCCTGCTCTGCAGGAAGCCTGCTTCTCTCTCTCTTCCACTCCCCCTGCTTGTGTTCCCTCTCTCGCTGTGTCTCTCTCTGTCAAATACATAAATAAAATCTTAAAAAAAAAACATAGTGTGATTATCTCCTCAAACTTTAACTAATTTGCACTCCTATCAGCTGTTTCTGAAAATGCTTCATTTACTATAACAGCATCAACACTATACATGACCAGTAAAAATATTTACAAACTTGATACACAAATAAAAATATTTATTTTTTTATTATATTTTTAACATGCATATTTTGATAGGTGTACCCAAAAAGAATCACATCTTGTTTTCAAAGTTGTTTTGTCATTTATATTGCCAGATTTCTTTTTCTTGTATGAAACTCTGGTAATGCCTGACCCACATAAAAAGAAGAATGTTGATGCTTATGTTCAAGTCATTACTTCATTCAGAGTCCTATAAACATTGCCCATGCAATTCAATATATTCCCCAACCTGCCTTCCCAATAGATACCTTAACTGAGAATGTGACTGTGACATTAAAAGCATGATGGATATTTTCAGAAAACACCCCACTGCAATATTAATTGACACTGCATTTAACAAAACATTCATTCTAATGAACATTCTCAGATATATGAGCACTTCCCCATTTCATAAAGGAAAACTGGGGGAAACCTATAGGTTTCTTTCTTTAATATTTTTAATTGTGAAAAATTGAATGCTTTTCCTGTTAAGTTCAGGAACAAAGAAAGAATAACTGCTCTCAACACTTAAGTTCAACATTGTATTTATACTTCTGGGCAGTGCAATAAATAAGAAAACATAAAACACATCAATTTTGTAAAAGAATAAGTAAACTACTTGTTTGTGCAAATGGCATGATCATCTACGCAGATAATTCTATGGAATATATTGAAAACCATTAGAAATACTATTAGCAAGGTTGCAACACACAATATTAACATACAATAACAATTACTTTTCTATATACTACCAATAAAAAGTCAAAGTGAAAAATAATATTTTTTAAAAGATCATGAACATTTTGAAATAATTAGGGGTAAAAATGACAAAAGTTGTGATAGACCTATGCATTAAAATCTAGAAATCATTGCTAAAGAAATTAAAGACAGAGACTTAAATATGTTAAGAGATAGGCAGCATTAATGCAGCAACATGGATAAAAGGTCAATTCTGCCTCTATCAAGGTATACCTTTATTGTAATCCTAGTCAGAATCCCAGTGGGCTTTGTAGATACTGATGAGCAGACTTATTACAAAAGTACAGTCATCAAGACAGAGAAAACTGTGGTAAAGTTGGACAAATATATCAATGGAACACAATAGTAAGCTAACCCACAGACCCACACATCAATAGCCAATTTATTTTTGAGAAAATTCAAAGACAATTCTTTGAAGAAAAGCAACCCTTTCAGAAAATCTCTCTCTCTCTCTCTCTCTCTCTATATATATATATATATACAAACAAATTTTGATCCATACTTCTCACTGTATAGAAATCTTAACTCAAATTGAATCATAGATCTATGTATAAAACTAAAGACATAAAATTTTAAGAAAAATACATGGGAGAAAAATCTTTGTAACCTTGAGTTAGACAATGTTTTTTAGACACAAAAAGTATGATCCATGAAATAAATGATAAATAGACTTCTATCAAAATTAAACTCCTGGAAAGACACTAAGAGAATTAAAAAAAAAAAAATTCAAATCACACACTGGACAAGCCATAAGCCATTTAAACATGTACAAAAGATTTGAAGACATACATAATGAAAGAAGATACATGGATTGCAAACAAGCCCATAAAATATGTTCAACACCATTAGTCATTAGGAAAATTCTATTTAAAATGACAGTGAGATACCACTACAAACCTAGTAGAATGTCTCCATAGCAAAACTGTTCCTGCTAGAAGGAATGTAAAATGGTACAATATTTTGTAAACAGTTTGGGAGTTTCCCAAAACTTTGTAGGTGCTAGTCATTTTACTCCAAAGTATTTACCAAAATAAGTGAAAGCATATGTCTATAGAAAGATTTTTACATGTGTATTCATAACAGCTTTATTTTTAATAATCCCAAATTGCTAACAACAGCTAAAATATCCATGAATAGGTGAATAGACAAGCAAATTATGGTACATTTACACATTGGATTACTGTTCAGCAATAAAAAGGAGTGGCTTATTAATATATTCAGTAGCATAAATGAATCTCAAAATAATTATGCTGAATAAAAGTAGCCAGACAATAAAGAGTAGGTACTTTATTATTCCATTTATATAAAATATTATAGAATAGTCAAACAATCAATATTGAGAAAAAGCTGGTCAATGATTGTCTGGTGATGGTATGGTATGCAGAAGGATGAGAGGAAGAGATTAGAAAAAAAGACTCTTGGATGTAGTAGTTATGCTCATTATATTAACTGTGGTAATGACTTCAAGGCATACATGTATATCAAAACTAATCAAATTGTATACTCTAAATATTTACAGTTATTTATACAACAATTATACTTTAAATTTTGCTCTAACTTTACATAATACAATCCATGAATGAATCTACATTGCTTATATAGCATAGGTATTTAAAATATAGGTTTATATTTAATCATTATAGGATAAAGAAACTAATCTGTACAAATAAAGCATAAACCATTAATTATCCCTGTAGAATAGCATAATGAAATAGAAGGAAAAAATCAGGAAATATTGATTGACATGAGTTAAAGCACCTGGAAATAGCATGCCATTTTCAGAGAAACATGTATATCAAGCACTATTGTATATTTCTGTGTGCTGCTATATGAATGAAACATTAGTTCAAATTCAGTTTGTGAACATTGAGACAACTCTATCCTAGTTTTTAACTACATAGGTTGTTTGAGGTCACCAATGAGGCCATCAATTGCTTTATTAGAAATCAATATTTCATGCCCCTCCATGATATTCTGAGTATACATTAATAAGCCTAGAAAAGTGCCTGGCAATATGTAGACCCTCAGTAAATATTTGTGGCATAAGTACTGCTTAAATCCTTTAAAAACAACTTTGAAATGTATTATTAATTCTTAAAATGTGAAACTTTAATACCAATTAGAATGAATATTTTTACATAGGCAAACTATTTAAAAGCTGCATCTTGGGTTACCTATAATAGATTATTTCTTCCTTGTCTAAAAATATAATATTTCTCATTCTCCCATCCAGAGCTTGTCTCATTAATTTTCCCTTGAGTCTGAATAGTGTTTAGTGATGCTATCTTGACTACCTCCCTGGGTACCCTATTAGATTGCCTCATTGACCTCATGACTGAGAATTTCTTCATCTTATCTAGCTTAAGCATTCTCCCTTTATGTTTCAGGCCATTACTTCTTGTCTTACCATCTTTAACTATCTTGAGTAATTCATCCCCTCAGGAATTTTAGCTACCCATAAATATAAAAAGAAAAAGGCATTTCTCATTGCATGACAGTTTGTGAAAATTGAGACAACTCTATTCTAGAGATAGCAGTACTCTAGGGCATGCAGAGAGCACTAGTGAAGGAAAAAAAAAATCCCTGGTTTGCTGACTTGAGGCAAGGTCACTAAATTTTATATGAATAGATCCCTGAAGCTATTCTTCATTTACCAAAGAGATGATTCTGACTTTGTGATATTGGCTCTTAATGTCATCTATTTTCCCTTTAAACTTTGTCCATATGTATTACTGCTTCTCTCTATATGATGATTTTAAAAAAAAAGAAAGGATGAGGGATGTGAGAATGAATTTTTTTATAAATTATCAAAATATTATCATTTGTGGCCACTTCTCTATGACTCCATCTTCTATTTTTCAAAAGTTTTATTTTTGTTTTGTTTTGTTTGTAAATCTTAGTAAATTCAAAAGTCCATGTGATTTGAAACTATGACCCATTGGAAAATAATTTGACTTGGGAAGTAGAATTTTAGAAACAAAGCAAATGAGCAAGGGAAAGAAAGAGAAAGGGAGGCAAACCAAGAAACATTCTTAACTATAGAGAATAAACTGATGGTTACCAGAGGGGAGGTAGGTCAGGGGATGCATTAAATCTGTGATGGAGATTAAGGAGTGCACTTGTGATGAGCACAGGGTATTGTATGGAAGTGTTGAATCACTACATTGTACACATAAAACTAATATTATATTGATGTTACCTGATTAGAATTTAAATAAAACTTTTTTTAAAATGGATTCTAAACATTTTTGAGAAATTCCCAAATATGAAAGCTTAAAAATATATCATGTGCTCTAAAACCAACATACATATATTTCCTAGTATAAAATATTTGTCCCTGGAAGAGTAGACTTTATCTAAACTATCATGCTCATCAAGTTTCACTTCAAGTTTCCCTCCACATGGTATAAAGCAATCCAAACTATAGTGTCAGATATTCTGTACAATTTCAATCTCTCCCCTGATTTTTAAGACCCACTTTCAAATCACCCAGTCCTTAAACTCTATAAATACCTTTCTCTAATTTCTTCTCTTTGAGACTCTCTTAAGATCATCAAACCAGTATCTGTCTTTAATGCAGTAAGTCCAGTAAACTTAGTTTTGCTTGATTACCAGGTTTTTCTAGTGTTGACAGGTGATATTTACATACCACACATTAATCTACTAATCATTCTGATTTTTTTTAAATTAAAACACTGTAAAATACTTTTATTTATATCAGATTGACTAGAAGATTATGCGTTCTTTCCCTGGAAATAGTTTTTTGATGTTTATGATACAATTTTTTGCCCTGTTGTAGGTTGAGTTATGACCCCACCAAAGGTATGTCTGAATCTTAAACATTGGTCCCTGTGAATGTGACCTCACTTAAAAATAGGGACTTTGTAGATATAATCAAGTTAAGGTAAGCTTATACTGGAACAGAATGGGTTCTCATCTAACAACTTGCATCCTGATGAGAAGATATTCTGCCTCAAGACTAGAGTATCAACTCCTGCCTGAGTTTCTGGCCCATCAGCAGGCCCTAAAGATTTATCATTTACCAATTCCTATGATCACCAAGGCCAATTGCCTAAAATCTCTTCATAGATGGATGGATAGATAAATAGAGATAGATAGATTAGATAGCTGACAGATGATGGATGATGATGATAGAAAGATAGAGATAGATGATATAGATATAGACATAAATAAAGATATAGACACAGAGACAGATATAGATAGATGATATAGATATATTGATACAGATATATTTTCTATTGGTTCTGTTTCTCCAGAGAACCCTAACACAGATTTTGGCACTGGGAAGTGGAAATCTGTTCTATCAGATACCTCAAAATGTGGAATTGGCTTTGGATTTAGGTAATAGGTAGAGGCTGGTAGAGTTTTGAGACACATTACAGAAAAAAAATTGCATAGGATTGTTGGTAAAAATATGGATATTAAAGCTGATTCTGGTGAAGACTCAGAAAGTGAGGAGAGCTATAGAGAAAGCTTTAATCTTAAAGAATATATATATATATATAATCAAGAACAGAATGGTGCTAGAAATATTAGAGATGTTTCTTGTGAATCTCAGGTGAAAATGAAGGGCAGATATTGGACACTAAATGAATGGGAACCCTTGTGATAAAGCAGGAGACACTGGCTAAATTGTGTTCTACTGTGGGGTGGGAAGTAGAACTCACAAGCAATAAACTTATATATTTGCCCAAGGAGATTTCCAAGTAAAATATGAAAGATGCAACGTGGTTTCTCCTTGAGGCTCTGTAGAGAATCCAGAAGGAAAATTTGGATTTCTAGACTCCAAAACTGTGATAGAATAAATTACCATACCCCATCTGTGGTAATTTGTTATAGCAGCCCTAGCAAACTAATACATGGTCCATGTAGTAAATTTTAGAGACAGTCTCATTGGAAATCATGAGTCTTAAAGGAAGAGTTAGAAGGGAGAAGGACATAGAGTAGGGCAGTTGGGTATGATCCAAAAAGAAAAAAAAAAAACGCTAACTTGGACTTTTTTAAAATGAGCAACTTCTGCTCTGCAAAATATACTGTTAAAAAATTTTGACAAGTTACATACTTGAAGAAAAATACTTGCTAAACACATCACACTGACAAAGAGCTTCTGTCCAAAATATAAAAAAGGCACTTAAAACTCAATAGTAAGAAAGTAAATATGCCAACTAAGAAATAGGCAGAAGATCCTGACTCCTAACCGAAGAAGATATGCAGATGGCAAATAAACATCTGAAACATCTTAACATATGTTATTAGGCAACTGTAAATCAAACAGTGAGGTACCAATACACACATGTTAGAATGGCTAAAAATTTTTTAAAAAGGTAAAAACTAAAAATATCAAATGTTGGTGAGGATGTAAAGCAATGGGAAACTCTAATAGCTGGTGAGAATGGAAAATGGTTCTGCAATGTTAAAAGACAGTTTAGCAGTTTCTTACAAAGCTAAACATAGTCTTATTATATGATGGAGCAATTGTGCTCCTAGGCATTTCCCTACATTAGTTGAAAACGTACACACACACACACACACACACACACACACACACACGCGCCACACATTAATTCATAATTATCCAAAACTGAAAACAACTAAGTCTTTCTTAAATAGATTAAGGGGAGATAAAATTATGGTACATCTAAATAACAGAATACTAAAAATAGGAATACTAAGGAGAGAGTCCAAGATGGCAGAGGATTAGGAGACCTTAGTTTTGTCTGGTCCCAGGAATTCAGCTAGATAGCTATCAAATCATTCAGAAAACCTGCAAAATCAACAGATCTAAGAAAATAATTGCTGCAATTCTATAAATAGAAAAGTGACAACTTTCTACAAGATAGGAGGTGCAGAGAAGTGAATCCAAGGCAAAATGCAAAAGTTTTTCTTTCATTACACTTTTGGGATATAGTTTCTTCTAACAAATAGATCAAAATACACCCAGGATATAGTGTATTGCTCTGTTCTGTTCACCTGTCTACATTCTTTCTTCTTTTGTTTGTTTGTTTGTCTTTTAATTTTCATTTTTACAGTTACAGTCTCTCCTTCCATTGTATTTAATTTTATTTTTATACATACATACGTTTTCCTTTTGTTATAATTCTGGGATCTAGTTTTCTAACAAAAGACAAAAATACAGGATTCAGTGTGTTGCTCTGTTCTGTTCACCTGTGTGATTATATTCTCTCTCTCTCTGTTTATTTTAAATTTCTTTTTCAGTTTCGGGGCTCTACTGATTTGATTAGTGTATATTTCTCTGGGGTTGTTATTGCCATTTTGGTGTTTTGTTCTCTCATTCATCTATTCTTCCCTAGACAAAATGGCAAGATGGAAAAACTCACCTCAAAAAAAGAGAACAAGTAGCAGCTAATACTGAATGACAGGAACCTAACCAGTATGGATATAAGTAAGATGTTGCAACTTGAATTCAGAATAATGATTATAAGCTATAAGCTGGAATTGAAAAAAGCATAGAAAACACTAGAGAATCCTTTTCCAGAGAAATAAAATAACTAAAATCGAATCAAGCAGAAATCAAAAAGGTTATTAATGAGATACAATCAAAACGGAAGCTCTAGGTGCTAGAATAAATGAGGCAGAAGAGAGAATTAGTGATATTGATGACAAAATGATGGAGAATAAAAAAGCTGAGAAAAAGAGAGATAACTACTGGATTACGAGGGGAGAATTCAAGAGATAAGTGATAGCATAAAGTGAAACAATATTAGAATGATTGGGATCCCAGAAGAAGATGAAAGAGAGAGAGAGAGGCAGAGGTATATTGGAGCAAATTTAAGTGGAGAACCTCCCTAATCTGGGGAAGGAAAAAGGCGTTCAAGTCCAGGAGGGGCAGAGAACCCCCCTTAAAATCAATAAAAATAGGTCAACACCTTGACATATAATAGTAAAGCTTTCAAATCTCAGAAACAAAGAGAAAATCCTGAAAGCAGCTCAGGACAAGAGGTCCATAACCGACAAGGGTAGAAACATTAAACTGGCAGCAGACCTATCCACAGAGACCTGGCAGGCCAGAAAGGACTGATATGATATATTCAGGGTGCTAAATGAGAAACATATGCAGCCAAGAATACATTATCCAGCAAAGCTGTCATTCAGAATAGGAGAGATAAAAAGCTTCCAGGACAAATGGAAAATAAAGAATTTGTGATCAATAAACCAACCCTATAAGAAATAGTAAGGGGGGGTCCTTTAAACAAAGAGAGAGCACAAAAGTAACATAGACCAGAATGGAAAAGAGACAATATACAGAAACAGTGACTTTACAGGTAATACAATGGCACTAAATGTATATCTTTCAATAGTTATTCTGAATGTAAATGGGCTAAATGCCCCAATCAAAATGCACAGGTATTAGATTGGATAAAAAAGCAAGACCCATCAATACTCTGTCTGCAAGAGACTCATTTTAGACCCAAAGACACCTCCAGATTGAAAGTGAGAGGGTGGAAAATGATTTATCAGGCTACTTTCATACTATCAAATGAAAGTTGGGGCAGCAATCTTTATTGCTACCTTTATAGGTTACCTTATAGGCTACCTTTATAGCAATCTTTATATCAGACAAATTAGATTTCAAACCAAACACTGTAATAAGAGATGAAGAAGGACACTATATCATATTTAATGGGTTTATCCAACAAGAAGATCTAACAATTGTAAATATTTATGCCACTAACATGGAAGCAGCCAATTATATAAACCAATTAATAACAAAATTATAGAAACACATTGATAATAATACAATAATAGTACGGGACATTAAAACCCCACTCTTTGCAATGGACAGATCATCTAAGCAGAAGATCAACAAAAAACAAGGGCTTTGAATGACACACTGGACCAGATGGACTTTACAGATATATTCAGAGCATTCCATCCTAAAGCAACAGAATGCACATTCTTCTCGAGTGCACAAAGAACATTCTCCAGCATAGATCGCATACTGGGTTACAAATCAAGTCTCAACCAGTACCAAAAGACTGGGATCATTCCCTGCATATTTTTAGACAACAATGCTTTGAAATTTGCACTCAATCACAAGAGGAAATTTGGAAAGAACTCAAATACCTGGAGGTTAAAGAGCATCCTACTGAAGAATGAATGGGTCAACCAGGAAATTAAAGAAGAATGTTTAAAAAGTCATGGAAACAAATGAAAATGAAAATACAACTGTTCAAAACCTTTGGGATACAGCAAAGGCAGTCTAAGAAGGAAGTATACAGCAAAACAAGCCTTTCTCAAGAAACAAGAAAGGTCTCAAATACACAACATAACCTTGCACCTAAAGGAGCTGGAGAAAGAACAGCAAATAAAGCCAAAACCCAGCAGGAGAAGAGAATTAATAAAGATTAGAGAAATCAATGAAACAGACACCAAAAGAAGAGTAGAACATATCAATGAAACTAGGAGCTGGTTCTTTGAAAGAATTAATAAGATTGATAAACATCTGGTCAGACTTATCAAAAAGAAAAAAGAAAGGACCCAAATAAGTACAATCATAAATGAAAGAGGAGAGATCACAATCAACACTTTAGAAATACAAGCAATTATAACAACATATTATGAGCAACTATATGCCAACAAATTAAGCAATCTGGAAGAAATGGATGCATTCCTAGAGAGGTATAAATTGAAATAGGAATAAATAGAAAACCTGAACAGACCCATAACCAGCAAGGAAATAGAAGCAGTAATCAAAAATCTCCCAACAAACAAGAGTCCAGGGCCAGATGGCTTCCCAGGGGAATTCTACCAAACATTTATAGAAGAATTAATACCTATTCTTCTGAAGCTGTTTCAAAAAATAGAAACGGAAGGAAAACTTCCAAATTTTCTATGAAGCCAGGATTACCTTGATATCAAAACCAAAGACCCCACCAAAAAAGAAAATTATAGACCGATATCCTTGATGAACATGGATGCAAAAATTCTCACCAAGCTACTAGCTAAGATCCAACAGTACATTAAAAGGATTATTCACCACTACCAAGTGGGATTAATTCCTGGGCTGCAATGGTGGTTCAACATCCCCAAATGAATCAATGTGACACAATACATTAATAAAAGAAAGGACAAGAACCATATGATCCTCTCAATAGAGGCAGAAAAAGCATTTGACAAAGTACAGCATTCTTTCTTGAGTAAAACTCTTCACAGTGTAGGGATAGAGGAAACATACCTCAATATCTTAAAAGTCATATATGAAATGCCCACAGGAAATATTATTCTCAGTGGGGAAAAACTGAGAACTTTTCCCCTAAGGTCAGTAACAGGACATGGATGTCCACTCTCACCACTGTTGTTCAACATAGGACTAGAAGTCCTAGCCTCAGCAATCAGAAAACAAACAGAAATAAGAGGCATCTGATTCCACAAAGAAGAAGTCAAACTCTCACTCTTCACAGATGACATGATATTCTATGTGGAAAACCCAAAAGACTCCACTCCAAAACTGCTAGAACTCATACAGGAATTCAGCAAAATGGCAGGATATAAAATCAATGTACAGAAATCAGTTCCATTTCTATTAACTAATAATGAGACAGAAGAAAGAGAAATTAAAGAGTTGATCCCATTTACAGTTGCACCAAAAACTATAAGATAACTAGGAATAAACCTAACCAAAGAAGCAAAGGATCTATACTCGGAAAACTATAGAGCACTCATGAAAGAAATTGAGGAAGACACGAAGAAATAGAAAAACATTCCACCCTCATAGATTGAAAGAACAAATATTGTTAAAATGTCTATGCTACCTAGAACAATCCACACATTCAATGCAATCCCTGTCAAAATATCAACAACTTTTTTCACAGAAATGGAACAAATAATCCTAAAATTTGTATGGAACCAGAAAAGACCCTGAATAGCCAAATGAATGTTGAAAAAGAAAAGCAAAGCTGGTGGCATCACAATTCTGGGCTTAAATCTCTATTACAAAGCTGTAATTATCAAGACATTATGGTATTGGTACAAAAACAGACACATGGATCAATGGAACAGAATAGAGAACCCAGAAATGGACCCTCAGCTCTATGGTCCATTAATCTGTGACAAAGGAGGAAACAATAATTAATGGAAAAAAGACAGTCTTTTCAACAAATGGTGTTGAGAAAATTGGATAGCCACATGCAGAAGAATGAAATGACCATTTTCTTATGCCATACTCAAGGTGGATGAAAGCCTTAAATGTGAGACAGGAATCCATCAAAATCCTGGAGGAGAACACAGTCAGCAACCTTTGTGACCTCAGCCACAGCAAACTCTTGCTAGGTAAGTCCCCAAAGGCAAGAGAAACAAAGGCAAAAAGGAACTACTGGGATTTCATCATGATAAAAACTTTTGCACAGCAAAGTAAACAGTTGATGGAACCAAAAGACAACTGACAGAATGGGAGAAGATATTTGCAAATCTCTTATCAGGTAAAGGGCTAGTATCCAAAATCTATAAAGAACTTATCAAACTCAACACCCAAAGAACAAATAATCCAATCAAGAAATGAGCAGAAGACATGAACAGACATTTCTCCAAAGAAGACATCCAAATGGCCAACAGACACGTGAAAAAATGCTCAACATCACTCGGCCTCAGGGAAATACAAATCAAAGCCACAATGAAATACCACCTCACACCAGTCAGAATGGCTAAAATTAACAAGTCAGGAAACTCCCATTCTTTGAGTTCTCTCAGACATGAATTTGGGAAACACCAGACACTGGTAACAAAGGGAGTGGCATGAAATACTCAAAGTTCTGAATGGGAAAATTCTGCAGGCAAGAATACTCTATCCAGCAAGTCTGTTAGAATAGGTCAGATAAAGAGTTTCCCAGACAAACAAAAACTAAAGGAGATATTAAAGAGGACACTTTGAGTGGAAAGGAAAGACCAAAAGTGACAGTATAGAGTTAGAAAAAACAAAGGAAGTCAAAATGAGTATTCCTACAAAAAATCAGTCAAGGAACTCACACAAAAAAAGGATATAAAATATAATAACTTATACTTAAAAAGTGGGGAGGAGAGAAAAGAATTGGTTCAAACTTAAAATACCATCAACCTATTATAGACTGCTATTTGCAGAAGAGGTTCTATACAAACCTAATGGTTACCATATATCAAAAAACCACTAATAAACATGCAAAGAATAAAGAGAAATAAATCCAAATATATCATCAAAGATAAACAGCAAAACATAAAAGAGGGAAAGATAAGAAAGGATTAAAGAAAATCCTCAGAAAAAAGTAATAAAATGGCAATAAATACATATCTATAAATAATGATTTTGAATGTAAATGGACTAAATGCTCTATTCAAAAGACATAGGGTGACAAAATGGATTAAAAAAAAAAGACCTATCTAATGTCGCATAAAAGAGACTGTTTTTAGTCCTAAAGGCACATGCAGATTGAACGTGAGAGGATGGAAAAACATTTATCATGCAAACATTTGTCAAAAGAAAGCCATAGTAGCAAATGGACAAAATAGACTTTAAAACAAAGCCTGTAACCAGAGACACAGGACACTATATAGTAAGAAAGGAGACAATCCAACAAGAAGATATAACAATTGTTAATATTTATTCACCCAACTTGGGAGCACCCAAATATATAAAATATATAACAAACATAAAATAACTAATTGACAATAATTCAATTATAGTAGGGGACTTTAATACCCACTCATTACAATGGACAGATCATCTAAGCAGAAACTCAACAAAGAAGCAATGGCTTTGAATGACACACTGGAATAGATGGACTTAATGGATATATTCAAAACATTCTATCCTAAAGCACCAGAATACACAGGCTTTGCAAGTGCACATGGAACATTCTCCCAAATAGGTCACATATTGCCAAAAAACAGGCTTCAACAAATTCAAGAAGATTTAAATCATACTATGCATATTTTCTGACTACAATGCTATGAAATTATAAGTCAACCACAAAAACTAAAGTGAAATAAAATAAAATTAAATTAAATTAAAAATCTGGAAACTAGAACTCAACCACACACACAATACAAAAAAAAAATCAGGAAAGACCACAAATACATGGAGGTTAGAGAACATGCTACTAAATAATGAATCAGTCATCCAGGAGATAAAAGAAGAAATAAAAGTGTACATGGAAACAAATGAAAATGAAAACACAAAAGTTCAAAACCTCTGGGATACAGCAAAAGCAGTTCTAAGTGGAAAGTTTTTATCCATACAGGACTACCTCAAGAAGCAATAAAAATCTCAAATAAACCACCTAACCTTACACCTAAAGGAGCTAGAAAAAGAACAAACAAGGGCGCCTGGGTGGCTCAGGCATTAAGCATCTGCCTTCGGCTCAGGTCATGATCCCAGAGTCCTGGGATGGAGTCCACATTGGGCTTCCTGCTCAGAGAGAAGCCTGCTTCTCCTTCTCCCACTCCCCCTGCTTGTGTTCCCTCTCTCACTGTCTCTCTCTCTGTCAAATAAATAAATAAAATCTTTAAAAAAAAAAAAGAACAAGCAAAACCAAATAAATAAATAAATAAAACAGCAGAAGGAAGGAAATAATAAAGATTAAAGCAGAAATAAAAGATAAAGAAAATAAAAAAGAGAATAGAACCATGAGCTGGTTCTTTGAAAAATATCAATAAAATTGATAAACTTCTAGCCAGACTTATAAAGAAAAAAAGAGAAAGGATTCAAATAAATAAAATCACAAATAAGAAAGGAGAAATAATAACTAACCTCACAGAAATACAAAAAAATCATAAAAGAATATTATAAAAAAACTATATACTAATAAATTGCACAACTTAGAAGAAATGGAGAAATTCCTAGAAACATATAAGTTACCAAAACCGAAACAGGAAGAAATAGAAAATTTGAACAGACTGATAGCTACCACAGAAATTGAATCAGTAATCAAAAAACTCCCAACAAACAAAAGTCCAGGACCAGCTGGCTTGACAGGTGAATTCTACCAAATATTATAGAGTTAGTACCTATTCTTCTCAAACTGTTACTAAAAATAGAAAAGGAAGAAAAAAATTCCAAATTCATTCTATGAGGTCAGCATTAATCTGACACCAAAACCAGATAAAAACGCCACTAAAAGAGAAAACTAAAGGCCAACATCCCTGATGGATATGAACGCAAAAATTCCCAAAAGAATACTAGCAAACCAAATCCAACAATACATTAAAAAAAATTCATTCACCATGATCAAGTGGAATTTATTCCTGCATTATAAGGGTGGTTCAATATTCAAAAATCAATCAACATGGTACATCATATCAGTAAGAAAGAATAAGAACGATATGATCATTTCAATAGACATAGAAAGATCATTTGACAAAGTTACAACATCCACTCATGATAAAAACCATCAACAAAGTAGGCTTAGAGGGAACATACCTCAACAGAGTAAAGGCAGTATATGAAAAAACCACAATTAACATCATCCTTAGTGGAAAAAAAACTGACAGCATTTCCCCTAAGGTCAGGAACAAGGGAGGGATGTCCACTCTAACCACTTTTTTCCAACGCCAATAGTACTAGAAGTCCTAGCCACAACAATCAGACAACAAAATGAAATAAAATGTATCTAAATTAGTAAGGAAGAAATAAAACTTTTACTATTTACAGATGACATGATATTATATATAGAAAACCTGAAAGACTCCACCAAAACAGCTAGAACTGATAAAAAATTCAGCAAAGTCACAGGATACAAAATCGATCTACAGAAAGTTTTCTGTACAGCAGAAATAAATAAGCAGAAAGAAATTAAGAAAACAATCCCATTTACAACCACACAAAAAGTAATAAGATACCTAGGAATAAACCTAACCAAAGAGGTGAAAGACCTGAAGTCTTAAAACTATAAAACACTGGTAAAAGAAATTGAAGACTATACAAAGAAATGGAAAGACATTCCATGCTCATGTATTGCAAGAACAAATATTGTTAAAATGTCTACACTACCCAAAGCAATTTATACTTAATGCAATCATTGTCAAAATACCACCAGCATTTTTCACAGAACTAGAACAAACAATCCTAAAATTTGTATGGAACCACAAGATACCTCAAATACCCAAAGCAATCTTGAAAAAGAAAGCAAAACTGGAGACATCACAATTCTGGACTTCCAGTTACATTATTGAAGTTATAGTAATCAAAACAGTATGGTACTGGAAAAAAAAAAGACATCAATCAAGGCAACAAAATGGAAAACCCAGAAATGAACCCACAACTACATGGTCAATTAATCTTTGACAAAGCAGGAAAGAATATCCAATGGGAAAAAGTCTCTTCAACAAATTGTGGTTGGAAAACTAAACAGCAACATGCAAAAATTGAAACTGGATCACTTTCTTACAGCATACACAAAAATAAAGTCAAAATTTAAAGTGAGAATTGAAATTAAAGATCTAAATGTGAGAATTGAAATCATAAATATCCTAGAAGAGAACACAGACAGTATCTTCTTCGACATTGGCTGTAGTAACTTCCTTCTACGTAAGTCTCCTGAGGCAAGGGAAACAAAAGCAAAAATAAACAATTGGTATTTCATCAAAATAAAAAGCTTCTGCACAGCAAAGGAAACAATCAACACAACTAAAAGGTACATGATGGAGCTAGAGTGGATTATGCTAAGGAAAATAAGTCAGAGAAAAACAAATACTGTAGGATTTCACTCATATGTGGAATTTAAGAAACAAAACAAATTATCAAAGGGAAAAATAAGAGAGAGAGAGAGACAAATAAGAGAGAGATAGACAAATCAAGAAATAGATTCTTGGAGCTCCTGGATGGCTCATTCCATTCAGTGGCCACCTTTTGCTTTTGGCTCAGGTCATGATCTCTGAGTGGTGAGATTGAGCCCCAAATTGAGCTCTGTGCTCAGTGCGTAGTCTGCTTGTCCCTCTTCCTCCCCCTCTGCCCTTCCCCCTGGTGGCACATAGGCATGCTCCCTCTGTCTCTAATTAATTAATTAATTAATTAATTAATTTTAAAATAAAAAAGAAATAGATTCTTAATTATAGAGACCAATATGATGATTACCAGAGGGGAGGGTTTGGAGAGAGGGGTTAAATAGGTGATGGTAATTAAACAGTGCACTTGTCGTGATGAGTACAGGGTAATGTATGGAAGTGACGAATCATTATATCATACACATAAAAGTAAAATGATACTTCATGTTAACTAAATGGAATTAAAATAAAAACTTAAAATAAAACTAAAAAATAAAACATTTATTAATTTAAAAAAAACTTTCAAGTGCTCACATAGTATGCCAATTTATAGTAACTCGATTTCTGTTCCTTGTTTTTATAATCATTGTTTATTTTGAATTTCCTACTTAAACATACACACATACAAATCTAGGTCGGGGGTAGGGGCAGGGAGGATCATATAACTGAGTCCTCAGAGTAATCATGTCAAATACAATGTTAACCAAAAGATAAGTAATAAAGCAGTGACATATATATGCACAAACCAATATATATAATATGCATATGTAGATATAACATATATAGAGACATATATGCACAAATGAATATATGTAATATACATATATAGATATATGTACAAAAGATACATATATATATGTATACATAAAACTCAAAGGTAAGTACAGCACTTGTTTTAATTAGACCTTAGAGCAAAAATGATTTTGGTTTTATGTGAATGAGTATTTTATCACTGAAAATGTTTAGAATGGCTGGTGGTAATAAAAAGCAGATCAACTTTTATTTGGGTTTTTATTGTTTTCTAAATTCTCTGCAGACAATACAACCCCTGCCCTTTGTATTCCACTACTTGAGCTGAATCTCTATAATAGCTGCAAATTGTTCTGAGACTGACCAAAAAAGTAAATAAATAAATGAAGGAATGCATCAATTTCAGCACTTTTAAATATTTTAAGAAAGTCAAAGGAATTTTAATTAAGATTTCCCTCTTTCACATAGCTTTCCACTTTTATTAACTGATTGGCTAGGAGCTAGAACTAATTGATAGATTTAGTTGTGTGAACTTCATCGCTAGAGGCAGCTCTCAGGGAATATGTGACTGCGTAAATAGAGTACTTGATTAAGTTGTAGAGCCCCAGGGAGCAGCCTGGACACTGATTATGTAAATATAACAGATGGCTAAGCAAATGCTATCCTGTACTAAGACTAAGTTTGTTGTAGTAATCTATGTTTATATAGAAGATTTAGGAGGCAGGCCTATGCAACTTTTTGAGAACAAACCAGGTATTGACAGTACCATTCTGTCATGAAAATTATTTTAGAATGGATTAGAATTTTTTCAAGTTAACATTCTCTGGAGAAAACTACACTGTTTAAGTGTCTTCAATAGTTTTGTTATGCTTTGTGGGTTTTAAAAAGTGTTCTTTCCTGGGGCACCTGGGTGGCTCAGTTGTTAAGCGTCTGCCTTCAGCTCAGGTCATGATCCCAGGATCCAGCCCCACATCAGACTCCCTGCTTGGCGGGAAGCCTGCTACTCCCTCTCTCACTCCCTCTGCTTGTGTTCCTGCTCTCACTCTCTCTCTCTGTGTCAAATAAATAAAATCTTTTTTTTTTAAGTGTTCTTTCCTGAAGAATAGTGTGAAATAATGACTCAGACCTAATCAATTTGGTGAGGGTTGTGCCACTTAATTGACTACAGAACTGGTAAACAATTTCCATTGAGAAAGAAGTTTATGAATGAATACTCTTTGAAATCAGACACTGTGTCAAGCAGAACACTGTGCACTGGTTATCAACCCCAAGAAGGACTACAGACACTTCTGCCTACTGCATGGGTATCAGAGTTGCCAAGGAAAATGATGCAGTCAAGCACTGGATGGAACAAAGCTTTACTCACATAAGAAAGAGAGCAAGATCATCTCCAATAGTGAGCTAGCCTCACATGACTAGTGGGCCCCCCACCCCCATGGAGTCTGGAAATTGAGGATATGCCTGAGGGCCAGTGATTTACATGCTTATGTAGAATAAAGGCATATTCAATGAGCATGCAACAGGGAAAGAGCTTTGCACACAAGATAAGAAGCCTGGCCGACTGTGTGGGCTCTTTATCTCTTGGTAAGAAAGTGATCTGTGCCCAAGATATATTCATACACAGTCAAGGAGGTGTCAAAAGACTGCACAACTGCTTTTCTCAATGCTATGTGTGCTCTTATTTAATCCTGACCTCAATGTTTAAGTTAAGTGCAGATACTTCCCACTTCAACTGAGGTAACAAAGGTTAAGATAGAAAAAAATAAAGATTTTAAAAAATCATCGGGGCAATACTGTACATTAAATAGACACAGTAAAGATGCACTGGAGGGGTCACGGTAAGACTAGAGATTGATGCACACTTAAATGCCTCCACTTAAAAGACTTTAATATTCAGAAAGTGACCCCTCTTTTCTATCTTTCATTGGACCAAGAACACTAGGAAAAAAATGTCAGCCAGTTGTGTTTTTGGTATGACTTACTTGTTTTCATTGTGATTTCAGAAGTAGAGGATCATATAGGAAGAAATACCTTGCAAGAGGCTTGGAAACTTAAGGCTGAATTATATGCAGATGAAAAAAATTCTAAGTACCATCCAACAAACATAATAGAATTCTTAAATCATACCCTAAAACTCAGGCTTGTATCTACTGCAGCTTGTAGATGCCAATCACTGCTTAAGCAGGTAATCTTTATTAGAAGCAGTACTAGCCTGAAAAAGGAATTGTGTCTTAATGTCATTCATTCTAACATATATATTAAGTACTTACTATAGGCCACTTGAATCTTAAAGTCTAACTCAGTATCTGCTAATTTACCTTATGAGAAGGTGTATCAAGTGCCCTTGTTAAAAACAGAGGTTGTTAAATTGTCTCCTGGAATATCAATTCAATGTGTTAGAAAAGTCTCAGGCCAACATTTTATTAAGCACTTCAAGTACTATTACCAGACATGTGTGGAAACCTCATCTAAATAACTTATAGTTAAAACCAAAAGCATAATTACTTTAACTAGAGGAATCGCATTTGTGATAAATTATCTGAGTGTAAACAATTAAAAGCGGTATTTTTTTAGTGTTCTCTTATTGTAGTGTCTATACACAATTACATTGTTGTTCATTTTTAAATAATAGATTCATTTTGAGATTTTGCAAATTATAATCTTTCTCCTTCTAATCTACTAAAGAGATTCCTGCTGAAACTACTCACTTTAAGGGCGCCTGGGTGGCTCAGTTGGTTAAGTGTCTGCCTTGGGCTCAGTTCATGGGATCCAGCCCCATGTTGGGCTCTCTGCTCAGCGGGGAACCTGTTTCTCCCTCTCCCTCTGCCTGCTGTTCCCCCTGCTTGTGCTCTCTCTCTCTCTGTCAAATAAATAAATAAAATCTTAAAAAAAAAAAAAGACAAGGAAAGGAGAGGAAAGGAAAGGAAACACAGGGAAAGGAGAGGAGAGAAAAGAAAAGAGAAGAAGACTACTTAGCCTAAAGATTGTCACCTCATGCTAACATTTAAGAACATAACCAAAAGCCCAGAATGCTACCCAAGATTATGCCTAAGAGGGTATATGACCTAGGACCTCCTCATAAAAGTTCCAATTCCCACCAAATAACACCACTTGTCTTCTTGATAGATATAAACAGGATCTACCTAAAAGAAGTTATCAAGGGTCATATGCTTTGGGGCGGGAGAGAGGGAGGGCAAGAGCTCCACAGATTTGCTCCTGTAATGGTGGTTGCAGTAACACAGTTAAGGTGGCAGATAGACATGTCTGTGCACTATATACATACAGACATATGTATGTGGCACAATTTATTTTCAGTGCTAGCAGCCTCGTCATGCAAAATATCATCTTTTTTTTTCACTGAAAATTTGGTAGATATTGCCATACTACCAACTCGAGTTTGTTGACATTTTTCTCTTTCATTTAAGATAGAAAAGAAAAGAAAAACAACTAATGATATCTTTAACTATTATCTAGTTACCAGACAGATCTCCAAGAGACACTTAACATCTTATATGAAGGAAATGGCTTCAGGCAATAGATCATATCTAGTATTATACCACCTGGTCAGCAACTAATTCAGCTGTCTTGAAATAGTTCTTTTCTTTTTTTTCAAAATAGTTCTTTAAGCAGATGAATGATATTGACTCATATGTAGTCTTATACCCCAGACTCATAATGAAATTAGAATCTTAATCCTCCACTATTAGTTTAACATTATAGTTTAAAAGGATGTTTAATTTCTTCAGGAAAGATATGCTAAGCCAGTTCTGTATTTAATCTACTATACCAAAATAAGTTCTAGCATTTCTAGTTAAATGAAAATAAGCAAATATATTAATTCTAGGTAAAATAATTCATCAGTAGACTTTTATGTTTTATATATTTGTTTATCAGTAGAGAAGCCTCCAAATTCTTTACCAACATAGTTATAAAGGAAAGTACAATGCAATTTGAAACTAGGCAAGGTCAAAAGTTTTACTTTACTGTTATGGAGGCTAACAGATTACAAAGAAAGCCAATTTCCTACTCATAACAAAGAAACTAAATAGGTAAAATTTACTAGATGGAAAAACTACAATGTAAATAAAACAAAATTTAAATACAGTATTTTGTTCCTAGAAGAGCTACAACTGAATTTATAAACTGCAATTCCTCAAGAGAGAGATAATTAGACTCAGCAAATAATTTTAAATCTATTTTACTAGCCTTTATTGGTTGTTAGATTGATCAATAACAATACTGTCTTTCATTCTTTTCTAAATGCACAAGGGTCTAACTTTCTTTTTTAATAATTATTTCTATGGAAATAGTTATAAATCTTTTCCTTGAAATATGTTTTAGAAAGAAGTAGCACCTAATAAGTTTACCAGGTGGATATTATTAATTCTAAAATTATTAATTTTTATTTATTTTCATGGATAATTTAATGCCAAAAACATCTAAAGAATTGGATGTTTAATTTTTTACTCTGTGATGATACTTTTAGTAAGCAACATGCTGTAGGTAATGAAAGAAGTGGGTATAAGCTAACAACAATAAGAACTCAGGGTTACTGATACTACTATGATCTTACCTAAATAAAAATATTGGTGGCCATAATAATAGTGAATTCACCAAGAAAATAAATAGATTACTTTTTTGGGAAAAATAAATTATTATGTAATTCCATAGTGATAACTGAGATAACTGGAAAAGTAGGAAGCGAAGATAAAAATTGATGTCAGAATCAGTGGCTAGAAGGATTTCTAAATGCATGAGTCATACTGACTTGACTGTTCTATCTTTTCCTCTTTTCCCCTTCCAAAAGCACTTGGAAAATGATCATTTAGGGGTGCCTGGGTGGCTCAGTCATTAAGTGTCTGCCTTCAGCTCAGGTCATGATCCCAGGGTCCTGGGATCGAGCCCCGCATCAGGCTCCCTGCTCCACAGGAAGCCTGCTTCTCCCTCTCCCACTCCCCCTGCTTGTGTTCCCTCTCTCGCTGTGTCTCTCTCTGTCAAATAAATAAATAAAATCTTTAAAAAAAAAAAGAAAATGATCATTTAAATTTCTACCTGATCCTCCTTACAAGTTTGGAAACAATGTTGCCTTGAATACAATATGAAATTACTGTTAACAGAATATTCATCTTGTTGAAAAGTCCTCATAGATTCCTTGATACAGAAAAATGTTTTCCTGTTTTCTGTGACTAAATAGATTCTTACTGGAGGGGCCATGTTAGAAGCCCTAACATGCTGAAAGAATTACAGCATTGATTATACAAGAAGGTGGGAAAGTAAAATTTACTTGGATTTCAGTTATTTTTTAAAGTGAACTTTTAAATCCATTTAAGCTAAATATACCAAGAAAGGGACATCTTTACAAGGATGTTTGATGTTGCTATTAATCTTTTTAAATGCTTAAATAGAACCCATAAAACTTCAAAAAATGGAACTTTCAGAGTGGCTATTAATTCAATTTGAATAGACCCTGGAACTTGCATTGTAGAAGGAGCAGCCTTTTGAAATGAATATTGGTATCTTTTCCAAGTGATTAGAAGAAAGCTTATCATTTATGCCGTCCTGGTCCCTAATCATATCTTTAAGGGTCATGAAAGCTGTTGTTACAAAGTATCTGAATATTATTTTCCAGATTATTTTTCCTTTGGATGTCATTTTACAGTGTTGGATTGCATAGTCCTTCATTAATTACATCATTTCATTCAGAATCTATGTGCTGTAATCACTGTGGACACCTCTCCCATACCCCCTCAACACCTACCATTCCAGATCTTGTTAATGACTCCTCTGTACAACAGTCTATTCTGCATGATGGCTTTCCCTAGCCCAGGAAGGGCATACAACCAAGACAGTTGGTACTGGAAATAAGGTTCCAGGAAGTAAACACCTAGGTTAAAATTCTAGAATTGTATCAATTTTCAGCCATATTCAACAAGGAAACCTTTACTAAGGATGACTGGAGTAATAATAACCTCTAATATGCTATAGCTTTACCATCACTAAGACTTTCAAGTGTTTTGGACTAAGATAGGATAGTGGTGGAAGGGAAATCATTAGACTATGCAAATAGCTGTAGCACTTGAGAAAATATGGGGGCAATAGTATTTAAAAGGATCGAGTATGGGTTGACTATTGTTCCTCTATAGGAAGAAAATAATAGGCTTGGGTACTCAGGCCATAGTGTTAAAGCCAAAAGGCTTCCATTGCAACATTTTAAAATTATCTTTTCTTCCTAAAGTACAAGGGCAGACTGTGCTGAAAATCAGACCCAAGATTTTACTGTAATCAAGTGGTAGAGTTAAAAAGAAAATTCACAGTCCCAGAAATCTACTGTGCTAAAATACAGGCCCTAGTGGGAAAGGAAGAGTATTCCTGAGACCGGGAATGGAACAATAGGGCAAAACAAATGAAATATTGAACATCAAGATTCTTTTATAGGGAATTTGGGCCAGAAAAAGAGGTCCCTTCACCCATGCAATTGAACATCTCATTCTCATTGCCTAAAAACTGAAATAGTTTTATCAGAGATGATTTCTTCATATAATGATGCTTGTTGTTCCTAAGATCTGCTACCTCCTCCACTCATTGCTTCTTGAACAAGTGTTAGGGTCAATCATCATCATAATCTTGTTAAGGGAAGAAATAAGTTATCCCCCAGGAAGATCCAGAACCTGACTGATATGTACCCACAGGAAAACATATGTGACATTAGATATTGAAGGGACTAGAATGCAGTGGCAGAATACATGGCTAGATATGCAGAAGTTTAATGATGTGGAGTTACTCTTGTGACTTAGTGTGTAACGTTCTGGCCAAGGTTCCTGGAGCTGTCCTAATACACTGGAAGAATGATCTGTGAAAATTGGGAACACTGATTTATATTAAATTAAGTGGAGACATTGTAACTAGGCAGTATATTGAGGAAGAGGTCAAAGAGTTCTGAAGGTAGGTCACGCTAAAATGGATCTGTTATGTAAGACCAAAGAATTTACCAGCTGATAATGACCTCTGGGAGGATCAAAAAAATATTCCCTTCACTAAAGTGATAAGAAATGTTGTGGCGTGGGGTTCTAGCATCATTGATACATAATCAGTGATGATTGACCTTTCAAATCCAAGGTTGATATTAAGAATTGCTGCTATCGGGTGCCTGGGTGGCTCAGTTGGTTAAGCAACTGCCTTCGGCTCAGGTCATGATCCTGGAGTCCCGGGATCGAGTCCCGCATCGGGCTTCCTGCTCAGCAGGGAGTCTGCTTCTCCCTCTGACCCTCTTCCCTCTCATGCTTTCTATCTCTCATTCTCTCTCTCTCTCAAATAAATAAATAAAATCTTTAAAAAAAGAAAAAAAGAATTGCTGCTATCATTTTGGGCTCTCCAGTGATAATTGTGGATGATGGGATTCCAAAATAGCAGAGGACAGGTGGCAATATTTAAACATCATATATGAGGCCTATACAATGACTGCATGGCACTAATGATAGAGCAGCAAGCAGTTGACCTTCATTCCTAGGGATTTTAGGTAGGTGGCTCATACACAATGATATTCCTAAGGACAAAATATGCAGGCAGTCATTGAGGATACTGCTTCATTTATATAACTAAAATTAATCAAAAGCAGGTGAGCAGAAAGGTGATGGCAGTCACCACTAAAGGTAAATCACTGTCCCTAAGAGAGTTTTTAGACCTAAGCATGGGATGAGACCCAGAACTCAGCAATAGAAGAGGAGATAAAAATCTATGGCAAGTATATTCAGCAGCTACTCCCTAAATGTCAGGTTAGGGAAGAGAGAATACCTCAGATCGTTCAAAAGCCGTCAGATATGGGTTGTGTGCTGACACTGAAACTAGGAGCATACAACACCATCATGGCCTCATATAAGAGTGGGGGCATATATAAGTGAAATGAAAAATTAATTTCTGGCACAAAGCCATCTCATATTGGGCCTAATGAGTCATGGAAACACCCTGCAGTCATTCCCCAGTTTGTTAATTACATAATTGTGATGGACATACTTAATAGCTGGCATAACTATTGCATCATTTCTGACATGTGCATTAACAATGTGATAGGAAAAACCAAGTAGAGGCTCACGAAACTGTTCACCCCTGCAAACCTCAACCCAGACTGTAAATTGCAAGCAATAAAGAATCCT
The DNA here is from genome assembly GCF_003265705.2 of Callorhinus ursinus. NCBI lineage: Eukaryota > Metazoa > Chordata > Mammalia > Carnivora > Otariidae > Callorhinus > Callorhinus ursinus. Next base: position 74,937,774 of record NW_027397066.1, read on the forward strand.
GGGTAGAATGGCAGAGATTAATACTTCCCTTAAAGACTTAAATGATATAAAGCTAGTTGTTTCACCATATTCTCATTTAACTAACTAGCTTAATCAAAAATCAGATGTATCATGTAAATTTACAGTATATTTCTATAAACTTAACCCCATGATAATCCCAAATGCAGCTGTTATGCTGGATGTGTTTTCTTTATTAGAATCAACAATATAGCTTTTGTTCTTGGTATGAATTTATTTAGTGAATGCTTTTCAATCTGTTATCAAGAAAAGAATCAAAAGCTATTTCAATCTTCCTGAGAAGAACAACAGCATGCATTCATTGTCTTACCCCAGGGCTATGATGAACTTTTGGTTTCTGTCTCAGGGTAGCCCAGAGATCTTGATTGCTTTAACATTCTTCAGAAAAAATATGTTGGCAATTATATTGATAACACTTTATTAACTGAATCTGGTAAACAAATGGTAGCAAGTACTCTAGATGTATTGGCTCTACCATAGCTTGTATTACTAGAAACTCTGGCCTGGTTGGAAATCGTTAATGACCTTTAAAAGGCACAGTAAATGTGTAAGCTTGGGAATGACAACCTGCAATTTAGACATTGAATCATTGACCATTATATGATGCTATGTTTGTGAATACATGGATCTGTGGAAGTAGAAGTGGTCCCTCATCATTACCAGTGAAACATTTGGGAAGTTTATATTTTCAATCTTTGTATTTGTAAGCATTTAAGGATTAGAAGTCCTGTTTTCAGTAATGGGGGTAATACTTCTACCAGAGTACATAATAAGAGCTCCAATAAGTGTAAATCTATGGCTCATGCCTAGTCAACTTGAGCTCTTCATGATTGTAGATTGACAAGCAAAGAAAGGATTTACAATGCTGGTATGATTAATTGACCCTGTTCATCATAAAAAGATAGGGTTGTTGCTGCATAAGGAAACAGGAAAGAGTATGATGCAAGTTAAAGAAATTCATGTGGGGCTCTTTACACATCTAGCACAAATGGACAACTGTAGCAATCACAGCCAGAGATGAGTGCAGTATTAAAGGGGCTTAGACACTTCAACCATAGGTTATTTCATTGGGTAATCAACTTAAATTAGCACAAATACTGACCAAAGATGAGTGAGGCCCAGAATGCATAATAATGGACAGAGAGTATGCATAGGAATTACAGCCTCTTCTCCATAAGGATCTTAGCTATTTTTGGCTATGCTCTTTTATATAAGATTTAGAATTAGCTTGCCAATATTCAAAAAAATATTTTGGGATATTTATTGAAATTTAAATGTACATCTAAATAAATCAAGACTAAGAGAAGAAAATATAATGGGATTTAAAATACCTAGAACTAAAAGATTTTAAAAACCTAACACATCAAACCTGTGGGATGCAACAGTACAGTAATACTTATATTAGAAAAAAAAAAAAGGCAAAAAAACAAAAAAAAAAAAAAAGCCAGTGTAATATTGAAGGAGAACAAATTTAGAGGACTGATATTATCTGATTTCAAGACTTACTATAAAACTACAGTAATCAAGACAGTATAGTATTGGTGAAAGAACAAACAAATAGATCAATGAAACAGGGAGCTCAGAAACAAAATCACATAAAAATAGTCAAGTGATCTTTAACAAAGGAGCAAAGACAATACAATGGAGCAAAGACACTCATTTCAACTAATGGTGTTGGAACAATGGGACATCCATTGTAAAAAAAAAAAAAAAAGAATCTAGAAACAGACCTCATACCCTCCATAAAAATTGACTCAATGGATCACAGACTTAACTGTACATAAACTCCCTAGAAGATAACAGGAGATAACCTAGATGACCTGGGGTATGGTGATGCCTGTTTAGATAAAACCACCAAAGACATGGTCCATGAAATAAATCATTGATAACCTGACTTCATTAAAATTGAAAACTTTTCTGTGAAAGACAGTGTCAAGAGATTTAAAAGACAATCCACAGATTGGAAGAAAATATTGCAAAAGACACTTTTGATAAAGCTCTGTTATCCAAAATATACAAGGAACTCTTACAACTCCAAAATAAAAAAAATAACCATATTAAAATATGAGCCAAAGAATTTATATAGATAGAAAATATGTATATAAAAAGATGCTCCATACCACATGTTATCAGGAAATGTAAATTAAAACAATGAGATACCACTACACAGCTATCAGAATGGCCAAAATCTGAAACAATGACATTACCAAATGCTGGTGGGGATATGGAAAAACAGGAATTCTCATACATTGCTGCTGGGAATGGAAAAATGATACAGCCATTTTGGAAGACAGTCTAGCAGTTTCTTATAAAACTAAACGTATTCTCACCATATGATCTAGTAACCATGCTCCTTGGTATTTACCTAAAGGAATAGAAAACTTATATCCACACAAAACCTGAACACAGACATGTACAGCATCTTTATTCATGATGGCCAAAACTTCAAAACAACCAAAATGTCCTTCAGTAGATGAATGGATAAATAAACTGGTACATCTAGAAAAGAGAATATTATTCAATACTAAAAAGAAATAACCTTTCAAGCTAGGAAAATATAGAACATTAAATGCATATTTCTAAGAGAAAGAAGCAATCTGAAAGGCTATATACTCTATGATTCCAACTATTTGACATTATGTAAAAGCCAAAACTATGGAAACAATAAAAAGATCAGTGGTTGCTAGGGATGGAGGGGGATAGAGGATTTCTGGGGCAGGGAAAATAGTAGGTACTATAATGATAGATATACATCAGTCATCGGTATATAACTGTCTAAAGCCATACAGAATATACAATGCTAAGATTAAGCCCTAAACTATGGATTTTAGGTAATTATGATCTATTAATGTAGGTTCCCATTTGATATTTTTAAAAATGTGCCATTCTAATGAGTGATTTTGAAATTAAAGGAGACTCTGCATTTGTGGGGACAGGGAATATATGGGAAATCTCTATACTTTTCTCTCAAATAGTTGTAAGTCTAAAACTGCTCTAAAAGCAAAGCGTTTACAGATGGCAAGATTGTATTCTTTTTAATGGCCAAGAAATATTTCTTGTGGTCTTATATATATATATTTTTTCTTTATAAAGAAATTTTTCTTTATACTTCATCTATGGATGGGCACTTTTGGTTGATTCTATATCTTTGCTATTGTAAATAATGTTGCAATAAACATGAATGTGTATATCTTTTCAAATTAGTGTTTTGTTTTCTTTGGGTAAATACCCAGTAGTTAATTACTGGATGGATGGACCCAACAGGCATAATGCTAAGTGAAATAAGTCAGACAGAGGAAGACAAAGAATTGCACTCATTTGTGAAATTTAAGAAACAAGCAAAGAAAGAAAAAATAGACAAACAAAAAAGACTCTTAAATACAGAGAACAAACTGGTGGTTGCCAGAGGTTGTGTGTGTTTGGGGGATGAAATAGGTAAAGGGGATTAAGAGTACACTTACTGTGATGAGCACTGAGCAATGTATAGAATTGTTGAATCACTATATTGTGCACCTGAAACTAATATAACACTGTATGTTAATTATATTTTAATAAAAATGAAGTCTTAAAAATATTAAAACACTGGTATAAACCAAAAGAGTGAGAGTGAGAGAAGCTGAAATATTAATGAAATCAGTGGCCAATATAAGAAGTCAGTTGATATGAACAGACATTTCTGCAAAAAAGACATCCAAATGGCCACAGACACATGAAAACGTGCTCCACATCACTCAGCATCAGGGAAATACATAAGCCACAAGGATAATCTAGTCTGAAAGCCCGGTTAGGGAGAAATAAAAAGACTAACTGGTAGAATATAATATGCACTACAAGATAGCTGCATCATTAGCAAAGGTTGTTAGTGAGGCAGGTATAAAAAGTGTGATGAAAATAGAAAGTAGAGAGAAAAGAAGAAATCAAGATAGAAGACACATAGATGATGACAGAGCCTGTGCACAAATTTGGAAGGCACACTTTTTAAGTAGGAGTAAAATGTTTGTCTTATGGTTTCTTTTTCAAGAGTTAGGACCAGAAGGTGCTATTATAGATCTACTATCCCTTATCAGAAACTCATGGGGCCAGATGTACTATAAATTTCAAAATTTTTCAGGCTTTTAAAAATATACATCTTGGGGCGCCTGGGTGGCTCAGTCATTAAGCGTCTGCCTTCGGCTCAGGTCATGATCCCAGGGTCCTGGGATCGAGCCCTGCATCAGGCTCCCTGCTCCGCAGGAAGCCTGCTTCTCCCTCTCCCACTCCCCCTGTTTATGTTCCCTCTCTCGCTGTGTCTCTCTCTGTCAAATAAATAAATAAAATCTTAAAAAAATAAATAAATAAAAATATACATCTTATATAGATTAACACTTCCAGCTGAGTTCAGCAGCATCTCTCAGTGCAACACACTCATAATACTCCAGCAAAATATAAGCATATCCACATTGTTCAGCTATATAAAGACTATAAATGTATCTCTCCAGTTCTGGTTTGGTTTTACCATCACCTGAGTTCAAGTCAGCTCAGCACAGGTTGAAATACCAAAATAGTTAAGGAAAAAAAATCAATTTTTAGAACATTTGGATTTTGGCCTAATGAATACAGTGATAATGAAAATTCCTTCAGTAGAGAAAAAATTAAGTGGATCACTTTTTAAATTTTCTTTTATTGAAATGTAATAACAATAAAATTCTAATATTTGAACTATATAAAAATTTGAGGTTCAGTTAATTTATGCTCAGAAATAAACAAGGAGTGTGACAGGCAACACTTCTGCCTTTTATTCTCCATCAGGTGGATGAAGAACATAAAGGAGCCCTACCTTGTCTTTAGAAAGACATCACTTAAAAACAGAAGGGCTTGCCTAGAAATGAGTAAATTGTTTCATGAAATCTAAGATCCAATATCTTGTTAATCTTGTCTAATTTAAATGTTATATGGACCATAAACAGATAATTAAATACAATTATTTTGAATGAATTACAAATGTATATATCTTTAGTCCTTTGAAAGTCTCACACAGCTTAGACAATGAGACATATTTGTTCAGGGAGTTTACACTGTCAGCATTCATTTCATCACTATAAACTTGCTTTGGAGTTTTTCAGTACAATTAATAAATATGAGATATTTAAAAAGTGATTTTTAAAAGACTAACTCTGATAACCAATTTATAACTATGGAGCCTGAACTTGATTTTCTTATGCAAATTTAAGCTATACCAAGATGGAAAATGGAACACAATAAATTGCCCAGTCCAGACTTGCTGAGAGTTGTAATTTCTTCAAATTATCCTGATTGTCCCAAGCTTAAAAGAATTCATACAGTACATATTTATTATAGAACATATAGAAAAGAGTAAGCAGAAAACAATAAAATGGGAATATATATTTTAATTTCATCACTTAAATAAAAATCTGAAGTTATAGATATTAACTTAATAATTCATTCCTCTGCAAGGGCTAGCATGTTTTTCTTAAGTTTAATACCACTGCCTCCAAAAAGCTTTTTCTTGGAGTCAAATAGTGTATTAATTTTTGTGATTGATAATAGATAATAGATAGATGATAGATAGGAAGTGAGAGAGGATTACCACAGCTGCACGCTAGGCATCAGGTGATCTATATATGATTAGTTCTACAAATTAATATGTATTTATATATTTATATAGGTGCAAGGATGTAATTGTATTAATGCTGTAACTCACCATTAAAGTCAGTCTTAAAACCTGGCACATTTATTCTTTTAATCCTTCTTGATTATCCAATACATGCATAATTCTAATAAACAAAAAAAAAATAAAAAATGGGTGAAATAATTGAATGGTTCATGCTATGATGTGATAATTATAAATAAGTGATTAGTTATCGAATTCAGCTGGTAAAATAGTATTTGAAACACAGCTTAGGATGTACACAGAAATTGGAATTTCTTCTACTTCTGCCTGCATTGAATTTATGCACCCAGCTGCAGGCAGAGATGTATATGCCTGTGCCACACAGAGTAGCTACTGCTATAGCTGTATCTTAATCTAGAATGGGAGGAACAAACAAGATGTGGAAGGAATAAATTACTTCTTAAATCTTCACGGAGGGATTGGAATTTCCTATTTGGGGACTAAGACAGGAACCTGGAAATCCTTCAGTGCACCAATGTTGATTCAAAACCTTGGGAGACTCTTTTGAGTGAAATCTGAAACTGGCTCGTACATGGAGGGCGAGAAGAGACAAGAATGAGCAAGCCACTCCAGATTGCTAAATGTCAGGTTTAGCAAGTAAGGGAACTTGCATATGAGGTTTGTCTTGGGCAGGCACAAGATAAGGAGAGCTCTTCACCTGCCCAGCATTAAAAAGTTTATACAGAAGCCTTCACTTGTGTTCAGTACCAGTATACCATCCAGATGGTCTTAGCAACACATTGCTTTCTCCCGGTTGTGTCCTTGAAAATGGCTCCCGCTGTGGGAATGGTGGGTGGAGAGAGCATTCCAAGGACAGAGGAAGAGGTGAGGAGCTTCACATTGCCAGGCTCCAGACTAGAGGCCACATCTTCTCAATGACCTCCTTCAACAACTAAAGTCACCATACTGAGATTATAGTCACGGGTTTAGAATGTTTATATTATCCCAAAGGTCTGTGTCTGATTTTAACAGGAAACCACCAACATGATTTTAAGAAGTCCTGAGCTGGACTAAAGCCTTGTTCCCTAGAGGAGTGGCCTCTGTTAATGACCACTCTGAAACTAGTGACTGTAGGCAAGGGAGAGGCAACACAAGAGAATAGGTAGGTCCAGGGTCTAGAGTAAGAATGACTTGTTTTATAACGAAGTTCTTTAATTACCTAGTTATATGGTCATGCGGGTCTAGGCCTCAATAGTATCATCCTTGTAACAGGGATATTAATAGTATAAAGTTCTCTTTAGGATTAAATAAATTAATCAATATAAAAGCACTTAGATGACTCCTTGATAACCAGAAATGCCAGCAGTTGGAGGTTCTGTTAGTGTTACTATTTTCTCATAAATTCAATGTATATTTGTTAATTTATACTTACCGCCAGCATAGAAATCTATATGCATGTAAATATGTTATTTATCCAGGTATGCATATGGACAGATCTAGAGATAGTATGAAATCTATAAAATACATATATAGATATTATATATACTAAGATATAACAGTATCTTCTAAGCATCTGCTGTTACCTTTTCTTCTGGAATGGGGAAAGAAGCAATGTTGTAAAATAAAAATATTGGTAGTGATGGCAAAGAAATTTGGGACCACATAATGTTACTTATCTGTCATCTTATACATCATACTCACATCGTTTTTCTCTAAAATGCAATCCAGTGGCAAACTCATCACCTAATTATGAAGTTTATGTGAGACTACAAATCTCAAATGATTATCTGAAGACATGAAATAAAGTACGTCCTCAATATGGTTTCTCTTCCATCCGTTAACTCTAATCTTATGTTGTTTACATTTAACATTGTTTTATTTATAGAGGATTTCATGTATCTCAATGCTGTTTATATCTTTAAGCATTCATAGCCTACACTAATATGTGTGTGTGTTTCAATAATTAACTACAGAAGTCAGTGGAGGATTTCTCCAACCTTAACACTTCTGAAAAATACAGATAAGTAGGTAGGTATATAAGTAGGTAGGTAGATGAATAGATTAGATAGATCAACAGATACATAAATAATATTTCCTATCATTTTAAAATTTTGGTAAGATTATATTTTACTCCAGAATCCTGTTGAAAGTTTTACTATCTCTATTTAATATAACCAATCATAATATTTTCCAATAACTAAAAGTTTTTGTAGTGGTGTTTACTTTTTCATAAACAGTATCTTCTGAGAAAGAAATTCCTCAAGCGCAGATGTTGCTTTTTGTATTAAATACTTTATATTATGTATGAGAATACAGGATTCACAAAGAGATTGTTCTACAAGTATTATATTAATTTTTTGCATCTTGACCATTATTTCCAATGCTAGTGTAGTTGCTGCATTACAAATAATTACATCTGGACTAATATAAAAGACCATAACACTTACTGTGGAAAGTGAAACTTCATGAAGAAATAGTTGATGTCAATAACAATTTAGTTGAGGATTATGGTTACTAAATCATTTCATTTAATGTGTGTTTAATTATGTTTAAAATCTTGTGTGATCTTTGAATACTTTGAGACCCAAAAAAACTAAGGAAATAAGCTGAGAGAAATTTCTGAAAATGAAAAAAAAACTTGAAGAAAAATTAAAATGTAAGGGAAGTTTTAGTGAGTTTAATTTGACTTTGAACATATTTTCCCACAAACTTTAAAAAACTTTCTTTAATATTTTATGCACTACAGAGTAATTTTATACTGAAATTTATACAAACACATGCAATTAAAGTTCATTAAATTGCATTTAATGGGAGAGTACAATTATATGGCTTAAAAAAGAAAATCCCTAATGATTTTTGGTGTTTATACTTTCTGAGGATTTAGCTCTTTTAAATTTCCAGTAAGTATATGGATTTTTTGATAATTGTTCCATTTTTGAGAATTTGTAGGAGTCCTTGTTTATCAGATCTCTACTACCTTCTATAGCTCACATATATATTCTTATTAATATGGAAAGTAACATATCTTTATATTTTACACCTCTACTACCTTATGTCCTGGACACTGTTTCTTCTTGGTTTTGGCTGAATACATACATTTTTACCACATTCCAAAGAAAATGGAAATTTAACTGAGAGATTGTGAAAAAGGAGAAAAAAAAGCAGTGGGCTAGGATAGTTTGTATTATTTATCTTTGTAGCAGTATTTTTAGTCATTTTCAGTTCACTTGAAATGATGCAAATTATGACATGACAGCAAAGAATAAGCACTCCCTCTAAAACTTTAACCACCAAATCAGTTTGTCCTGGAGTAAAGTTGGGGAAACTCCTGTTTGTGGTTATTCAGGGAAATTTTTCTTTGTGATTATTTTGTTTGTGTGCTGAATACTATAATGAAAATGTTGTAACTGTTACTGTGGTTTTTGCTATTTCCTGTACATTGTTAACAACGGCTTTATGATATCATTAATTATTATAGGACTTCTAACACCACAAGCTTTTCCTTCCCAAGAAAACATATTTTTGACGTTGCAGCTATACAGATATTAGCTGTTTCTAACTTTGATTGTATAGAAGAAATCCTAACTCTGCCATTTTATGTAACCTTGGCTAAATTATTTAATGTCTCTAGGTTTTATCATCTCTCTCTATAAAATGAGGTATCAACAACAAAAGTCATAGAAAGTTTTTGAGATTATTAAATAAAAATGCCTGTTAAATTCTTAGTAGAGTTCCTGCCACATAGGGTGTACTCAAAAATGTTAATTGTATATGTTTTATAAAACATCATATATGAGTTATATACATGTATATAATATCTAATGTAAAATGTTTATTTTTTTACTTTCATCATTATTATAGTAGTCCTTTTAAATGTAGAAATCAAATACTTGGATCCTTGACTTTGACTACTCCCTTGTGAGCTAGCTTGGTCTTTCCCATTTACATGAGTTACATGACAAAGTTACAAAGTGTTTCTCCTATTCAGCAGTACTCCACAAAAAGAAATTCCTTCTAACAGAAATTGCTTATAACTAATAAAAGGAGACAAGTCCTTTCTGAAATTTGTACTTCTGCCCCTGCCTGTAAGGGATGCTTATAGTAAATAAAAACCTCCTAGATGTTTATACAGTAAAAGCAATCTAAGGAAAGCGAATCTCCCATTCCTTATAATTACTCTTTTTATTTTCATGTTAGGCCAGTGGAAATCAGATTGATAGAAGGTATCTGAGTAAAATGAGGGATGATTTGGATTATTTGTGTTGTGTGCTTTACTACCAGATTGTAATTTTGTGGTTAATATCATAGAAACAAAACCTAGAGAAGAACAAAAACTTGATTTGAAATACCTTAGCATCATTATATTTTATATACCATCTATATACCATTTTGTAACCTCTATATTGTTATATTTTTTTCTATGACTACCACACATACTAGGTAATGTGTTCTGAGAAAATAATGGTTGTAAAAATATAGATATACTACACTTTATTCTACCTGAAGTATACTATTGATTAAATTCTAGTCCACAATATTTTAGCTCCCCAGAAGTATGACAGCCACAATCATGAATTTTAGTATGGGTTGTAAAGGGATACTATATAAACTTCTCACTCAAAAATTCTTCCTCAGCAATATATATCTTTGGTGTAAGCACCTAAACAACACTTTCCCATGTCAGTTGTAACATTCTTTTCAAGGTTCCGGGTCAAGTACTAAAAGCTGTAGTGATAAAAGCTTAATTTGTATTACTCTGAAAGGCTACTGTCATCACTTATATTTTTAACCATGAATAAACTGAGTTGTACAGCAGAAAAACATGTAGTTCAATGTCAATTTTTTGTTTGTTTGTTTAACCTACTCAAATTCACAAGAACATTTTTAGCTTTGGCTTTATAAAATCTGGATAAAGGAAAGCACTATCAATAGGTTATGAAATTATTTTACTTAGATCAAACAGGACCGTAAAGCTTCAGACAAATTATATTTGTGAATAAAGCAATTCAGACTGACTATGTTTTCGTGCTCTGAAATTTTAACACATGTTCTTTGAACTAATGGTAGGATCTCTTTTTTACTATTAGTTTTGTTTTGATTTGGTTTGGTGTTATGTATGTTCCTAGTTCTTTTAGGTGCCAGCCTTGAAAGTTGGATGCTTACTCTGTTGGTGGGAATGCAAACTGGTACACCCACTCTGGAAAACAGTATGGTGTTTCCTCAAAAAGGTAAAAATAGATCTACCCTATAATCCAGCCCAATAGGAGAAAACCTTTTGCAGATTTGGAGCTGATTATAAGCAAGTTATTTGAGAATTTTAAATAGATTTTATGCTACTAATTAGGGCCAGGTTGAAAAGATAGTTACCAGATTACATATGGCAAATTCAATTTCTTCCTCTCTGGTAATTTTAATTTACCCTTGTTCTAATATCACTGTTATGCAAAAGCCTCTGTTTCTTAACACTGGACATGCCCACTCCTTAGCACGTGTCCAATTTATGTCATCTTTGCATCTTTTCTCTTTCATCACTATTAGTAACAGCTCTTACAAAATGGGGGGGGGGAAAGCCCATCATTTTTATATATATACTTAAATACTTTCATTTATTTCATTAATGTAGATTTATATTTTAATTCATAAATTACTAATGGGTAAAATTTTTCATTTAACATAAATTTTATACCACCCCACATCTTGCTAAACTTGTAGAAACAGAGTATTCAATGGATATCTGTATTCTAGCTTCCTTAGAAAATATTTCGTCCTGTAGAAAACTTTCAAAAGAAGTACATTTTTCTTGCTAATCAATTTGTTAGTATGGCTACCTGGATTTTTGGCGGTTGACCGGTTTGGTTTTTTGAAAGATTTATTTATTTATTTATTTATTTATTTATTTATTTATTTGAGAGAGAGGGAATGAGTCGGGGGGGAGAGGCAGAGTTAGAGGGAGAAGCAGACTCCCCGCTGAGCAGGGAGCCCAATGCAGGACTCAGTCCCAGAACCCTGGGATCACAACCCTTGTCGAAGGCAGATGCTTAACCAACTGAGCCACCCGGCACCCCAGACCAGTTTTTTTAATAAACTATCAAGACTACAGTAGTACCTAAAATTCTAAATTTATTATTCATTTCTTGAAAGCATTCATCTACTTGGAATGAACCCATAGTACCACTCTTTAAAAGAAGGATAATGAATAAGTGGAGATATTTTTTTATTGTGTAATTCTGGACATATCACTCATAAGACTGTTTCTATAAAAATTTCATGATGCTAGAATACAATGTTCAAAGTGAGTGAAGTACAGCTGAGTATCCATAATCTAGGCATTAGTTCTCAATCAGTATGTCAATTTAAATTTTTAAAAATTTTGCTACAATGAATATGTATACTGTTACACTGTCCACTATCTATCCACTAGAACATAAGATAGACAGTATACTACTTGTGGTTCTCCATTGGAAATTTGGTTCTGTATCAAGTTGGCACTCAAAAAAAGATCTTGTGGCTACAGGTACACATAACCATGCAGGGCAAGAGTTCTATTCAAATGGTAAGAGAATGCTTAGGGTAGACAAAAAGAAGGTGGCAATTAATATGGATACTTTTATAAGTAATGCACAACATTAAATCATTGTATTACTGATATATTTTCATTATTCTTCCTCTATTTAGTGCTAAAATATTTAACTTTGTCAAGTGTATTATCAAAATTTTGGTAATCAGAAGTATAACAGAAACACACAAAAACTTGAAAACTATTATCCTAAAGCTACAAGTGAGAAGAATATTTCACATATGTTTATTGACTTCTCTAAAACCTTAGAAATAATAATAAATGTATATCCCTAAGTATAATTTGAAGGTTGTGCAGTAGTAATAATTTAGTATAAGAACATTATAAAGTGGTTTTGGATTGTTTATTTTTACTTCCTTATTCCTATACTATGAAATAAGACAAAAATATTTCAAATACATGTACCAAGATTGTTCTTGTTATTTCAATTTTTAATAACAATCAATAGTTTGAAACAATTTATCTCTTAATTAAGTTTACATATTCATCATAATTTTATCATCTTCACTCTTCTACCCTACTCCCAAATTCACCTTAGGTCAGTGACAACCAAATTGATTGTAATAAAGAAATAATATTCTCCAATTGCATATGTTTCTTGGCACCTCAGATATCTATACACATTTATTAGTAAATAAAGAATATGGTGTCACAAACTAGTTAGGTAGGGAGAAATTACTTGTGATATTAGTTTTTTACTGGGATATAAATTTATAATAATGGAAAAAACTGCAGATCATGTCTACCATTTGTCAACATTAAAGATCATGTCTTAAGTTTCTTAAAATGTAAATGTCTTCAAAATTAAACAGTTTTACCCAGCCAGAAAAATTACATATCACTCTGAAAAGAAGAGCCTTTGCCTACCTATTGTGTCTATTTTTTTATTGTAAATAATTTAGTACATGTCCACATGAAATTTGGTATTCTGTAAGTTCTCTTGATGATGACATTTATTTCACAGGAATTATTACTGGTATTGGTACCTTTATATAAGAATTTCTTCTTGAAAATTTAAAGCTGATTACTATTTTGAAATCCCTTAAAATTACTTAAGTGCTAGACATTGAAAATCACATGCTATTTAGAACCAAGCATACGGAAAGCAATGCCAAATTCTAATCATGGACTCGGGTACAATATGCCTTTTAATACTCTACTTCTGTTAGAAATGTCTTAAATAAAAAGAAAATAAATAAATAAATAATAAATAAATAAGTAGAATGTCTTAAGGTATATATCATTAATGCATTAAGATGATTAGTAGATTTCTAAAACTCAAATTTATTTTCTACTTTGTGAAACTTGTTAAGTTTATGAAAGAATTTTTTGTTGTAAGGAACTATCTCTGAGTGACATAATAAAATTTGTTTAGCTTCTCTGTTTCAGAACAATTACATTTATATTTTCTCATTTGATATTTTCATTAACCTTAAAAATCTGGACTTAATTTTATGTCATTATTTAGAGGAGAAAATTGAAATAATAGAAGGGCAAAGTAAAACAGAAGAACATTGGTAAAATTGCAATTGGGGTAGCCACAGAAGTGCACTGCTTAGCACTCGCTTCAGGAGAAACCTGCTGCAAGGAGCATAAAGTGAGCTGACAGCCTCCACCTGCTTTACTTTCTGGATTCACTCTACCCTCTTGGCTGAGGCCAAGGCCATTCTCTCTCTGAGTGTTCCCAGCCAGTGACCGAGCTCAGGGGGATTCCTAGAGTTAAGTGATCCCTGCTCAATAGGGGACTATTTTAAGGTAGGATTTGTCCTAGGACTCCCAGTTGTCCTGGCTGAGACTTTCTCAGACGTGCACTGTGGTCTGAGGCTCTTTCTACTCAATATTCCTTTATTTTCTTCTTAAACAAGTGTCAAATCAGCATTGCAGTCTTCCAGCTCTCTCTGCCTACTCCCTGCTCCCTGTTCTTCCTCTAGTCTATCCTATACAGGAATTGCCGCAAGTAATTCCTTTGTAAGTCCAATCCTGTGCTGATGTCTGCTACATGAAGGACCTCAGATGATACACTGGCTAAAACTTCATGGATAGTAGAGATAAGCTCACACTGGTAGGAACTAGTGATAACTGAGAAATTTGGCTAAAATATTAAATGCCTTTCCAATTCTGTGATTGAAGTATAAGGATTTCCGCTTCTAAGAATGGTAAAGAAACATTTTGCAGACTAGCCTAAGTACGGGGAACATCTAGAAAAATTAGACAAAATTTGAAGAAAGAAATTGAAGAAATCAGAAAACTAGCAAAATATCAAGGATTTTAAAACCAGATCTAGAGAGAAACAAAAAATGAGATAAGCTCAAAATTCTGAGTATTTCTACAGTAGAAGCATTTCAGAAAGGAAAAATGGAAAAAGGTGGGGACAAAATCCCACAAATAAACTATTCAATTTCAGGATAAATACTGCTTAATATGAACAGCTCAAAGATCAGATTTTGTACTTCAAAGTGTAATAATTGTGTGTGAATTTGGGCAAGCTAGTTAACCTATAACATTTTTCTCACTTTAAAATGGTTGTAATACTGGGCGCCTGGGTGGCTCAGTTGGTTAAGCAACTGCCTTCGGCTCAGGTCATGGTCCTGGAGTCCCGCGATCGAGTCCCACATCGGGCTCCCTGCTCAGCAGGGAGTCTGCTTCTCCCTCTGACCCTCTTCCCTCTCATGCTCTCTATCTCTCATTCTCTGTCTCTCAAATAAATAAAATCTTTAAAAAAAATAAAATAAAATGGTTGTAATACTAATATACTACCTCAGTGTATCATGAGGCTATATTAAGTTAACATTTACTGTGCTCTGAGAATATTGTCCAATACATATTGAACGCAAAGATTTTGTTAAAGATCTAAAATAAGGAAACAATAGGAAATAATAGCCAGCTGACCAAATATGGTATACAGATAGAAATAAATTTGTAAGTCCACACATATTTTCTGGAAAACACTAGTTCATTTAAAATTATTATTTTCAAAAAACGTTTCTCTCAAATGACTTTTGAGATTAACCCACAAAACTTCATCAGTATCTGTTCTTGGGTGAAAGTACAAGATGTAGATTCTTTCATAATATTCTATGCTCTATATTTGGAAACAGTTTATTCTCTGAAGTAGTATATCAGAAACATTTCCAAGTGGTTGCTGATTAATTTGTATATTTAAATATACAGGTTTTTGTAAAGAAAATTTAACTATAAAGTGATCAATTAATTATGGGATATGACTTGATTATACTAAACACTGTTATTACTCAATTTGAGATTAGAATCTTCAGGATATTTTGCTCTATTTTGGAAAAAACTGTGCTTTGCCACAAAAACATATTATGTTAGAGTGGCTTTCCATATTCTTTACCAAAGCAATGGGTTAAAAGCTGTATAATGCTTAAACGCCTTTTTTCTACTCAAGCAATTTATATTATAATATTGATTTGATAATGGATGGTTTCTTAAGAATGCACCTACCTAATTGCAGTGGAACAGAAGGTATATAGCATTTTTCAGTTTTAAAATGTCAAAAATATTATTTCCTGCAATTATCCTATTAAGTCAGCATTAATATTTCCATTATGCAAATGATACATTGAATCATATAAATAAATTTTTAAAATTATGAACATTAAAAACAAATAATTGTAGAGTTTGGTGAGTGGTTTACCGTTCTAAAGTCTCACTGTCTACTGGGTAATGATGGTGGGGTGGAGTAGATCTTTTCTCATCTAAAAAAAAAGTAATGATTTATGACATTATTGTCTAAATGCCATCTGGACAGATGCCACATTTCATTCTGAAATTAATTTTCAGAAAGTTTCTAGGAGTTTCAGAAGTCATAATTTATTTCTATCTGCATACCATATTTGGTCAGCTGGCTATTATTTCCTAGTCTGTTGGCACTGATAATTTGGATCAGTTTGTATTTCAAACCACTCAGGCACTTAATAGCTTATAAATGTTTACACTGGGACCAAAAGAGAGAAGAAAACAATTTTTGAAGGAAAACATCAGTTTGTATACCAGCCATGGACAATACCCAGTAATGTTGGCTTCATTTTTTATTATTAGTTTCACTCTGTTGTTGAAGCCAAGTCCTCATACAGACTCCCTTTCCATACCAGTCTAGCCTTTTGCAAAATAAACTTTCATATAATGTATCTTTGTGGGACAAATCAAAACTATCTAAAGGTATAAAAGTGCTCATAGATTGTTATATTTATCCACTTGTCCCAGTATCTATGCCCTAGGTTCCCTCCCATAATGATTCTGAGTATTGTCATGCAAATTGCTTTGGCTAATAGAAAAGTAGCAAATAGGACACAAACAGAAACTTGAAAAATGTTTCAGCGTTGGAATTTGCCCCTTCTTGGTGCTATTGAAATAGTGCTCCCCCTCCCATTAGTGAAAAAGACTGGGGTAGCCTGTTGCCTGAGGAGAAAAAATAATCGTATAATTGCCATACCCCCCAGTAATATATGGCTTCCATTGTCTGGCGTAAGTATGAGGCTATCCTCGATCAACCAGCCCTAGATGACCTGCCAGCTGACCACAGATGTCAAGGCAAGCCCAGTTGAGATGGCCTACATCAGCAGAACTGTCCAATCAACACACAGATTGATAAGAAATAATAGTATAAAAGTTTCATTCATTGGGCCTTTTTCCAATGTTCCAAAGCAAATATTCATTAATAAATGTTTTAAATAATGACATTCAGGCTATGTTTTGTTTTGTTTTGCTTTGTTTTGTTTTGTTTTGTTTTTGTAAGGAAATAAACTGGAACTCCATGAAGTCTTTGCTCAGAATTATGGAAGCCAGGAGGCCATTCTGAAATCTCACTTTTAAATGAATATCATTAGCCAGTATAATTAAATACTTGCAATACACTAATGATGCTTATATTCACATCAAACGTGTTTGTGTAGATGCATTTTTGTATTCCTTTAGATATTAAGTGAATGTAATTTTTGTTGAAATTTTTAAGTAATTTAAAATCTTTCTTCCACTTCTATATCTGACCATTTCATTTCATATTCAATGCTACCAAAAAATAACATTAGGTAGAAAAAGAAACAGTAGATTTTCCTTTATTAGGTAGATCATAGGTAGCTATTAGTAAATTTTCCATTAAAGTTTTCCTTAATTTCTCCTGGGTCTGAGGGGAGAAGGGAAGCTTATTAACAGAAAAAGTGCAATGTGGTTTATTGGTGGGAATTTACTTTACTTTTTTATTTGCTTTATGTGATGTCTATCTGTTTATTTTCTAATAGCAAGGAAAGGACCAAAGCTATACTTAATGATGAGCACACAACTGCATTTGAAGATTTTACTGAACATTTGTAGGTTTCAACTCATATTTTATGAGAAGTATAGGTATTATGTTAAGATATCAGATAGTTTATAAACATAAAACTCTACCAGCAAACACAAACAATGTTATTATATATTAATAGCAAATTTCCCAAATGTAAAAAATAAAAGAGTTCTGGTAGAATTAAGAAGTCAAATATGCTAAGGGAAGGGATGAAAGCTCTAATGTAAACAAGTTTCTGAGCCAAGTATACATCCTGAGAACAATGTATCAAATATAAGCACAGAATTATTAAGTCCTCTTTCTAATGGCTCAAAAGGGTAAAGTTTTAATATAATTATTATAATGTTTTCATTTGCAAATTGTTACTCGTCTTACACTTTGTAGCCAAGTAGGCAATAAATCTAGGAACTTACGCCAAAAGACCAAAAATGCAACAAACTGATTTAGCTAAAACAATTTTAATCTGAATTATTTTAAAAGTGAAACTATAATCATAGAATATTTTGAACATCAAGTTATCATTTCCATTTTTCTCTACTTTCCAAATATTTTAAAAAGACAACCCTCAGAATGAAAGTATTTGCAAATCATATATTTGATAAGGGGATAAGGGGTTACTATCCAAAATGTATACGGAACTCCTACAGCTCAATAGCAAAAACAAAACAAAGTAAAACAAAATGTTTCTAAGGATGTAGAGAAATAGGAACCCATCTATACTGTTGGTGGGAATGTAAAACGGTGCAGTATGAAAACATACTGAAAACAGTATGGAGTTTCCTCAAAAACTTAAAAATAGAGCTACCATATGATCCACCAATGAATACCACTTCTGGGTAAATGCCCAAAAGAACTGAAATCAGGATCTCAAGGACATATCTGTGCTCCCATGTTCATTGGGGGCACTATTCACAATAGCCAAGTTGTAAAAACAAACCAACTGTTAATCAACATAAGAATGGATAAAAAAAATGTAGTAAATACATACAAGGGAATATTATCCAGACTCTAAAATAAAGAAAATCCTGCCATTTGTGACATGAATGCAACTTGAGGACGTTATGCTAAGTGAAATAAGGCAGTCAAGGAAAGACAAATATTTCATGATTCCACTTATATGAGATACCTAAAATAATCAAACTCATAGAATAGAGAATAGAGAATAGAATGCTGGTTACCAAGGGTTGGGGTTATAGGGAAACCTGAGGTTGTTCACTTGTTATGTTTTCAGTTATGCAAGACCATTAATTCTAGAGATCTGCTTAGCATAGAACATAGAGTTAACAATACTCTAGTATACACTTAAACATTTGATAAGAGACTAGATCTTATGTTAGGTAAACATACATAAAGTAACAAAAAACCAAAAAATTGGATACAAGGAAATTTTTGGTTGCAACAGCTATGTCCAATACCCTGGTTTTGGTGATGGTTCCATGGGTGTATATATATATATATGCCCAAACTCATCAAATTATATGTATTAAATATGTGGTTTTGTGTATCAAGTACACCTCAACAAAGCTGTTTCTTTTTTAAGAAAAACTCTACAGACAAACTTGCACATTTTCCCAACTCTTCTTTCATATATCCTTGAGATTCTGTTCTGAAAACACAATCACTCTCTGTCATCTGAAAAGTGGCTCTAGGGGAAAAATAGTGAATTTAGAAACCAAAAGTCTTTCTAAATCAAAGTATATGTACCTACAAAACAATTATGTTAGCCTTTGGAAGATAAATAATTTATTTTTCAACAGATTCATCTAATAATCATTCGCCCGAAAATTTATAATAAAATTAAGATTAGTTTTAAGTTGTTAGGATAGTTAAAGTCAGAAATATTATCATTTACAAAAGTGTTGGGATAAAAAAATAACATTTAAATTTGTCACTGATCATACAGATACAAATATATAGGAGTGAAGTATATAGTATATATGGAAAATTAGTATTTAGAAATGTTTATAATCCATGTAATCAAATAGTTTATTACTTGTCTTAAAATTTCTTATGGTTCATTCCTGCTTTTATCCTTTCACAGTGCCTGGTAACCACATCTATTATGTAGTTGGCATTATAATCCAATAATTTAGTTACTGTTTTTCTTTTCTCTGACTGTGACTTCTTTGAGGATCATACTTGTTTCTGGTTTATCTTCTTATTTCTAATATCTGACCCAGGAACTCATAATCAGTTGATGCTTTAAAACAATTGCTCAATGAACTAACATTCCCCTGTCAATTTTCTCATATTTTTAATAAATATTCCAGTATATTTGCATCTTAGTACCATAATACCTTTCCCATCTCCATCTGAGAAGCTTCCATTTAGTCTAAATGACTCTGTTTAAGGCAGAAGGTAGGGAATCCAATCAGAGGGACCAGATACAGATTCAAAAATAAGGAAGTAGATGACAATAAAAGAAAGTCAGTCCAAAGACAGAATTAAATAATAGCACCAGGATATCAATATATGAGGAGAAAATCTAAGTTTTGGATTTTATGAATCTATTGATTGCATGATGTATACAGTAAGATAAGCAAGCTTTCATAGAGTCTGACTCTATTAACTAAAATTATAAAATAGTTGATTAAAGAAAGTAATATTTTTAGATAGGCTAATAATATACAATTAGAATGGAGACTTTATCTAAATAACTGTGATATTACTACACTCATTCTAAAATATTTCCAATACAAATTTCTTAAAAGTTGATACTTACCCATGGTGAAATTCTCATAAATCATTAGTGAATTTTCATGAAATATTCATTGAGCTGAGTTTATAAGCATTCATTAAAATTCACAAATGTGTGCTTATGGACAGTCTATTAAATCTACAAACATAAAAGGCCACATTTTGTGTACATGTAGGTTCATGTACCCTATTTGAAAAGTGAATTTTTATTAACTTTAATGCCTTAGCCATCCCAAATAAACACATTCTTACTATGTTAAGTTCCTGAATCTTTGCAAATAATTTAAATGACACTTATTTGTACCAAATAATATGCAATTTATGAAAAAAATGACACTTAAGTCAATGGCATTCTATAGAATTACTCAGTTTACATGCACTAAGCCAATATATTTAAAAAGGTCTTAATGGAAGGGACATCTATTACAGTAAAAAATAAAAAAAGAAATAAGACCTACCTGGGCCACGAAAAATTTTGTCCCAGGTTTTTTTGTTGTTTAATATTTGTTTTTGTTTATGTAGTCAGTGATGACTCTTAATTGGTAATTACTTCCCCAATTCTATACATTAGTGCTTCCCTTCACTTTGTGCTTCTTTTCCTGAACAAGAAAAGCATTTAGAACTTTTTTACATTTCCTTCCCAGTTTCAAATACCAGCAGGAATAAAGATCATACAAAATATCACATCTTTAATCTTTGTTCCTAGTTTAAATTTGATCACATAAATTTAATGTCTTCTGAAATTTATAAGCAAGATAATCTAATTTACTGTTAAATAAAACAGGTAAATTCAGTTCAATTCAACAAGCATTTATAGAGGAACTACCCTGGGTAAAGCATTATATCAGGTTCTGATTATACAAATATTCTCTGATGTTTTTGGATGTCAATTTCTTTGTGGAAAAATAATTTGCATTTAGTGGGAAATATGAAATTGAAAACCTAGATTTTACATAATGAGCTGTGTCTCATTAAATCTTCTGGAGAGTGCTGCTTCTTTCAGAAGAGATTGAGCAAAAAATACTTCTAAGGCCACAAGTCTTTCCTCAAGAGTAAAGGACAGCATACTCTGATATTAACTTCAGTTAAAAAGCCCTCAACTATCAGTGCAGGACCACCAAGTTAGAGGTAAAAGCCACTATAGTTTCTGAGTTTTGACATGTACACTATAATGTACACATCCTACACTTATGTCCTTTCAGCTGGAAACAATTGTTTTCTTGTCAAAATGCTTCAAAAAGATTCATTGTTTACTTTCCAGAAAAGACTGAAGCTTGACTTTGAGCTATCAGTTCCTAGACAGTTCTGCCTATAAGAATCACAAAATAAATGCTCTGACATATCCAAGGTGCAATGTCTAAAAGACATCACCTGCTTTTCAGGCTCCATTTGGGGAAAAAAAAAAACACTTTAATTCAAAAACTTTGAAAGCATAATCATTTCTTATTTTGTAAAGTATGTTTGCTCATTGCAAAACCCCAAACAAAATTCATATTTCATTAAAAGGGACAAGTGGAAGTGTGGAAAAGAAACCAGTAGCATTAATGGGATTACATGTCAGGGACATATTTTTCCTTACACTCAAAGAAGATACAGTTGGGAATTAAGTAATCAATCACATTAAGAAGTTCAGAGGTCCGATGTGAATGCAACTTCATATATATAATATATAAGCATCCTGTTATATAAGCATCCCGTTAGTTATTTCTCTTGAGAACCCTGCCTAATACAATGATAAGGGATGTTCCCAGCTTGTAAGAAAGAAACCCTTCCAAGACGTGTGTACTTCATACCAGGAAGATACCTATCACAGGAAGAGAGAGAAAAGGTATGAGATTCAGGTAGCATAGATTCCCCCACAGTTGGTGTCAAACTCCAGGAAATAAGAGATATAGAGTTATCCTGTTGTATTAGGGGAAACCTGCTTCCTAAGGCATAGAAGAAACTATACACAAAGGCCTGTCCAACATGGTGTTGGAAAATATATTAGCAATGTCTGGTGGGGAGGTGAACATGCTTGCCCAAGAGGAAGGATAGGTCTGGAAGATGCCTGGGTAAATAAAAAGAGAGGCTAAAGATGCTAGAGACTAAGTAGGGGCCATGAATATCAGTAACAGGTGCAAATATTATCCTAAAATAACATGTAGATCAGTGGACACCAGTACAAAATAATCAGGTCAATGGCCCATAATAGTCTGAAGAGGCAATGGATCTATAAGTATCCCCTGTGCCTTGCCCGTACCTCTAACCCTTGCTCTCCTACAGTCACATTTACCAGTTTCTTATACATCTTTCTAAAAATAATTTGTTTGAATAGGTATTTGTGTGTATAGGTATTTTTAAAAATAATTACCTCTATTTTACTTTTTTCAAGTTTTTTACTTAAATTCTGGTTAGTTAACATATAGTGCAATATTAGTATTAGGAGTAGAATTTAGTGATTCATCATTCATCACTTACATAGAACACTCAGTGTTCATCAAACAAGTGCACTCCTTGGGGGATCTGGGTGGCTCAGATGGTTAAGCATCTGCCTTTGGCTCAGGTCATGATCCCAAGGTCCTGGGATCGAGCCCCATGAGGAGCTCCCTGCTGAGCAGGGAGTCTGCTTCTCCCTCTCCCTCTGCCTCTCCGCCTGCTTGTGCTCTCCCTGTCTGTCTCTCTGTCTCAGTCTCAAATGAATAAAAAAAAAAAGTGCACTCCTTAATACCCACCACTCATTTAACCTACCCCTCTCCCCACTCACCTCTCCTCCAGCAACCCTCAGTTTGTTCTCTACAATCGAGAGTCTGTTTTATGGTTTGCCTCTCTCTTTTTTTCCCATATGTTCATCTGTTTCATTTCTTAAATTCCACATACCAGTGAAATCATATGGTATTGTCTTTCTCTGACTGAGTTATTTCGCTTAGCATAATACACTCTAGCTCCATCCACATCATTGCAAATGACAAGGTTTCATTCTCTTTGATGGCTAAGAATATTCCAATGTGTATATACACTACTTTTTCTTTATGCATTCATCAGTTGATGGACATCTGGCCTCTTTCCATAATTTGGCTATTGTTGATAATGCTGCTATAAACATTGGGGTGCATGTGTCCCTACAAATCTGTATTTTTGATTCCCTTGGGTAAATACGTAGTAGTGCAATTGCTGGATCATAGGGTAATTCTATTTTTTAACTTTTGAGGAACCTCCATACTGTTTTCCAGAGTGGCTGCACCAGTTTGCCTTCCCACCAACAGTGTAAGAAGGTTCCCCTTTCTCTGCATCCTCACCAACATCTGTTGTTTCCTGTGTTGTTAATTTTAGCCATTCTCACAGGTGTGAGGTGGTAGCTCACTGTAGCTTTGATTTGCATTTCCCTGATGATGAGGGATATTGATCATCATTCCATGTGTCTGTTAGCCATCTGTATGTCTTCTTTGGGAAAAAAAATGTCTATTCATATCTTCTGCCCATTTCTTAACTTGATTGTTTTTTGGGTGTTGAGTTTGATAAATTCTTTATAGATTTTGGATACTAACCCTTTATCAGATATGTCATTTGCTTCTCCCATTCCAAAGGTTGCCTTTTAGTTTTGTGGATTGTTTCTTTTACTGTGTAGAAGCTTTTTATCTTGATGAAGTCCCAATAGTTTAGTTTTGCTTTTGTTTCCCTTGCCTCTGGAGACATATCTGGTAAGAGTTGTGGTGGCCAATGTCAAAGAAGTTGATGCCTGTGTTCTCCTCTAAGATTTTGATGGTTTCCTGGTCTTTCATCCACTTTGAACTTATTTTTGTGTACGGTGTAAGAAAGTGGTCCAGTTTCATTCTTTTGCATGTTGCTCTCCAGTTTTCCCAACACCATTTGTTGACATTTTCCCCTGTATATTCTTTCCTGCTTTGTCAAAGATTAATTGACCATATTGTTGTGGGTTCATTTCTGGGTTTTCTATTCAGTTCCAATGATCTATGCATCTATTGTTGTGCCAGTACTATCCTGATACTATAATTTTGTAATACAGCTTGATGTCCAGAATTGTGATGTCTCTAGTTTTCTTTTCTTTTTCAAGATCGCTTTGGCTATTCAGGGTTTTCTTGTGATTCCATACAAATTTTAGGATTGTTGTTTTAGCTCTGTGAAAAATGCTGGTGGTATTTTAATAGGGATTGCACTGACATTTTAACATAGAACAGTATTTGTTTTTCCAATCCATGAGCATTGAATGTTTTCCCATTTCTTTGTGTGCTCTTCCATTTCTTTCATGAGTTTCTGTAGTTTTCAGAGTACAGATCTTTTACCTCTTTGACTAGGCTTATTCCTAGATATCTTATTGTTTTTGGTGCAATTGTAAATGGATCGATTCCTTGATTTCTTTTTCTGCTGCTTCATTATTGGTGTATAGAAATGCAACAGGTTTCTATATGTTGATTTTGTATCCGTTGACCTTATTGAATTTGTGTATCAGTTCTAGCAATTTTTTGATGGAGTCTTTGAGGTTTTCTACATAGAGTATCATGTCATCTGCAAACACTGAAAGTTTTACTTTTTCCTTGCCAATTTAGATGCCTTTTATTTCTTTTTGTTGCCCAATTGTTGAGGCAAGGACTTCCAATACTATGTTAAACAACAATGTTGAGAGTGGACATCCCTGTCTTGTTCCTGACCATAGAGGAAAAGCTCTCAGTTTTTCCTCATTGAAGATATTAACTGTGGTTCTTTTGTATATGTCCTTTAAGATGTTGAGGTATGTTCCCTCTATCCCTACTTTGTTGAGAGTTTTTATCAAGAATGGATGCTGTGTTTTGTCAAATGCTTTCTATGCATCTATTGAGAGGATCATATAAATCTTCATATTGAGAGGATTTATTTGAAAGAGAGAGAGTGAGAGAGCACAAGCAGGGTGAGGGACAGAGGTAGAAGCAGACTCCCTGCTGAGCAGGGAGCCTGATGTGGGGCTCGATCCCAGGACTCCAGGATCATGACCTGAGCTGAAGGCAGATGCTTAACTGACTGAGCCACCTAGGCACCCGAGGATCATATGATTCTTATCCTTTCTTTTATTAATGGAGTGTATCACGTTGATCAATTTGTAAATATTGAACCACTCTTGAAGCTCAGGAATAACCCCCACTTGATCATGGTGAATGATTCTTTCAATGTACCATTGGATTTGATTTGCTAGGATCTTGTTGAGAATTTTTGTGTCTATGTTCATCAGGGATATTGGCCTGTAATTCTCTTTTTTAGTGGGGTCTTTGTCTGGTTTTGGAATCAAGGTAATGATGGTCTTGTAGAATGATTTGGAAATTTTCTTTCCATTTCTATTTTTTGGAACCATTTGAGAAGGACAGGTATTAACTCTTCTTTAAATGTTTGGTAGAATTTCCCTGGGAAGCCACTGGCTCTGGACTTTTGTTTATTGGGACATTTTTTATTAAATTTCTTGGCTGGTTATCTGTTCAAATTTTCTATTTCTTCCTATTTCAGTTTTGGTAGTTTATATGTTTCTAGGAATTTAGCCACTTCTGATTTCCCAATTTTTTTGGCATAAGATTTCCCATAATATTTTTCATTTCATTTCAATATTTTTCATAATATTTCATAATATTCTCCTAAAATTGTTTGAATTTCTGTAGTATTGGTTGTAATTGCTCCTCCCTCATTCATGATTTTATTTATTTAAGTCCTTTCTCTTTTAGTTTTGGTAAGTCTGGCTAGGGGTTTATTAATTGTATTAATTCTTTTAGAGAACCAGCTCCTGGTTTCATTGATATGTTCTATTGTTTCTTTTTATTTCTATATCATTTATTTCTGCTCTAATCTTTATTATTTCCCTTTTCCTGAAGGCCTTAGGCTTCATTTGCTGTTCCTTTTCCTAGCTCCGTTAGGTGTAATGCTAGGTTGTTTGAGATTTTTCTTGCTATGTGAGGTAGGTCTGTAATACTATATATTTCCCTCTTAGGACCTCCTTTGCTGCATCCTAAAGGTTTTGTACCATTGTATTTTCATAATCATTTGTTTTCATGTATTTTTAAATTTTTTCTTTAATTTCCTAGTTGACCCAATCATTCTTTAGTAGGATGTAGTTTAACCTGCATGTATTTGTAGTCTTTCCAATATTTTCTTGTGGTTGACTTCAAGTTTCATAGCATTGTGGTCAGAAAATATGCATGGTATGATATCAGTCTTTTTGTACTTGTTGAGGCCTGATTTGTGACCAGTATGTAATCTATTCTGGGGAATGGCTCATGTCTACCCAAAAAGCGTGTGTATTCTGTTGCTTTAGGATGAAATGTTCTGAATATATCTGTTAAGTACATCTGGTCCAGTGTGTCATTCAAAGCCATTTGTTTCCTTGTTGATTTTCTGCTTAGATGATCTGTCCACTGATATAAGTGGGGTGTTAAATTTCCCTATTATTGTATTATTATCAATGAGTTCCTTTATGTTTGTTATTAATTGTTTTATATAATTGGGTGCCTCTAAGTTGGGGGCATAAATATTTACAATTGTTTTATCTTCTTGTTGGGTAGACTTCGTTATTATGATATAGCGCCCTTCTTCAATTCTTGTTACAGTCTTTGTTTCAAAATCTAGTTTGTCTGATATAAGTATGGCTACTCTGGCTTTCTTTTGACAAGCATTTGCATGATAAATTGTTCTCTATCCCCTCACTTTCAATCTCAGGTAATTTAGATCTAAAATAAGTCTTATAGGTAGCATATAGATGGGTCTTGTTTTTTAATCCATTCTGACACCTTATGTCTTTTGACTGGAGCATTTAGTCTATTTACATTCAGAGTGATTATTGATAGATATGAATTCAGTATCATTTTATTACTTGTTTTGTCATTGTTTCTGGAGATTTTCTCTGTTTCATTCAAGTCTTTGTTACTTTTGGTCTTTCTTTCCCCCTCAAGCAGTCCCCTTTTTTTGCAGGTTTCTTTAGTGGTCACAAACTCCTTTAATTTTTGTTTGTCTGGGAAACTCTTTATCTTTCTGTCTATTCTGAGTGACAGCCTTGCTGGATAGAGTATTCTTGACTGCATATTTTTCCCATTCAGCACATTGAATATATCATACCACTCTCTTCTTGCCTGTCAAGTTTCTGTGGAGAGATCTGATGCTAACATTATTTGTCTTCCTTGTAAGTTAGGAACTTCTTTTTTCTTGCTGCTTTTAAGATTTTTTCTTTATCTCTGTATTTTGCAAACTGAACTATGATATGTCTTGGTGTTGGCCTAATTTTGTTGATTTTGATGGGAGTTCTCTGTGCCTTCTGTATTTGGATGTTTCCTTCCCCAGATTAGGCATTTTTCAACTATAATTTCCTCAAATAAACCTTCTGCCCCCCTTCCCTCTCTTCTTCTTCTGGGACTCCTATGATATGAATGTTATTACACTTTATGGAGTCGCCGAGTTCCTTAAATCTACATTTGTGATATAATATTTTTCTTCCCCTCTTCTTTTCAGTTTCATTATTTTATCCTCTATATCATTTATTCATTCCTCTTCTTCTTCAATCCTTCTTGTTATTACATCTAGTTAGTTTTGAATCTCAGTTATTGCATTTTCATTTTGGCCTGACTAGTTTTAAGGTCTTTAATCTCTGCAGTAAGAAACTCCCTGGTGTTTTCTATGCTCTTCTCAAGCCCAGCTAGTATCCTTATGATTGTTGGCTTAAATTCTGGGTTAAGCATATTACTTATATCTGTTTTGATAAGATCCCTGGCTGTGACCTTTTCTTATTCTTTGTTTTGGGATGAATTCCTTCCTATGGCATTTGTCTGTGTCTCTGTCTTCTTCTGTATGTTAAGTAAGTGGTTATGTTTCCTGCTCCTCAAAGTGATGGCTTTATAAAGAAGAGGTCATATGCTGTCCAGGGCCTGGTGCCTCAGGAAGTGTTCCTGGTATATGTTGGGTATGCTCTGCTGCTGTTTTGGCTGCTTCTCAAGTCACTCCACTACAGAATTTCCCCTTGCCTGTAGTGGGGAGTGTTTGAACCTTGGCCAGAGTGTGGTGAGTTTTAACTAGGTGTGTTCTGGTCTGCTTGTTAAAAGAGATCTGATGCTATTTGCACTAGAGCTGAAGCTTTTCAGAACTCTATGGCCAGTAGATGTGGTGTGTGCTGGGTGTTTGTGCTGGTTTTCTGGGGAACAGGCCCACTGCCCTGGTTCTCAGGCACACTTGCCCAAGAAAAGCAACATCTGCAGAGCACAGGGGAACAGGGCTTGTGTAAGTGGTTTAGGCCACCACTGTTAGTGCTGTGCTGCTAAATGCTAAATGAAGTTAGCTTATGCTAAGAGGTGGGGAAGAGAAATGGCACCAGCTCCTTCCCTCTTTCCTGGGGAGGGGAGTTTGGGCCCACTGCTATCAAGGAAGATCTCCCAAAAGAGTGAACAATCTCCCCACATGTATCCCATTTGTCCTGTTGGATATTCCTTCCTGCTTTGTCAAAGACTAATTGGCCCCATATAGTTGTGGGTTCATTTTTGGGTTTTTTATTTTGTTTCATTGATCTATGTGTTCCATTGATCTACGTATCTATTTTTGTGGCAGTACCATACTGTCTTAGTCACTACAGCTTTGTAATATGTCTTGAAGTCTGGAATTGTGATGCCTCCAGCTTTACTTTTCTTTTTCAAAGTTGCTTTGGCTATTTTGGGTCTTTTGTGGTTCCATACAAATTTTAGGATTTTTTCTAGCTCTGTGAAAAATGCTGGTGGTATTTTGATGGGGATTATATCATATGTGTAGATTTCTTTGGGTAGTATAGACATTTTAACAATATTTGTAATCCATGAGTATGAAATGTCTTTCCATTTCTTTGTACCATCTTCAGTTTTTTCATAAGTGTTCCATAGTTTTCAGAGTACACATCTTTCACCTCTTTGGTTAGGTTTATTCCTAGGTATCTTATTGTTTTTGGTGCAATTGTAAATGGAACTGATTCCTCACTTGTTCTTTCTGCTGCTTCATAAAAATAAATTCAAAATGGATTAAAGACCTAAAATGAGACCTGAAACCATAAAAATTCTAGAGAAAACAGACAGTGACCTCTCTGACATTGGCTGTAGCAACTTCTTTCTAGATATGTCTTCTGAGGCAAGGGAAACAAAAGCAGAAATAAACTACTGGGAATTTATCAAAATAAAAAGCTGCATAGCCAAGGAAACAATCAATAATACTAAAAGGCAATGGGAGAAGATATTTGCAGTTGACATATCCAATAAAGTTTTAGTATGTAAAATATATAAAAACTTATAAAACTCAACACCCAAAAAAATGAATAATCCAATTAAAACATGGGCAGAAGACATGAACAGACATTTTTCCAAATAAGACAGGGTACCTGGGTGGCTCAGTTTGTTAAGCATCTGCCTTCTGCTCAGGTCATGATCCTGGGTCCTGGGATCAAGTCCCATGTCTGGCTCCCTGCTTGGCAGGGAGTATGCTTCTCTCTTTGTCCCTCTCCCACTCATGTGAGCACTCTCTCTCCCTCTCTCTCTCTCTCAAAAATAATGAATAAAATCTTTAAAAAAAAAGACGTACAGATAGCCAACACATGAAAAGATGCTCAACATCACTCATTATCAGGGACATGAAAATCAAAACCACAATGAGATATCAACTTACACCTGTCAGAATGACTAAAATCAAAAAGCAAGAAACAAGTGTTGGCAAGGATGTGGAGAAAAAGGAACCCTCTTGGACTGCTGGTGGGAATGTAAACTGGTGCAGCTGCTCTGTATGGAAGTTCTTCAAAAAGTTAAAAATAGAACTATTCTATGACCCAGCAAATGCACTACTATGTATTTACCCAAAGAATACAAAAATACTAATTCAAAGGGATACATGCTCTCTGATGTTTATTTACAGTAGCATTATTTACAATAGCCAAATTATGGAAACAGCCCAAGTATGTCCATTGACTGATGAATAGATAAGGAAGATGTGACACACACACACACACACACACACACATACATACATATACATAGAATATTACTCAGCCAGAGAAAAGAATGAAATCTTGTCATTTGCAATGACATGAATGGAACTAGAGTGTATTATACTAAGTGAAATAAGTCAGAGAAAGACAAATACCTTATGATATCACACATATGTGGAATTTAAGAAACAAAACAAGCAGGCAAAGGGGTGAAAAAAAGAGAGAGAAAGAAGCAAACCATGAAATAAACTCTTAACTACAGAGAACAAACTGATGGTTACCAAAGGGGCAGGAGGATGGGTTAAATAGGTGATGGGGTTTAAGGAGTGATGAGCACTGGGTGTTGTATGGAACTGTTGAATCACTATATTACTGTACACCTGAAACTAATATTACACTCTATGTTAACTAAATGGAATTTAAGTAAAAGCTTTTTAAAAACTTTAAAAACCTTTCAAATTATACTGAAAACATAAGTGGAATGAATAAGAAAATCTCTGTACTAGTGTTAGCTATGTCTATAAACTCATTTTTTTTTCTTTTACCTTGGACTAACAAAAAAAAAAAGCTTTATTGAGGTAAATTGGTATACAAAAAAATCATACAAAACAGAAAAACATCCCCTCCATAAAATGAATGCCTTTTTTCTCACACAATAAATATTTATGAGTACAAATTTTCAAGATGTTTTCTAACTCTAAATTATAACTTTCTATGAAGAACTAAATCACACTTTTTGATATTGGCCATAATAAATATGCTCAAAATCAACCTAAACAATGTAAATTTCTTTTTTTTTAAAGATTTTACTTATTTATTCGTGAGAGACAGAGAGAGGGAGAGGCAGAAGGAGAAGCAGGCTCCCAAGGAGCAGGGAGCCCAATGCGGGACACGATCCCAGGACCCTGGGATCATGACCTGAGCCGAAGGCAGACGCTTAACCATCTGAGCCACCCAGGCGCCCAACAATGTAAATTTCTGTAAGCATTTATTTATAGCAATTTCTCTCTTCAGAACATATTCCCAGCTTTCAAAGATATTAATGACATGGGCCCCCAGAAGACAGAAAAATTACAAATATTTTGTTCCAAGAAAGAAATTAATGTGATATTGAGACTGATATTTGAAAATTATGATTAAACATATTGAGAACGTGTAAATGGAGGTTCAAAGCAATTAAGTCATATCTCTAACACATTCTGTTCATGGGGAAACATTAGTTACTGACTGTATTATCAGAACATAACACATTTACAGCAATACCAGTACACCGTTTATGATGAAATCCACACTGCGACTGATAGTGTCCAACAATATTAAAAACTGAAAGATTTTTTAATGCACAATTATTTGGTGTAACAAAGATATTTGTTTTGTTGCTATGATCAAGATATATTTTCTTTTTTCTTTTGTGTTTTTTGCTAGTGTCTTACTTTAGTGATTACCTTAAGTGCTTTGCAATGTGCTGCCTTGTTAAGCATTTTTAATTAACTGGCTAAAAACCTTGCTAGAATAATATATTAACAGCTCAAGTCATAAGAAATTAATATATTCAGTGCCTCTGTAATACCTATAATAACTTAACAAATGCTCCTGGGCAGTTCATTGAAAATTAATTAAGTCTTGCCAAAGAAATGCAAAAAAAGTCAACTAGAAGACTAATTGAAATCACTGTAACTTCTTTATGTAAATATACTTTAAGAAGACCATCTTGTAAACTTGATTAATACCAGATCAATTACTCTTAACATTTATATTTGAAATATCAAATAAGACATCACAGCTAGTTATTACACTTTAAATCTAGTTTTCTGAGTACTTAAAATCATATTTCTTGATACATTTCTCAGTTAACTTGTTTAGACATTCAAATATTCTATTAATATCATTGCCATTGTTAAAAAGTTGGAATTAAGTGGAATTCTTTACAGTGACCTAACATTTCTCCTTTTTCTGTAATCCTCCCTCTCATACCCCCATAGTTATCATAGTATGTTCTCACCCTCCTTTGTTCCATTCAAAATATATGCCTGCATCATATGGTCACAGTTTTCTGTAAGATGGATATTATATCCTCTGACACAAGCAATTAAACAAGTACAGTGAATGTATTTGTTATAACTTAATGCCTAAATGAAATTTAAATGCGCATCTTCTTCAAATAATATTTATAGATTAATGCTAAAATTTTGATTGGAACAACTAACAGGACTGTGAGAGAGCTGTTTCAAATAAGGGAGCTCCTCAATAATTTAAAAAACTAGACTTTATTAAATCTATCCCTATGTGACAAACACTAGGCCAAGTGCTTTAGGAGAAAAGAAAATTATTTAAACTTTATGTATCTTCTATGGGGCTTATTCTCCTATAACTATTTAAAAATATGAATAGATGCAGAATAATTGATAGATAATTAATAGGTACAGAAATTTGGCCTCCAAGAAGTTAATTAAGTTACTCAGGATCACTTAGCTAGTAAGTGATAGATTTGGGATTTGAACCAAAATATTGTCAAAGCACAAAGATAAAGGGCTTAAACACTATGCATAATTCCTCAAAACTAGACTGAATGCCACTTCCTCTGCTTAAGTATAAGAGGACAGCCCTGCTTCTGGATGGCTAATAAACTGATAGATGTGAAGCAGAAGTTTAATAATGGCAAAGATATGACTGTCTGTGGATAATATTTCAAATTTTTTCTTTATGGGTTCTTCTTCCCAATGATTGTCCACATTAAGTTAAAGAATATCTTTCAAACTAAATGAGATATGGCCAATAAAAAACCTTGTGACTAGAAACTCTTTGCAAGTTGATAGGAAATTTTATTTAGAAACAATAGATAAACAAAGAGTGATATCAGCTAGGGCACTTGTGCCTGTATTCACCAATTTATTCACTGCCAGAAGGTTATTTTGACATCATGTAAACCTGTTGTTAAACAAACATATACTGTGTAGAGTTTACCTTCTTCAAAGGAATGTCTGAATACATTTGGCACTTTAAATGCCAGGAGTTCACCTTTCATATTTCCCCATAAAACTGTGACAATGAATGTTTAACATATTTTTGTTGCTATTTTTATATTCTAGAAGGGAATATTTTGAAATAAAACTATTGACATGAATATGATACTAGATTTATAGAAATTTATCTTTATATATTTATATAAAATTATGAATTGCTATATGCCTAGAACTTTGTTAAATACCAGAAGAAAAAAAGACTGTCAAAAACTATACAATTAATGCATAAATGTGTGTGATAATGATAAATTAATTATGGTTTTGATATTTGTCAGTGTTAAATAGAACAAAATTCTGCTCTAGGTAGCTTAAGAAAGAGGGAATTTGTTTAAGGATATTAAAAGATATTATTTAGATATTATTGTAGGATAGTAAAAGGCTTAAGAAATCAGTGGGAGGGCTGAAGAAGGAAATGCTAGGTTGATTTTCAAGAATAACAGTTCAAATCACTCCAGGGAACCTGTACATCACGGAAGTTTCTTTTAAGATCATAAACTTACAAACCCTAGAACATTTACATTGTCACAACCAGGAACTAGCAAAATTAAAGTCCACCATGATTAGGAAATCACACTCTCACATACCTATAGACATTCAGGACAGCACCATGATGAAAAAAAATTATAATTTTTTCTCTTGTCCCCAGAACCACATTGTATCTACTACAACTTGCACCAGCAAAACTGGTGTTTGTACCCTGTCTTTCTGCTTTCATGGTTCCAGTTACTGAACTATGGCACAACTGTTGATGTATTGCGTAAAACAGCAAATGCCTTAATATCCATGTCTGCCAGGTGAAACAGCAGAAGAAGCTGCCATATGGCCTCCATCTCACTTCTGTCTTCCAACATCTTATGTATGCATGTGATGGGCCAAATCTAAATCACATCTAGAAACCAAATAAGTGTGGAAAATGGAGTTTTTATTTTTCCAGCCTCTGTATTTCAGGGGGGCAAACTAGAGAAGGGTGGAAAGGATATTGAATAGATAACATAGAACATACAATCTGTGTTACTAAAAATGAATTATATGTAATAATGAGTTTATCACTTAGGCGCTGATATATCTCAAAATTGTATTTCTCATCTACTTTGTTTTCCAAAGCTCCTTGCCTTTGCCTCTGCATTCAGAGTGTTTCTCTGTATTTGAGCATACCAGAATATTGCAAAGAAACAAAATATCATATTAAAAGTGACTTAAATAAATGTAGGTAAGTATTAACTCACAGATAAAGAAGCTCAGAGCCAGAGCAATTTCAATGTTGATGAAGTAGTTTAAGCATGTTATCAAAACCTGAGCTCTTGCTTCATTATGTTCTGCTATCTCAAAATGTTCAGTTTGAGTTTCAGACTTGCCTCTCATAACCTAAAGATCTAAGATGCATGTTGATAGAGCTTGTGGCAAAGGCAGAAGTTGGAATCAGATTCTTCTCATATGATTCTTTATACAGGGGGAAAAGGTCTTCCTGGGAAACCCAGCAACTCCCATTTGCCAGAGCTGAGTGAAATGGCAGGGCACTCAGGGAAACATTTGGAAAGCTACTGCATTTTTGCAGGAAAGAAAGTGAGAAGGGCTTAGGAGTTCTGTGCAGGTATCTCCAAATCTACCAGCCAGGTCAGAATTAATTACCTTTCTTCCACACCACACCTACTCCTTTCCTTTAGAAACTGTTTCCTTAAAGGATATTCTCCTCTATTCAGTCTCCTAAGTCATTTCCTCCTCCGCTATACTACCCAGATTCAGTTGGTCACCAACTTCTATCTATTTCAATTCTTAGTACATCTGAAATCCATTCCTTTCTTTTTATTTTCAATGCTTCAGCTATAGGTTCTAACTTCATTACTACATTATTACAAAAGTCTGTTTAGTCCCCACACTGGGGTTTTAATTCTTTCAATGCCAGAATGATTTTATGGAATACAAATTTCATTATATTATTCCCCTACTTTAAGTTGTTACTGTTTCCCAATAGCTTTTAGCATGAAGTATAGACCAATAATTTAGCACACAGTCCTTTATCTCACTATTGCTACCTCTAGACCTTCTTAACTAGCCATTTCAACAAATGCAATTCAAACTCCAACCATCTAAGACTTTAGAATGTCACCTATGTTTTTAACCTTATGATTCTGAACATATTAATCACTCTTTATAAAACCTCTCTTTCCCACTATCTTTCTTCCTTAATGTTACCTGTCTTTTAAGGCTCAGCTCAGTGCTCCTTCAAGAATTATTTCCTGACCTACAAATATAAATTAGGCATCGTGTTTTCCCACTTCATCTTAGGTACATATAAGTCATAATTTATCATATTCCTTTGTAATTCTTATCTGTATATATCTTCAATATCATTGAGTAACCTTTTTGGGAACTAGAACAGTACCTTTTCTCAGTCATGAAATATTAATGAATTAAATTAAAAAGTATTTATTGAGTGGCTACTGTATAACATATATTGTATGAGATGTGAAGATGTAAAAGGTAAGCTGTGGCTTCCATTGTCAATAACTTAAACATTACATTATGGAATTGAATATAGGCACTTTCTTCTAGTCACAGCACTAATCAAAACTTGCAATTATATATGTATTTCCTCCAACAGACTGAAAATTACTATTCACAAAGAATATGTCTCCTTTGCTCACCATTGTATACCCATTGTCCACATAATGCCTAGTCCATAGTAAACTCTAATTTAAAAAAAATTAAAACAGCTTTATTGAGATATAATTGGCATAAAATAAGCTGTGTATATTTAAAATGTACCATTTGATAAGTTTTGATATGTGTATAAATCTGTGAAATCATCATTGCATTTAAGATAATGAACATATCTATCACTCTGCCATTTTGTAATCCTTTCTTCCCAGCCCCACCAGACCATCTCAATTCCTAGCAACCACAGATCTATGTTCTTCCAGTGTAAATTAACTTGCATTGTCTAGAATTTTAATAAACACAATCATATAGCATGGGCTCTTTATGTCTACTTTATTACCCTCAGCATAACTATTTTGAGACAGCTCATTCCTTTTTATAATAGAATACGATTCTATTTCTAAATTTACCACAATTGTTTATCCATTCTCCCATTGATGGACTTAGGCTATTTCCTGCTTTATTTATTACAAATACAGCTTCTATGAACATTTATATACTAGTATAGGCACATGCTTTCTTTCTCTTGGATAACTAAGGAGGGAAATGTCAGTTATTTGTAGGCATATGTTTAACTTTTTAAGAAACTGTCAAACTCTTTCCAAAGCAGCTGTACCACTTTGTATTTCCACCAACAATGTATGAGAATTTCAGTCCTTCCATATCCTTTCCAACATTTAACATGTTCAAACTTTTAATTTTAGATATTCTCCTAGGTGGGTAGTGGGATCTCATGGAATTACTTTGCATTTTCCCAATTGTTCATGATGTTGAGTGTCATTTCATGTGCTTATTCACCATTAGCATATCCTCTCTAAAGAATTGCCTATTTAAGCCTTTTGTCCACTTTTTTATTGGATGATTATTTTCTTACTGTTGTATGTAGAAGGCTTTTAAAAATACGTTTTGGATATAAGTCCTTTGTTGGATATGTGATTGGTAAATGTTTTCATTCTAAGCTCTGAATTTTTAAATAAGACCAAAATATATGAGAACATTAAAACAAATTTTGTTTTTTCCCAAGTGGACACCCACTTGTCATACTGAAGTAATAGGAACCAGATTGATCTTCCTACATGAAATAGTAATTTTAAAAAGAGAAAGAAAATAGAAAAGAAAAGAAAAAGGAAAAGAAATAATGGGGCAACAATTTCGGCAAGGCCCTAGGAAGTGTCCTGAATGGATTCCAGTTTATAAAATAAATGAGATAAACCCTATCATTACTCCAGATTATTGCTATGAGCGAATTTCTATGTCACAGTTCAGAAAAGGAGAAGCAGGTGGAGACCAACAGACTCCATGAGTTCTGGAGGCAGAAATGATGGTCCAGAGTGAACAAAGCAACTAGAGTTCAGAAGACAGAACTGGAGAGGACAGAACTACAAACTTTGGATATTTGCAGAGGCTCCCCATTACACATTTTGCTGAATGGTGATCAGCATGTGCTTTTGCGGAAAGTAATCAAAATCAGGAATAAAAACAAATAAGCAAAATGAGCAGTGTCTGGTGCTCACACAGGGCTGAAGAGCTTCATAATTGGGTGGAGGATACAGAAGTTTTCTATCTCTATCATGGGGACAATTAGTCCTAGATTGAACACTTCTTCTGTCCCACTTAAAATATCTTGGAAACAAAACCAGAAATGATCAAATTGTTTCTAACTTAACTGCATCTCAAAACAAAACTCGAGTATTTATAGGAATACAAGTATGCCCAACACTAAACAAGGTAAAATACAGAATATCTGACATCTAATAATAAATACCAGCCATGTAAAAATGCAAGATATATGATATATAATTAGCAGAAAAGTCAATCAATTGAAACCAATCCAGAAGTCATGCAAGTGTTAAAAACAACAACAACAACAACAACAACAACAACAAAAACTAGGGCCACCTGGCTGGCTCAGTTGGTAGAGCATGCAACTCTTAATCTCAGGGTTGTAAATTTGAGCACCATGTAGGTTGTAGAGGTTACTTAAAAATAAAATTTAAAAAAGGGAAAAGGAAAAATGATACTTTAAAATAGTAATTATAACCATATTCCTTGAAAAAGTTAACAATGAGGTATATGTGGATAGGGAAAAGATGGCAGAGGAGTAGGGGATCCTATTCCAACCAGTCTCCGGAATTGAGCTGGATATCTACCAGACCACTCTGAGCACCCATGAAATCAGCCTGAGGTGTAAGAAGATAGATCTGGATCCCTACAAACAGAATATTGCCCGTGGTTGGTTTCAAGGTATGAAGTGGGGAGCCGTGATTCTGTGGGCAGATATCCGAGGATAAATGGAAGGTGGAGGGGGCCCAGCCCCTGGGATCCTACAGCACTGGTGAGTGATAGCCTCCCGCACTGGGGATGGGGCACAGACTCACAGACCGGTAGCAGAGGGGAGAGGACTATAGGGAAGCCTCCAGGATGGAAATCCAGAGCAGGGCTGAGTGTGTGAACTGGGGGCAGTTGGCGGTTTTAGAAGCACAAAGGGCAAACACGTGCCTGGACCTGGAAGCGAGGGCTCAGAGTGCTGCTGAGGGGCACGCAACCCAGGACACCACAGTTTATAGCAACACAGACAGAAATGGAGATAGTGTGGCCTGGAGAGCTCACTGAAGAACACACTGCCATCTCTCTGTTATGAGGCAGAGGGTTGAAAATGGTCTCTTCTGCTGTGACTCTCAGAAGAGATGTGGAAAGCTGCCAGGGAAAGCCAGCAGAGAACAAAAGCCCCCCAAAAACCAGTTTTCACTGAGCAGGGCAACTCTGCTCAAACAGGGTCACCTGAGTAACAGCACGTCAGGCCCCTCCCCTAGAAGAAAGGCTGAGAGAACAAGAGGATGACAACACTAAGGTTCCTATAAAACAGGTGCAACTTGCTTGGGTTGTGGTCAATATTTGGACTCTGTACATTCCCTCAACCACCCCTCAAGAGAATGACTAGGAGGAAGAACCCGCAAAATAGGAAAGACATAGAGACTATGACTTCTGCCACAGATTTACAAATGGATTCAGATATAACCACGATGTAGGAGATGGAATTCAGGGTAGCAACTGTGGAGACAATAGACAGAATGGAGAAATCCATTAATGGCAACATAAAGTCTCTAAGGACAGAAATAAAAGCTGAATTGGCAGAACTCAAAATCCATGAAAATAGAATCAGAGAAATAAGTGACACCATGAAACGTTTCAATGTCAGAATTATTGGGATCACTGAGGGGGTGGAGAGAGAGAGGGGGGACTAGAAGATATAGTTGAGCAAATCATAGCTGAGAACTTCCCTAATCTGGGGAATGAAACAAACATTCGTGTCCTAGAGGCAGAGAGGACCCCTCCAAATATCAAGGAAAACATCCCGGCATGTAATAGTAAACCTCACAAATCTTAGAACCAAGGAAACCATCTTATGAGCAGTTAGGGGGAAAAGATTCCTTACGTACAGAGGGATGAATATCAGAATAACGTCAGACATATCTACAGAGACCTGGCAAGCCAGAAAGGGCTGGCAAGACATATTCAGGGTACTAAACAAGAAGAACATGCAGCCAAGAATACTTTATCCGGCAAGGCTTTCATTTAGAATGGATGGAGAGATGCAGAGTTTCCAAGACTGGCAGAAACTGAAAAAATATGTGACCACTAAGCCCGACCTGCAAGAAATATTAAGGGGGTTTCTATAAAAGGAGAGAGACCCCGAGAGTGATATACAACAGAAATTTACAGAGACAATCATTAGAAACAAGGACTTCACAGGCAACATGATGACAATAAATTTATATCTTTCAATAACCACTCTCAATGTAAATGACCTAAATGCTCCCATAAAAAGGTCCAGGGTTGCAGATTGGATAAAAAGACAGGACCCATCCATAGGCTATCTACAAGAGACTCATGAACCTAAAGATACATCCAGACTGAAAGTGAAGGGATGGAGATCCATCTTCCATGCCAACGGACCTCAAAAGAAAGCTGGGGTAGCAATTCTTATATCAGACAAATTAGATTTTAAACTAAAGACTGTAGTTAGAGACACAGAAGGACACTATATCATTCTTAAAGGGTCTATCCAACAAGAAGATCTAACAATTGTAAATATCTATGTCCCCAACATGGGAGCAGCCATCTACATAAGCCAACTGTTAACCAAAATAAGGGTCATATTGATAACAGTACATTAATTGTAGGAGACCTCAATACTCCACTCTCAGCAATAGACAGATCATCCAAGCAGAAAATCAACAAAGAAACAAGAGCTTTGAATGACACACTGGAACAGATGGACCTCATAGATATATACAGAACATTCCACCCTAAAAAATACAGAATACTCAATCTTCTCGAGTGCACATGGAACTTTCTCCAGAATAGACCACATACTTGGTCACAAAACAGATCTCAACTGATACCAAAAGATTGAGATTATTCCCTGCATTTTCTCAGACCATAATGCTTTAAAACTGGAACTCAATCACAAGAAAAAATTTGGCAGAAATTCAAACACTTGGAAGCCAAAGACCACTCTGCTCAAGAATGTTTGGCCCAACCAGGAAATCAAAGAAGAACTTAAACAATTCATGGAAACCAATGAGAAAAAAAACATCGGTCCAAAACTTCCAGGATATTGCAACAGCTGTCCTAAGGGGAAAATACATAGCCAACCAAGCCTCACTCAAAAAAATAAAAATATCCAGAATTCATCAACTAACTCTACACCTTAAAGAACTAGAGAAAAAGCAACAAATTATGCCTAAGCCACACATTAAAAGAGAAATATTTAAGATTAGAGCAGAGATCAATGAATGAGACACCAGAAACACAGTAGATCAGATCAACGAAACTAGAAGCTGGTTCTTTGAAAGAATTAGTAAGATCAATAAACCACTGGCCAGACTTATCCAAAAGAAAAAAGAAAGGACCCAAATTAATAAAATTATGAATGAAAGGGTAGAGATCACGACTAACACCAAGGAAATAGAAACAATTATCATAAATTATTATCAACAACTATATGCCAATAAACTGAGCAACCTGGAAGAAATGGATGCCTTCCTGGAGACCTATAAACTCTCAAGACTTAAGCAGGAAGAAATTGACAACCTGAATAGGCCAATAACCAGTAAGGAGATTGAAGCAGTGATCAATAATCTCCCAAAAAACAAGAGTCCAGGGCCTGATGGATTCCCCGGGGAATTCTACAAACATTCAAAGAAGAAATAATACCTATTTTTCTGAAGCTGTTTCAAAAAATAGAAACAGAAGGAAAGCTTCCAGACTCATTCTATGAGGCGAGCATTACCTTAATCTGCAAACCAGGCAAAGACCCCTTCAAAGAGGAGAATTTCAGACTGATATTCTTGATGAAAACAGATTCAAAATTCTCAACAATCCTAGCTAATAGGATCCAACAATACATTGAAAGAATCATCCACCACGACAAAGTGAGATTTATCCCCAGGATGGAAGTTTGGTTCAACATTCAAAAATCAATCAATGTGATAGAACACATTAATAAGAGGAGAGAGAAGAACCATATGGTCCTCTCAATTGATACAGAGAAAGCATTTGACAAAATACAGCATCTTTTCCTGATTAAAACTTCAGAGTATAAGGATAGAGGGTACATACCTCAATATCATAAAAGCCATCTATGAAAAACCCACAGCGAATATCATCCTAATGGGGAAAAGCTGAGAGCCTTTCCCTTAAGATCAGGAACATGACAGGATGCCCACTCTCGCCACTATTGTTCAACATAGTACTAGAAGTCCAAGCAACAGCAATCAGACAACAAAAAGAAATAAAAGGTATTCAAATTGGCAAAGAAGAAGTCAAACTCTCTCTCTGCAGATGACGTGATGCTGTATGTGGAAAACCCAAAAGACTCCACCCCAAAATTACTAGAACTCATATAGCAATTCAGTAATGTGGCAGGATACAAAATCAATGCACAGAAATCATTTGCTTTCTTATACACTCACAATGCAACTTTAGAAAGAGAAATTAGAGAAACGATTCCATTTACAATAGCACCAAAAACCATAAGATACCTTGGAATAAACCAAAACAAAGAGGTAAAGGATCTATACTCTAAGAACTACAGAACACTCATGAAAGAAATTGAAGAAGACACAAAAAGATGGAAAAACATTCCATGCTCATGGATCGGGAGAATAAACATTGTTAAAATGCCTATGCTACCCAGAGCAATCTATACCTTCAAAGCCATCCCGATCAAAATTCCAATGACATTTTTCAAAGTGCTGGAACAAACAATCCTAAAATTTGTATCAATCAGAAAAGACTCCGAATTGCCAAGCAAATGTTGAAAAAGAAAAACAAAGCTGGGGGCATCACGTTGCCTGATTTCAAGCTATATTACAAAGCCATGAACAC
Organism: Callorhinus ursinus; assembly: GCF_003265705.2. Classification (NCBI taxonomy): domain Eukaryota; kingdom Metazoa; phylum Chordata; class Mammalia; order Carnivora; family Otariidae; genus Callorhinus; species Callorhinus ursinus. The sequence continues at coordinate 74,979,993 of NW_027397066.1, forward strand.
CAATACAGCATGGTAGTGGCACAAAACCAGACACATATACCAATGGAACAGAATAGAGAGCCCGGATTGGGACCCTCAACTCTATGGTCAAATAATCTTTGACAAAGCAGGAAAAAATATGCAATGGAAAAAATACAGTCTCTTCAATAAATGGTGCTGGGAAAATTGGACAGATATATAGAGAAGAATGAAACTCGACCATTCTCTAATACCATACAAAAGATAAACTCAAAATGGATGAAAGACCTCAATGTGAGACAGGAATCCATCAAAATCCTAGAGGAGAACATAGGCAGAAACCTGTTTGACATCAGCCACAGCAACTTCTTTCAAGATACATCTCCAAAGGCTAGTGAAACAAAAGCAAAAACGAACTTTTGGGACTTCATCAAGATAAAAAGCTTCTGCACAGCAAAGGAAACAGTCAACAAAACGAAGAGGTAACCCAGAGAATGGGAGAAGATATTTGCAAATGACACTACAGATAAAAGGCTGGTATCCAAGATCTATAAAGAACTTCTCAAACTCAACACCCAAGAAACAAATAATCAAGTCAAAAAATGGGCAGAAGACATGGACACTTCTCCGAAGAAGACATACAAATGGCTAACAGACACATGAAGAAATATTGGTCATCATTAGCCATCAGGGAAATTCAAATCAAAACCACATTGAGATACCACCTTACACCAGTTAGAATGGCAAAAATTGACAAGGCAAGAAACAACAAATGTTGGACAGGTTGTGGAGAAAGGGAAACACTCTTACACTGTTGGTGGGAATGCAAGTTGGTACAGCCACTTTGAAAAACAGTGTGGAGGTTCCTCACGATGTTAAAAGTAGAGCTACCCTATGACCCAGCAATTGCACTCCTGGGTATTTACCCCAAAGACACAGATGTAGTGAAAAGAAGGGCCATATGCACCCCAATGTTCATAGCAGCAACGTCTGCAATAGCCAAACTGTGGAAAGAACCAAGATGCCCTTCAAAAGATGAATGGATAAAGAAGATGTGGGCCATATATACAATGGAATATTATTCAGCCATCAGAAAGGATGAATACCCGACTTTTACATCAACATGTATGGGACTGGAGGAGATTATGCTAAGTGAAATAAGCAGACAAAGCCAGTTATATATGTTTCACTTATTTGTAGAACATAAGGAATAGCATGGAGGACATTAGAAGGAAGGGAAATTTGAGGGGCAGGGAAATTGGAGGGAGAGATGAACCATGAGAGACTATGGACTCTGAGAAACAAACTGAGGGTTTTGGAGGGGAGGGGTGGTGGGGGTTTCATTTAGCCCAGTGATGGGTATTAAGGAGGGCATGTACTGCATGGAGCACTGGGTGTTATATGAAAACAATAAATCGTGGATCCCTACATCAAAAACTAATGAGTATTGTATGGTGACTAACATAAAATAATAAAATAAAATTTAAAAAAATAGCAATGGAACTATATTGTTTGAGATAGTAGATGGGATTAATAGTAAATTAGATATTGAAAAAATTAGTTGACTTGAATGTAGTAATAGAAACTATCTGAAAATGAGGGGGGAAAATAAAAATAAAAAATAATGAACAGAGAATCATTCACTTGGAATTAGTGGGAAAACTTCAAGCATTGTAATATGATTTGAATTTGGAATTCCCAAAGGAGAGACAAAAGAATCAGAAAAAATATTTGAAGCAATCTGATCAAGGATGTTATATATGTTTGATCTATATATGGTCCTATAAATCTACAGATGCAGGAAACTCACCATACTCCAAAAACTAAAAGCACAAGGAAAACTATGATAAGGCACATTGTATTCAAATTCCTCAAAACCAATACTAAAGAAAAATCTTTTAAGAATTGTGTAGAACAAAAATGCATTATGAACAAAAGGATAAAGTTAAGGATGGCTGCACATTTATCATTGGAAATAATACAAATGAAAAGAGAGTAATGAAACATCTTTAAAGTATTAATAGAAGCTATCATCCTAGAATTCTAAGCCCAGCAATAGTCTTTCAAAATAATGTCAAAATAGAGATTTTTCAAAGACATACAAAAGCTGAAAAAATCATCACCAAACACACAGTACAAGAAGTTCTTTGGGCAAAAGGAAAATGATCCATACAAAAAAGTGCATCATTGCATTTTTTCTATTTTTGCAAAATACAAAAACAAAATGAATCATTGAATAATTGCCTAAATTCAAAAGCCATGGTTGTTATTTTGGTTACTCTCATGCCATATATCCTCATTCAGTAACTAAATGTAAAAATAAAGCATCTGTGATGGCTTGTCTCGTTCCTCCTGCGTCCCTCTCCAAGATTTACATTATCAGGGAATAAGAAGTCAGGATTTCTTATAAGAGGCAGTTCTATGATAAATGTTAACAAAAATATATTCACACTGTAGACAACAGGACTTTACAGTTTCTTTTATGTTTTCCTGGCTCCTCCTTTTTGAATTTGCAACGATGGCAATTTCTCAGATATAGGCTCTATTCTACACTCTTTAAACTTCGTTCTTGTTGCTTTGAAAAATAAATGTTCTAATATCACTTCAGCTGTCACTTCTTTGTCATTAGCCAGCAAATGTGGACTCAAATACTTGGTTCATGATGACACACCTAGGACTCATCTCCATTTCACTGGCTCATTCTAGGCTCTTTCATTAAAGGGTTGTCCCCAATTTGGCATTTCTATTTAAATTTAATTTCCTGAATCACCATACATTTTATATCTCATATCTTTCACCACCCTTTCAGGTGTTTTTTGTTTACTGAACAAAAATGTTAAATGTTAGTAAAGTTAGATGTTGAGTAAAATGTGTAAGTTGCATAAATCAGCTTGACAACTCAACCCTTTGTATTACTACAATTTCACTGTGCCTAACATAGTTTTGATGAATAGAATATATTCAGAAATGTTCCAATATTGATTGCTTATAGCCGAGAAAAAAGAACAGCATCCACTTTTTTATAATTTCATAATAATAGACAGCCATTTATATACAGATATGACAAAATTTAACCTATAATATAAAAGTATATAATAAAACATTTTTTATATATTTGGCATGCAATTTACAGCACTATCTTCAAACTGAGTGATGTTTTGTACCCTGATATAACATTTATGACACTAACATATTTACTGTGATTAAAATTTTATAAGTATAGAAATTTCTAACCTTGAAATTATTTCTAAAATATGTAATTTATATTGAGAACATCAGTAGTCTAACCTAACTATTTTTCTGTGGTGCTTGTTTGAGTGTGCAAGGAATTATAGGCTTTTTTTATTCCCATGCCCTTTTAAAGAATGTCCCAATACCTGGCATTCTAGGAATTTTGTGTCATTTTAGTTCAGTGCTATTCTGGATTCAGATAGAATGGTGTGAAGTTTGATGTTGTTTGAAGAAGCTGGGGTTCATCTTGTGTGATGCTTTGAAAATGAGAAGAAAAGGCTTTCTTATATTTGGAAGTGTCCTGGCAATGAGCAAAGGCAAAAGAAAATCACTGCAGAATGCTGTTTGTTCAATTCAAAAAGCAGTCTGCTACTTTATGGGCCATTTTTATTCTTTGACTGGCCTCCCTGGAGAGATTCAAATAAAAAGGTTTGAAATATACCAGGTTGAAAGGCTGAATATGTCAAGAGTATGGATCACTGAAGCAAGATCTTCATCTTGCAGCTTAATTTTCTGGCTAGAGCAGTTTAAAAATGAACAGAGACATTCATGGTTACTGCTGATGCCTCAGACTCCAGAAACATCAATGAGTCTCCAAGGGGTTCAAAATATTTCACCACGTTGAACATCAATGGGGAAACCTCTTTTTAGCAGAACAGATGCTACAGACCTTGCCAAATTTCCAAATTCCTCCTTTCAAATAATATATACTTTTTTATATGTCAAGGCAAGCAAATTGTAAACAGATTTTGTTTATCATTTCATGCAAAAAGGAAACCAGCACTTTTGTTGCACAATATGTACATTAAAAATAGGCAGTATTGGGCGCCGGAGTGGCTCAATCGGTTAAGTGTCTGCCTTCAGCTCGGGTCAGGATCCCAGGGTGCCGGGATTAAGTCCCACATTGGGCTCCCTGCTCAGTAGGGAGCCTGCTTCTTCCTCTCCCTCTGGCCCTCAGCCCTGCTTGTTTCTCTCTCTCTTGCTCTATTTCAAATAAATAAATAAAACCTTAAAAAATAGGCAATATTGAGCTGTGTATCATTTTGAATAATTCTACTTTATTCTTTTTATGTCATTAATCTCTTGTGGTCTCTTGAGCAGAACATACAAGTGCTAAACTCCTTGGTACTTCACATTTGAGGTGATTCAACATGTGCTATAGTTATGTAAAGATCTGAAATACTTTTTATACAAAATTTATTGATTGACAATAAATGTACTTTCCAACTCTGCCAGAAAGAACCTGGAATGAAATAGTGAATTTGAAATTCAGTGGAGGATATTAAAAGCTTTGGATTCATGGGAGTGTTTTCATCACTCCTCCCACTAAAAATTAATTACTCTAAAAAAGATGTGTGACCTGGGTAGTTTGTTACAATGGTGAGATGGAAGAATACTTCCCCCACACCAGAATGATGTCCTTCTTGCAAAAAAAGGAATTACCAAGCTTTGTCAGGCAAATCCCCTTTAAATTTTAGAAATTAAGTTTAATTAAATCCATAGAAAAATAAATATAACCCCATGGACAGAAACATGAAAAAAAGAAGTTAACCCAGGGGAAATGTCACACAAAATTTTGATAGTACTTGCACAAAATATCATGATAGAGCCAAAAGAGTGAGTCAGTCATCTAAAGAAATGAATGTGATGACAGAAAGAGCTCTTTGGAGAGCTCAGATATAAAAATGACTTGGACAAAATGTAGGAGGAATGAAGCAAAATAAAAGGTAAATTTTAAAGTATTAAACGATGTCTAATAATGATGTCAGAAGACTAAAGGTAAAATGAAATATGAATACAGAAAGATAAGGAAATGTTAAGGCAAAGCATAAAGAAACTGGTTCGTCGGCTTATTTGGAGTTAATGGTAAAGTGTTTATGAAGACCCAGGGAGAATTTGGCCACTCATATTCTTCTGGTATTTTACGAATTATCATTTGTTCTATTCATTTATATATCTTATTTTTTATTGTGCACAAACTATATGCTAGAGAAAATATAGGGTTCCATCTGAGTAGGATAATGTTCAACCAAAATGAAAGTAAAGATGAATAAAACAATTGAAATTTATCTGTGATGACTAGTAATAGAGCATTTAACTTCTCCAGATAGTCATCCATTATTCTTATATTATTGACAGCCAACATTTAATGTTACCATTTGCCTTGAACTGTGCCAAATTAAGCCATAAATTTTGTGTTACATGTGTCACCTCACTTAGCCTTCATTTCAGATTGTTATCCAAAATTTACAAATGAGGTAAATTAAATTCCTTACATTGCTATTTTCTTCAAAGCAAGTCTACACACTTTTCATTTTCTGGAACTCCTTCCATCTGCTCACCTCAGTTGAGGCCTACCTGCCACTGTGGAAACTACAGGGCCCTCTTGGTAACTAGAATGCAAACAGACCCAGCACAATTAGTTAATTTTCCCACATGGAGACTCTGCCAAGACTACAGCAAAAATGCAAAGTTGTAGGTTTGAGAAATAAAAGCCAAACCATGAAAGAGGTCTTTCCTCATGCCTACTTTTCACTCCTTACCCTGCCTATTTTATCAAGCCATAGTTATCTTCAATCAGTTTACTGAAATTTATTTGAAAATTTTCTTTGTGTGTGCCTGTGTGTGTGTGTGTGTGTGTGTGTGTGTGTGTGTGTGAGTTTATTAAATGATACTCTCCCTAGAAGGAAGATCTATGAGAAGAGAGAGGGGCTTTTTTTTTGTCTTTTTCTATGCTACTTACCCAATATCAAATTAATACCTCTCATCTAGTGGGCACTCAATATATATTTAGTTAATCAATTCATGAATTATGAGAGAAAAGGGCACATAAGACACTTAGAGCTCCCTATTTGTACAAAAAGAGTGAGCTAAAAGCAATACCACAATCAGAGGAAAATTTAAGATTAATATCACCATAAAGGTATTGAAAGATGCAGAAATGGTCATTCTTATAGCAAAATAATTGTTTTTCACTAGATTGATGAGGATGAAAAGGATAGTTCTAGGAGCCTGATGTTTGAGAAATAATTTTTTACCCACTACAGGGTCCCAGTAGAGAATGGCACGCCAGATGACCATGTGACCTAAGCTGTCTCCCTTGAATAAGATGTATATAATACATCTTGCCTGCCATAATGTTAGGCTTGCCCAACAGGTCTCCATCATCATGTAGGGAGTATGCCTTTCCCATTTAGGAATGTCTCTTAGGGCAGAACAAGATGGCGGAGGAGTAGGAGACCTGGATTTCGTCTGGTCTCAGGAATTCGGCTGAATAGGGATCAAACCATTCTGAACACCTACGAACTCAACAGGAGATCGAAGAGAATAGCAACAACTCTCTGAACAGAAAAGCGACCACTTACTGGAAGGTAGGACGTGCGGAGAAGTGAATCTGAGGTGATATTCAGGAGGATAGACGGCGGGGGAGGGGGCCTCTGCCAGCCGCTTCTGACAATTAATAGAGCAGCGGAGCACAAAATCGGAACTTTTAGAAGTCGGCTCCGCTGAGGGACGTCGCTCCAGTGGCTAAGCGGGGGTGGAACCCTTGTGGGACTGGGTGGTCTCAGGACCCTCAGGGTCACAGAAAGACTGGGGGTGTCTGAGTGCGCCAGAGCTCCCAGGTATCGGAGCGGAGAAGCCAGCTGCAGAGACCGAGCCGAGGCGCGGGCTCTCAGCTCGGGGTTGCCATAAACTGTGATCCGCGGCCCAGTCAGGCCACTGTTCCTCCAGCAGGGACCCAATAAGCGGCAGATCTGGGGAAACTCCCCTTCCTCTCCCAGGAGAAGCAGCGTGGGAGCGCACCGCAAGGGATCTGCTGGGTTTGGAGACTCCACACCGAGTTGGGTGCCAGAGATAGAAACACTCGGTCACAGGCCAGGTGAGCACGGAGTGTGGCCAGAGACCGGGGACACAGGAGTGACTGACTGCTTTTCTCTGGGGGCGCACTGAGGACCGGGGCCCCAAGTTCTTGGCTCCTCCAGGCAGAGATTGGGAGGCCGCCATTTTCACTCTCATCCTCCAAAGCTGTACTGAAAGCTTGCAGGGAACAAAAGCTCCCGAGAGCAAACCCGAGCAGATTGCTTAGCCCAGACCGGCAAGGGCGGGGCAATTCCGCCTCCAGCAAAGACATTTGGGAACCATGGCCACAGGCCCCTCCCCAAGAAGATCAGCATGAACAGCCAGCAAAGACCAAGTTTATGGATCAAGGAGAATGGGAGAACTCCAGCTCTAGGGGAATACTACACATAGAATTCATGGCTTTTTTACCATGATTCATTAGTTTTTCAAAGTTAATTTTTTTAACTGTTTTTTTTTTGAATTTTTCTTTTTCCCTTTTTCAACCAACATCTTATCAAACCCTATTTGAAAAAAAAAATTTTATTTTTCATTTTAGAGTCATATTCTATCGCTTCATAGTAGATACCCTTATTTTTGGCATATATATATATATAAGTTGTTCTCTCTTTAAAATTTTGAGATACAGTTTCTTGTAACAGATCAAAATATACCCTAAATCACTACTGTATGGCTTTGTTCTAGTCTCCTGCCTGATCACATTCTCTCCCTTTTTTTTCTTCTTTTTTTTTAAATCTTCTTTCTTTTTTCAAACAACTTCTTATCTTATCATTCCTTTTATAAAATCTTTTGTAATTTTCATCTTTACAGTCATCTTCCATCCCTTCATTGTATCAACCCTTATTTTGTACATATATAAGTCTTTCTTTCCTTAAAATTTTAGGAGACACTTTCTTCTAACAGACCAAAATACACCCAAAATCTAGTGTGTGGCACTGATCTATGCACTAGCCTGATCATATTTGATCATACTCTGTTTTTTTTTGTTTTGTTCTGTTTTTGTTTGTTTTTATCTTTTTTTCTCTTTCTTTTTTCTTTTTTTCCCTTTCTTTTCCCCTCGTTTCAGGTCTTTTCTGATTTGTTTAGAGTATATTTGCTGGGGACGTTGTTAACCTGTTAGCATTTTGTTCTCTCATTCATCTATTCTCTGGACAAAATGACAAGACGAAAAAAATCACCTCAGCAAAATGAACAAGAGGTAGTACCGTCTGCCAGGGATCTACTCAATACAGACATTAGTACACTGTCGGACCTAGAGTTCAGAATCATGACTTTAAAGATACTAGCTGGGCTTGAAAAAAGCATAGAAGTTATTAGAGAAACCCTTTCTGGAGAAATAAAAACTAAAATCTAACAAAGTCAAAATCAAAAAGGCTATTAATGAAGTGCAATAAAAAATGGGGGCACTAACTGCTAGGATAAATGAGGCAGAAAGGAGAATTAGTGATACAGAAGACCAAATGATGGAAAATAAAGAAGCTGAGAAAAAGAGATACACAACTACTGGATCACAAGGGCAGAATTCGAGAGATAAGTGATACAATAAGACTAAACAACATTAGAACAATTGGGATCCCAGAAGAAGAAGAAAGAGAGTGAGGGGCAGAAGGTATATTGGAGCAAATTATAGCAGAGAACTTCCCTAATGTGGGGAGGGAAACAGGCATCAAAATCCAGGAGGCACAGAGAACCCCTCTCAAAATCAATAAAAATAGGTCAACACCCCGACATCTAATAGTAAAACTTATGAGTCTCAGAGACAAAGAGAAAATCTTGAAAGCAGCTCTGGAGAAGAGATCTGTAACCTATAATGGTAGACACATTAGATTGGCAACAGACCTATCCACAGAGACCTGGCAGGCCAGAAAGGACTGGCAAGATATCTTCAGAGCACTAAACAAGAAAAATATGCAGCCAAGAATACTATATCCAGCTAGGCTGTCAGTGAAAATTGAAGGAGAGATAAAAAATCTTCCAGGACAAACAAAAACTAAAGGAATTTGCAAACATGAAACCAGCCCTACAAGAAATATTGAAAGGATTCCTCCAAGCAAAGAGAGAGCCTAAAAGCAGCATAGACCAGAAAGGAACACAGACAATATACAGGAACAGTCACCTTACAGGCAATACAATGGCACTAAATTCATATCTTCCAATAGTTACCCTGAATGTAAATGGGCTAAATGCCCCAATCAAAAGACACAGGCTATCAGATTGCATAAAAAAACTAGACCCATCGATATGCTGTCTGCAAGAGACTCATTTTAGACCCAAAGACACCCCCAGATTGAAAGTGAGGGGTTGAAAAAACATTTACCATGCTAATGGACACCAAAAGAAAGCTGGGGTGGCAATCCTTATATCAGATAGATTTTAAACCAAACTATTATAAGAGATGAGTAAGGACACTACATCATACTTAAAGGGTCTATCCAACAAGAAGATCTAACAATTGTAAGTATCTATGCCCCTAACATGGGAGCAGCCAATTATATAAGCCAATTAATAACAAAAGCGAAGAAACACATTGACAAGAATACAATAATAGTGGGGGACTTTAACACCCCCTCACTGAATTGGACAGATCATCTAAGCAAAAGATCAACAAGGAAATAAAGACTTTAAACGACACACTGGACCAAATGGACTTCACAGACATATTCAGAACATTCCATCCCAAAGCAACGGAATAAACATTCCTCTCTAGTGCCCATGGAACATTCTCCAGAATAGATCATATCCTAGGTCACAAATCAGGTCTCAACCAGTACCAAAAGATTGGGATTATTCCCTGCATATTTTCAGACCACATTGCTTTGAAACTAGAATTTAATCACAAGAGGAAAGTTGGAAAGAACTCAAATACATGGAGGCTAAAGAGCATCCTACTAAAGAATGAATGGGTCAACCAGGAAATTAAAGAAGAATTAAAAAAATTCATGGAAACCAATGAAAATGAAAACGAAAACACAACTGTTCAAAATCTTTGGAATACAGCAAAGGCAGTCCTAAGAGGAAAGTATATAGCAATACAAGCCTTTCTCAAGAAACAAGAAAGGACTCAAATACACAACCTAACCCTACACCTAAAGGAGCTGGAGAAAAAACAGCAAAAAAAGCCTAAACCCAGCAGGAGAAGAGAAATAATAAAGATCAGAGCAGAAATCAATGAACTAGAAACCAAAAGAACGGTAAAACAGATCAATGAAACTAGGAGCTGGTTCTTTGAAAGAATTAACAAGATTGATAAACCCCTGGCCAGACTTATCAAAAAGAAAAGAGAAATGACCCAAATCAACAAAATCATGAATGAAAGAGGAGAGATCACAACCAACACCAAAGAAATACAAACAATTATAAGAACATATTATGAGCAACTCTATGCCAGCAAATTAGATTACCTGGAAGAAATGGATGCATTCCTAGAGATGTATCAACCTCCAAAATTGAACCAGAAAGAAATAGAAAACCTAAACAGACCTATAACCACTAAGGAAATTGAAGCAGTCATCAAAAATCTCCCAACAAACAAAAGCCCAGGGCCAGATGACTTCCTAGGGCAATTCTACCAAACATTTAAAGAAGAATTAATACCTATTCTCCTGAAACTTTTCCAAAAAATAGAAATGGAAGGAAAACTTCCAACCTCATTTTATGAGGCCACCATTACCTTGATCCCAAAACCAGACAAAGACCCCATCAAAATGAAGAATTACAGACCAATATCCTTGATAAACATGGATGCAAAAATTCCCTACCAAAATACTAGCCAATAGGATCCAACAGTACAATAAAAGGATTATTCACCATGACCAAGTGGGATTTATCCCTGGGCTGCAAGGTTGGTTCAACATCCACAAATCAATCAACGTGATACAATACATTAACGAAAGAAAGAACAAGAATCATATGATCCTCTCAATAGATGCAGAAAAAGCATTTGACAAAGTACAGCATCCTTTCTTGATCAAAACTCTTCAGAGTATAGGGATAGAGGGTACATACCTCAATATCATAAAAGCCATCTATGAAAAACCTACAGTGAATATCATTCTCAATGGGGAGAAGCTGAGAGCTTTCCCCCTAAGGTCAGGAACATGGCAGGGATGTCCACTATCACCACTGCTATTCAACATAGTATTAGAAGTCCTAGCCACAGCAATCAGACAACAAAAAGAAATCAAAGGCATCCGAATCAGCAAAGAGGAAGTCAAACTCTCACTCTTTGCAGATGATATGATACTTTATGTGGAAAACCCAAAAGACTCCACCCCAAAACTGCTGGAACTCATAGAGGAATTCAGTAAAGTGGCAAGATATAAAATCAATGCACAGAAAGCAGTGGCATTCCTATACACTAACAACAAGACAGAAGAGAGAGAAATTAAGGAGTTGATCCCATTTCCAATTACACCCAAAACCATAAGATACCTAGGAATAAATCTAACCAAAGAGGCAAAGGATCTGTACTCAGAAAACTATAAAATACTCATGAAAGAAATTGAGGAAGACACAAAAAATGGAAAAACGTTCCATGCTCATGGATTGGAAGACCAAATATTGGGAAGATGTCAATGCTACCTAGAGCAATCTACACATTCAATGCAATCCCCATCAAAATACCATCCACTTTTTTTCAAAGAAATGGAACAAATAATCCTAAAATTTGTATGGAACCAGAAGAGACCCCGAATAGCCAGAGGAATGTTGAAAAAGAAAAGCAAAGCTGGCGGCATCACAATTCTGGACTTCCAGCTCTATTACAAAGCTGTCATCATCAAGACAGTATGGTACTGGCACAAAAACAGACACAGAGATCAATGGAACAGAATAGAGAGTCCAGAAGTGGACCCTCAACTCTATGGTCAACTCATCTTTGACAAAGCAGGAAAGAATGTCCAATGGAAAAAAGACAGTCTCTTCAACAAATGGTGTTGGGAAAATTGGACAGCCACATGCAGAAGAATGAAACTGGACCATTTCCTCACACCACACACAAAAATAGACACCAAATGGTTGAAAGACCTAAACGTGAGACAGGAGTCCATCAAAGTCCTAAAGGAGAACACAGGCAGCAACCTCTTTGACCTCAGCCACAGCAACTTCTTCCTAGAAACATCGCCAAAGGCAAGGGAAGCCAGGGCAAAAATGAACTATTGGGATTTCATCAAGATAAAAAGCTTTTGCACAGCAAAAGAAACAGTCCACAAAACCAAAAGACAACCGACAGAATGGGAGAAAATATTTGCAAATGACATATCAGATAAAGGGTTAGTATCCAAAATCTATAAAGAACTTATCAAACTCAACACCCAAAGAACAAATGATCCAATCAAGAAATGGGCAGAAGACATGAACAGACATTTTTCCAAAGAAAACATCCAAATGGCCAACAGACACATGAAAAAGTGCTCAACATCACTCGGGATCAGGGAAATCCAAATCAAAACCTCAATGAGATACCACCTCACACCAGTCAGAATGGCTAAAAGTAACAAGTCAGGAGATGACAGATGTTGGCGGGGATGCGGAGAAAGGGGAACCCTCCTACACTGTTGGTGGGAATGCAAGTTGGTGCAACCACTCTGGAAAACAGTATCGAGGTTCCTCAAATAGTTGAAAATAGAGCTACCATACGATCCAGCAATTGCACTACTGGGTATTTACCCCAAAGATACAAATGTAGGGATCCAAAGGGGTATGTGCACCCCGATGTTTATAGCAGCAATGTCCACAATAGCCAAACTGTGGAAAGAGACAAGATGTCCATCGACAGATGAATAGATAAAGAAGAAGTGGTATATATACACAATGGAATATTATACAGCCATCAAAAGGAATGAGATCTTGCCATTTGCAAGGGCGTGGATGGAACTGGAGGGTGTTATGCTGAGTGAAATAAGTCAATCAGAAAAAGACACGTATCATATCACCTCACTGATATGAGGAATTCTTAATCTCAGGAAACAAACTGAGGGTTGCTGGAGTGGTGGGAGGGTGGGAGGGATGGGGTGGCTGGGTGATAGACATTGGGGAGGGTATGTGCTATGGCGAGTGCTGTGAATTGTGCAAGACTGTTGAATCACAGATCTGTACCTCTGAAACAAATAATGCAATATATGTTAAGAAAAAAAAAAAGAAGAAGATAACAGGAGGGGAAGAATGAAGGGAGTAAATCGGAGGGGGAGACGAACCATGAGAGACGATGGACTCTGAAAAACAAACTGAGGGTTCTAGAGGGGAGGGGGGTGGGGGATGGGTTAACCTGGTGATGGGTATTAAAGAGGGCATGTTCTGCATGGAGCACTGGGTGTTAGGCACAAACAATGAATCATGGAACACTACATCCAAACTAATGATGTAATGTATGGTGATTAACATAACAATTAAAAATTTTAAAAAAAGGAATGTCTCTTAAGAACAGTGGGGAGAGTCAATCCTCCACCAGGCCAACTTGTCCCCTTAGCCCAGAAGGATAGCTGGATTAACATAAGGATACATTCTGTTTTATGCTTGGTGTCTAAGGTTTTGACAAGATGACCCAAATGATCAGGGACGTGGAAGGAACAAGACTGGACACTTAGTGACAAGGAGGTATGTTAACAGCACATCCTTGGGCATATTGAATGCCCGATAACACATATTCTCTGACAAAACATTCCTCATTTTCTAGAAACCAGTAGATCAGTGGCCTGATGCCTTAGGAGTTTCATGTCTTCTAATACACTATTATACGGATAGTATAAAATAGTGGAATGACATTTATTGGATAAAAATGCATTCTAGAATTGCTCAGGATAATCGCTGTACACAGTTATTTGAGTATAACCATCAATAGTGTCTTCTGACTCATAAAAACAGTGGTTTGGATAGCAAATTATTGATATCCTATCTAGTGAATACATATTTAGATGTACCTAGGAGACAATGTTATATTATTTTATAGAGTGGTAAGTTTTACTGGAAGTGTACTGTAAATTTACATAATTTACTATTAACTTATATTGTTCTCATCCCTCAAAATTAAGGCTTGGCTTGTGTTACCAAAAAAAGAATGCTGACCAACAAGATACTACTAATGAGTGAGGAGCACATACAATGGGCAATGTAGAAGGGAATTATACATCAGAGCTATTATCTTGTGACTAGTAGAAAAAAAACAAGAAAAATCTTTCATCAATCTTCCATCTTGCTGTGTCATAAATATGTCTGTGTTTTAAATATTAAATATAAAATATTTTCTGTCAATACTGTACAAAAACAATATTTAATGGTCCATAAATTATAAAATATATAGAAGTAATTTTAACTTTAACTAGAGATGTCCAACTATACCTAGACTTATAGTTAGACATAGAAATTCATTTTTTTCATTCTCTTTGGAAGGGATGTTTGCATTATGTTTTGCAGGAACTTTGTGTTTTGTTGTAGTTTTGTTGTCATTTTAATATATAATTGTGAAAGAAAATATAATGAATAAATGTTAGCCCCCCAGAAAGGTGAACATGTTTTTTTTTTTTTTGTCTAATATTCATTTACCCTCACTTTCTATACAGGGGAAAAATCCTACTGAGACTTCTGCCTCCCAGTGTGAAAGATGAAATGGGTTATATATCTCCCAGCACTTATGGAGTAGACATCTGATCTAGCTTGACAATAGCTGCTTCAACTCAATATTGTGAATCTTGAACAAGTTATGTAATCACATAAGAACAAATGGCTATTCATTTAAAATTTTAATATATTCCCTAGCAGCAGTGTATATAGCACCAGAATATTCATTGCTAACAACAACAGCAAATTCCTATTCTAACCAAGGTATTCCTCTGGCCTGATCTTGGGTGCTGCTTCTCCTCGCATCCAGCTTCCCATGAATTCTTTGAATTATCAGACAATCTTTCAATAATTACTCTTCTTGAATTATCCAGAGCCAATATTTGTTTGCAATCAAAAAATTCTGATACACACTATTTGAAAAATAATAAAAGTATTTTCATATTTAAACTTACTGCTATAAAAAAAGTCCATAAAACTGTAATAGAGTAGTTTACATACAATCAGATCTAATGATTTTAGCTGATACAGGAATTAGTGCAAATAAAAAATATGATGTATCTTACAGAAATTCTAGTGAACACATAAGGTATGTTAATAAAATGTGATACACAAGAAAGATGCAATAATATCACCAAGCTATTCAGGAACAGAAATTAGAAGTTATAGGTCTGATGATCTCAGTTAAATACCATGAAGACTATTTAATAAGTTTTTAAAGAATGGAATTATCTCACTTGGGAGAATGTGTAGTAAAATGAGACTTTGTCCTAGATCTTATTCCCACATCAAACACTTACTGCCCACGTGATTTTCAGCAAATAACTTCCCTAAGATACAGTGTCATCATTTCTATAATGAACAAAACCAGTCTTGCCATTTTATTGTTTTCCTCATTTATGAATTAAATAAATCTCTGACACATGCTCACTCTATCTGTGTAAGAGCTTTTAACTTTAAAAATTTATGCTTTGGCAGTAAGATGTCCAAGTAGACTCATCTCGTAGAGCCAATTAAACTGTGTAGCCCAAAAACTGTATACCTCATGGACTGTTTAAGTCCAGGCATGTATTTTCTTGGTTCCCAGAATAAATCAAAAATAGTAAAAATAATTTTACTTCTGCTTCCTCTCTGATTCTCTGTTTTTTGGCTTCTGATTTTCTGTTTTTCTGTTTTTATTTTTTTTGGCCAAGTGTAGTTTTGATTCTAGTTTAAACATGGCTTCCCCATTGGTGGCAGTAGTTTTGGGAATTGGATTTTATTTTCTGTACATTTAGTCATTTCTGTGGAGTAAAAGCAGGGACCTATTCATTGTCATGTGAGATGTTACTGAATGTCTGTTAAATAATTAAATAAAATTATAATAATATATTTGGGTTATGTTAAAAATATTTAGTAATATTATTATTCATTTTTACTATTTAAGGAAGTGTAAAAGGAAGTGTGTGGCTGTGTGGGGCTTTATTTTGTGGGCTTATGATCTTTGCAGGTCTGCTAAAATGTTTACATATGACAGCTATTCTCAAATAACTAGCTTATGGGGCTTTTTTGAAAGACAAGTTAGTTACTTTGGTTAAAAGTTATATGGTGTTGAGACTATGATATGAAGGAGAATAGTAAAGAGTGAATATAAAAAGAATAATGAAAGCAATCACTACTGACATTAACAACATAATGTGAATATGGAAATTTTTTCATTATTAACACATTATTTCCTTTCATTTTTCTTATAATTCATTTTTTATTTAATATTCTTAATGATTTTTATTAAATCATTCCATTTATATTTGAATAGCTGAATTAAATTCAACACAAGTACACAGTATTAAGGTAGATGAAATGCCTCTCTTGGATTTTTATAAAAACTCTCTTTCACTTCTAATAAGGATTTGAGTTTTGTTTCTTAAAAAAAGACAAAAATTATGTTTCTATATCTTTGTTTTGGGACATTAAAACTGTTGTTTTTTTATGAATTCACATGTGGAAAAATTAGGCCTAAAATAATTGTTTCAATTTACAGATTTTCCGTTTCAAATTTTAAGTAACACTCATTTTGAAAAAATAAATTTATCCTAATTCACTGAAAATATTAGAGATATCAAATGTCTAATGGACACAATTTCTCCATAATAAGGTCATCAACTCTGCATGACTCTGGTGTACTATCAGACATGCTTTTAGGCCTGTCCGTTTCTAATAAAATCTGCCTTTTCCCCCAAGTTCTAATAAACATATGTAGTATTACAGTTGAAAAAGTACTGATTTCACATTCATCATGGATTACTTTCCTTTATAAATAATATGTCAATTTCTTTACAATACTTAATTTTCATTCTAGTTTGTGTGATACATATCTCTCTCTTTAATCAGATATCAATCATGAACACTAGCTTTGATCATAGTGACAGACAAGACATTTTTCTATGTGAAATACAATGGCATTTCCACAGGGAGGCATTAGTCTTCTGACCTGCTTATTTGATTGCTTTAGCCCTTAACCAGAAAACATCTGGCAAAGTAAGCCATTGTTGCAGTACTAAATCTGAAAGTTTTTGTTTTTTAAGTTTCCTTCCATTCTAATTTTGAAAAATCATTACTTTCTCTGAAGAGGAAAGAAAAAGCTATTACTATTAGAAAAGCATGATTACACATTGTGAATTTTTAAAGTATTGACCACAAATCTCAACATGCGTGTAGATGCCTACATTATTAGAATAGTTATATTTGGTTTTGCTTCCCCAGCTTTTGCTACAAGATCTTCACACTTACCACTTTATTTGTAGGTTATACCACCCAGAGAACCATTCTACAAGGCTAAATTCTCATATTTTACCCACACTGAAAACTAATAGATTATTGACTAATATTCTACCAAAAGAGCAAATGCATATTCATACATCTAAATTAGTAGTGTCGGTATGTTTATGTTACATTTGTGTGCAAATGTATGGTCTTCCATATATTTATCTTTACCCTACATCTCTCTATCTAGCTATATCCATATTTTTTATGTATACACATACACTTCTAGTATTCCTTTCTATGTATCTAATGAAATTACTAAATATAAGCAAGAAGACATTTAATTATACTGTAATGCTATCCATATATATTATTAATCATTATTTAACAACCATTATTTTATATATGTAAATATGCATATATATTTATATTAAATATATACCTATGTATGTTTAATATTCTTATTAAGCATGCTAGACATAAACAAGTTGCTAAGAATCAGAGCTATGACCAAAGAATAACTTTTCTTGTTTTTGGTTGCACATTCCCCAATGACTATATTACTAGTTCCACTGGGACCAATTTAAAACTATACAGCCCTGTTCTCATGGATTGAATAAGGCAATGTATCATTGTTTAAGTGTGCTACTCAAAAATTTGGAACCCAGAGGGAAAACATAGGAAGATTGAGTAAACAAAAAACAAGCACCTCCCCAATCAATAATCTTTTTACAAAGTTTTAGAAACAATTTCTTACTTCTAATTTATTTATAATGTTTAAGGTATTAAAAAGCAGGAGTCAGAAATTTAATTTATATTCGTCATATTTTCCCTTGGGAAAATACTCTCAGTATTTGTAACATGTGAGATATTCTACTACAGCAAACCCAAAGAAAAGGGGAGAGAGATTATATTCAAAAGCAGTTCCTAGCATATGTAAGTTATTCTGTTATATACATAAAACCCTTAAAGACTCAAAATAGTAGTATGAATGTAGTTATTCTTATTTTAGAGAAGAAGCTGAGATTCAATGTTATTTGAATCACTTTCTACTGGACTCCAAAAAAATCACAATATCCTAATGAACATAACTTGCTCATTCCTACCTATCCATACCTTTGCACATTCATTGTTTTATGCAGTTTATATGCATACACCACTTTAGCAATTATTTAGGGACTATTTAATATATGCCAAAATGCATTTTACCTAAAGCTTCATGCAGCTGCCTCATTTGCATATTTGTAGAAATATTACTCCAATATTTCTTTCTCCAATATTCCAATATTACTCCAATACTCTCTTTCCCACTTAATTTTGTTCATAGAACTAACTACTTCTGGAGTTACTATATTTATGTTATGTATTTGTTTCATTTTATGTGTTTATTGGGTGTCTTCCACACCAGATTTTAAGCAACCTGACAACACAGAGACTGTGTATAATTCACTGTTGTATACTTAGTGTTTAGAAAAAAGTAAACATTACTGAAATACTGGGTGACTGGCAAGATAATAAAAGTGTGTGTAAATGAGTCCTAGGAACTGTGATAAATGAAGTTGATAGCCTTTAACTCTGTAATGGTGCCTTTTGCTACCAGCTGGTAGACAGCAGTTCTCAGGAGCTCAAATTGCATAAACCCAGGAGGTTTTAAATTAAAGGTCACCACCTGGAATGATATCCACACATACTTAGTTCCAAAATGCTAGTTTAGGGGGAATTATTACATTCCAAAACTTTTCACTAATTCTCAAAATTGTTTATCTTGTTTACCAAAAATTAAAAATTGTCATTGGAGACGTATAAAAGGTCAATAGCTTCATCTTATCTTAAGATTGTGTCAAACCCGAAGGCCTACTTTGACTATAAATAACAAAATTGTGTATAAATGAAAAATATAACCACATAATTTTTTAAAATTAGAATGAAATAAAGGAAAGCAAACTCATCTAGATTATTGTTAAACACTTCTAATGATCACACAAGCAAGCAAAATTAAATCATTTACTGAAATTAAAACATATAAGGCCTATGTTACCTCATAATGTATCATATGAAACAAGATTCATATTTAATTTAATTACATATCTTTGTATTATATTTATATAGTACCATATTATTATTAAAGTGCCATTAACATCTATTAACTCAGTTCATGCTAACATGAACACTTCAAACTTAACATGGCAGATATTATCTTCCTGTCCCATTTTGTTGTCATAAAAAAAAATCAGTTGCAGACATATTATTTTTCTAATTCATTTTCTGACAAATGTCAATTGAATGCTTATCAAGTGCCAGGCTATTAGAAAAACAGACATATTTTTTTACCCTTTATGATAGAAAACAATCAATGACACAAAGTTATTTTAAATAATATAACAAAAAATAGCACTGAATAGAAAATTGGGAGAAACTGATCTCACCTGAGAGTTTGGAGTAGCCTTTCTTAAGGAAATGATATCTCAACATAAACCTGAAGAAATTCACCGGGAAAGAGAGTTCAATGATTATGTATTACAGAAAGAAGAATCAGGAAGTACAAATAGCCTAACATAGAAGAAAGCTAGTACTAGAATCCAAATCTTCTCATTTATAACAAATAGTATTGCAAAATAACAAAGGGAATAGTTGCAATTCATTTATTCTGAGAAAAAATAATAAACAATGTAGATGATTTTTTATATGAATTAAAATATGTGTTCTGGCTACTGTAACAAAGACCGAATAACACTGGCAGAAAGCAGAGCATTGTAATAGTTGTGTGCTACTGGTAGTAGGAACCAATGGGACTATTACTTCATCTATATACCCAGCATGTTATACAGATAGGATTTTCTAACTCTGCCATAATTTGGAAAATAGTGTGAAGCACTGGCTTAAACAAGATAGAGTTTTATTTACCTCTTAAATAACAATCTACTCATGATCAGTCCAGGACTATTATTGAAGTGTCTCTGTATCCGGGATCCAGGACCCATTATATGGTTTTATACGGACATCTGTACAATGCTGCCTCAAACAAATGGTCTAAGATGGCACATGACCATAGCTGTATTCTAAATTGTTCAAAGGTTGATCCCTTCCCCATTAAGGTCACAGTGCAAGGGTTGAACACATTACTTCCGGTCACCTCTTATTAGCCAGAAGATGGTCAGATGGTGAGAACGTGCACTCTGATTAACTTCAAAGGAATCTGGGAAATATAGTCTTTCCCTAGGGGGTACTTGTTCGTCACTGCATTAAAAGCGTTCATATTGTTAAAGACTCATTTATTCCACCTGTATTATTGAGTGCCTTCTAGGAATCCAGACTTTTCTAAGTATAGATACATCAGAGAGCTAACATTAGTGAACAAAATAAAAAAGTCTACCCTTGTGTTTAGATTATAATAGGGAAGACAGACAATACATAATAAACACACAAATAAGTATATTAAGATGTATTTTAGAAGCTCATAAATACTATGAAAAAATAGAGAAATAAAAGGAATTGGTAGTAGTGTGCTGGCAAATGTTTAAAAACCAGCTCTGAAAAAAAATCCTACTTTGTAGTGTTTCCCAATTTCCGTAAATATTTCCACCAACTTTAAGCTACTAACGTGATATCAATATACCTAGAAAATTTCTAAAATATTAATGATCAACTATCATAAACTGTATAAGTTGCCTCCAGCATAATACCATAATACTGGAATGTTGGGAAGATGGAATTTGGAATTTTAACATGGTGATCAGGAAAAGATATATAACTTAATGACATGTGAGCTATCTGGATATCTGTGAAGGAGACAGCACTGATAAAAATTAAGGATCTCAAATTTGTGAGGAATACTTTAGGAGTACAATTTAAAAGTTGCATTTCACTTCACATTCCACTGGCCTGAAGTCAATCATATGACTTCAGGGCAATCAAATGTGTCTAGAAAGTGTGTCTTTATTTTTCATAGATTATTTCAGCTAAAATTCTAAAGTTATATTATTTTTAAAACAGAATAGACATTGAATCGTATCTGAGCATCAATGATCAGTTTTAATATATTTTTTCTAAATTCTAAGCAAGTGGATACATATTTTAATATAGTGTTTGCAAAAACTGATCCACTTAAAGCAATATTGTAACTTCCAGTGTAAGGGCCGAGGCCAAGGCCATCAAATTGCTTAGGCTCTAACATGTGCATATTTCCACACTAACATAACTATGCAACATTTATGAAGTTTTGTAATTATTTTTTAAGCCTCATTTTCTTTACCTGGAAAATGAACATAATATTTTTTTCTCCATTAGTTTGTGAGAAGCTAAATAGGAAGAAAATATACATTGAGTATGAGCATTTATTATGTGACAGGCTTTAAGTTATTTCTACGCATTAGTCATTTAATCTCCTCAACATCTGTATGCATTAGACACTCTTGTTATTCTTGTTTTACAAACAAATCGAGTCACAAATTCCAGCTTCACCTGGGGTTTCAGAGCTAATGGCTAGAATAAGTGGCTGGACTTCCATATACTCTGGCTTCAGAATTCCACTCTTATCCAATGCACTGGGGGAAGGATTTAGAGCAGTCTCTAAATATAATATGAAATCCACTGTTATAGCTATATGTGGTAGACAGAATAATCCCCCCTCCCCATCAAAATGTCCACATTCTATTTCCAGACCTTGTGAGTATGTTAGGTTACACAACAAGAGGGAATGAAGGTTGCAGATGAAGTTAAGGATGCTTATCAGCGGACCTTAATATAAAAGGGGTTATCTTTGATGGTGGATGGGGCAATGTAATCCTTTAAATGTGCAAGAGGAAGACAGAAAAGTCAGAGTCAGAGTGATGCAATGTGAGACATGACTGGTCATTGTTGGCTTTGAAGATGAAAGGGGGACATGCACCAAGGAATGCCTGCAGCCTCCAGGAGTTGAAAAGGCCAAGAAAAGAAATTCTCTTCCAGAAAGGAAGATGGCCCCACTGACAAATTCATTTAATTGGTTATAGTACCCACAGGGAACTAAAGAGTATTGACATTCATGTATAAAGTTAGCTTATATAGTTTATGATGCTGTTTTGTCATTTTATTAATTGATCGATCATATTTTAAATAGAATATTATGTTGAGTAGTGTGTGAAATTAATACAGGAAAAATTATAATTGCTATTTTGGGGGAGGATAATCTTGCCCATCTTTATGTTTTTATGATTTGTTATAGGCTGATACAAATTTTCTATATAATCTCAAGCTTTCTTAAAACTTGTAGAATTTTTTCCATATATTGTTGCATTCTTATTCTCATATATACTTTTAATTATGTTCATTTTTCCTCTATGAAGAATTGCCATTTTTTCCTTCCTATTTCACTACTCATTTCAAAAACACAACTTTTAGGCTTACTGATCAAATTTATTTTTCTTAGTTTCATTGTAAATTAAGTTTCCCTCTTTATTAATTTACTCTTTCTACTGTCCTAGTTTACTTTGCTGTTACACATAGTTTCTCCAATTAAATATTTCAATTATATATATCCAATAGTTTCATTTTCACATAATCTTATTTAAGGCTATATATTTTCTTCTATATAATGATTATTTTAATGATTGTCCCCATAGGTATATTGAAAGTGGTGATTTTATTTTTTAAAATAAAATTTTTATTTATAGAACAGTTTTTGATTTATAGAAAAATTCTGAAGATAGCACAGTGTTCCATATATAACACACCTGACTTTCCCCATTATTAACATCAATGGTATTTTTGTTACAATTAATAAATATTGATATATTATTATTAAAGTCCAAACTTTACTCTGATGTCCTTAGTTTATCTGATCTATTTTTGTTTGTTCATTTCAGGATTCCCTCTAGGATATCACTTGACGTTTAGTAGTTATGTTTTCTTAAGCTCCTTTTAACTGTGCCAGTTTTTTAGACTTCCTTTGGTTTTAAGGACTTTGACAATTTTGAGGAATATTGATCAGATATTTTGTAGAAGATCCCTGAATTGGGATTTTTTTCTGATGTTTTTTTCATGATTAAAATGAGGCTATATGTTATTAAGTGGATGACCACAGAGATAAAGTACTATTTCCATCATTACATATTAGGTGTGTCAAAGTGACTTATTGTTCATGTTAATTGTCATCACCATACTGATGTAGTATTTGAATTTCTCCAATATAAAAGTACCGATTTTCCCCTTTCCTTTGGAGGAAGGCAGTACGTACAGTCCAGACTTAAGGAGTGGGTAATTACCTACCATCAACTTGAGGACAGAATTATCAATATAAGTTATTTGGAAATCTGCATGGAAGATTTGTCTCTTCTTCTCCATTTATCTATTTTTATTAGTATGAACTGATGGATATTTATTTTATACTTGGTGTTAAAATGCAATATTATTTTATTGATATTGTTACTCAAATATTCCAGTTTTGATAACTGGGGACTCTTTGAATTGGCTCATGTATATCTTCATCATACCACCATCACTGTGGTTTCCTTGGGATGAGGGAGGGAGAATTTCTTTAATTTATGGTACTATAAATTACTCCAGGCATATCTTTATAAGTCCTTTCTTAGTACTAGAATCACCTCTTTTTCCCAGGAGCCTTCCCTCTTTTTATTGGAGAAGGGTTTTAGAAACCAAGATCTGAGTGCTAGGAGTGCTTGTAGCTACTGGGATTTCATTGTTTCTCTCGGTTGACAGAGGAAAGAAATATATGTATGTATACTAATCCATGCATATATACCCATCTAAAATATTTGTATATATAAACATCTGTGGCTCTAGTAAGCTAATGTAGAATTCATATGATATCTGTAACTCCTATACATTATTACCACATGAACTATTCTAGCCTCTTCTGCTTATCTGTTATCCTCTACCTCAACAGTGAGAAATCTGGCTTCCACCATCTATCATTCCATTTCCTGAATTGTTAGAGTCCAATATATAAAAATAGTAGTATCAGAATAGTTAAATCACTCCCCATGGGAACTATCGACAAGTTTACAGTTCTTATGTACAGTTACTTTTGCCTTTCCTCTCTACAAATTCCATTCATCTCCAAAATTACTTAGGTCAGCACCATTTCTCCCCATTCTCCTTTGAGTGAGGTTTTTTCATACTTTTATAGTACAGTTAAGTCATTTTTTATTATACTGCACTCTATTTTGGAATCCCTCAATCTCCTAAACATAAACATTTTCTTTCAATTTATACACATTTAGATTCATTTTTATGCTCTCAGTCTCTGTGGGTTTTGACAAATACATAATGTCATGTGTTCACCATTACAATATCATACACATTAGTTTTCCTACCATACAATTTTCCTTGTGCTTTCACCATTCTCTGTAACACTGATATTTATATAACTTTTAAAATTTTATCTTTACCAGATTGTCATATAATTGAAATTATAATGTGTGGACCTTTTAGATTGCCTTCTTTCATTTAACAATGTGCATTTGTAATTCACCCACACATTTGTGTGGCTCAATAGCTCATTTCTTTTTATTATTGAATAAAATATTCTATTGTATGAATGTACTGCCAATTGTTTATCCATTCACCTGTTAAAGGATAATCTGGTTACACACAGTTTATGGCAATGATGAACAAAGTTTCTAAAAAAATTTGTGTGCAGTTTATTTTTAAATGTATATATATAAGTTCTCAAATTGGTGGCAGTAAATACTTAGGAGTGTTGTTGCTTGTTTGTATGATCAGATTAGGTTAGCTTTGTAAGAAATTTCCAGATTGTCTTCAAAAGTGGCTACACCTTTTGAAACACTACCAGCAGGATGTGACGGCAATCTAGCTGGAACATCTGTCACCCCATTGATCACCAGGGTTGATTCAGCTGATCTGGCTGGCTAGGTAGGTGTCTCCTTCCACTCTCACCGCTCCATGTGCATCCTTCCCAAGGCTGCATGTTCAGTCAAAGAGGACAACCTCCACCATTAGAAGAGGACCATTCTTCAGTCAAGGGGTATATATGAGTAGCTGTGCTCCCCTGCTAGAACCTCCAAACAAGATCTCAAGGTCCATTTGAAATACTACCAGCAATGATGAGAGTTCCTATTGCTCCATATCCTCTTCAGAATTTCGGATTATCAGTTGTCTAGCAGTATTTTGTTCTTGCTTTCCTTGATAGAGTATGAGGTTAAGCATCTTTTCATATAGTTACTTGTCATTTGTATATTTTCTTTGGTGAGCTGTGTGTTCAGATTTTTTGCCATCTTAAAATTTTATTCCTATTGTTGTTTTGAGGGTTATTTGTACTTTCTGGATAAATGTCTTTTATAAGATATCTGTTTTATAAATATTTTCTTCCAGTCTGTGGCTTTTAATTTTTTTAACAGTGTCTTTTGCACAGTGGAAATTTTTAGTTTTAATGAAGTCACCTTATCAAATTTTTTCTTTCATAAATTGTGCTTTCAGGGTTGTGTCTGAAAACTCATCACCAAACCCAAAGTTACATAGATTTTCTCCTATATTTTTTTCTAGAAGTTGTATAGTTTTTAATTTTTCATTTAGGTCTGTGGTCCAATTTAAAACTTTATTATTGTGAGATATGTAAAATATTGTGTAAACTTAAGGTACAACATATTGATTTGATAAACATATATTGCAAAATATTTACCATAATAAGGTTATTGAACATACCCATCACCTCACATAACTACTACTTTTTTAGGGTGAGAATATTTAAGATCTACTCTCTTAGCAACTTTCAACATATAATACAGTATTGTTACTTATACTCTACTATTCCATTCTACTCTCTCTTTTTGTAAGTTTGTCTTCTTTTAGATTCTACATATAAGTGAAATTATACAGTATTTGTATTACTCTGAGTTATTTCACACAGCCTAATACTCTCAAGGTCTATCCTTGTTGTTGCCAACGAAGGGATTTTCTTCTTCTTTGTGGCTGAATTATATTCCATTGTACATATGTACCACATTGTCTTTATTCATGTATACTTAGATTGTTTCCATGTCTTGACTATTGTGAAAAATTCTGCAGTGGACATGGGAATGCACACACCTCTTTGAGAAAGTGATTTTATTTCCTTTGGCTATCTACCTAGAAGTGGAATTGCTGGATCACATGGTATTGTGATTTTTAATTTTTTTGAGGAATTTACATACTGCTTTCCATAGTAGCTGCATCAATTTACATTCCTTCTAACAGTACCTTCTAACAGGAAAGTTCCCTTTCATCCACATGCTCACCAGCACTTTTTATCTCTTGTCTTTTTGAGAATAATTCTCTAACAGATAGAAGGTAATATTTAATTGTACTTTTGAATTGCATTTCCCTGATGATTACTGATGTTGAACATCTTTTCGTGTACCTACTGGCTATCTGTATGTCTTCCTTGGAAAAAATGTCTATTCAACTTCTCTGTCTCTTTAAAAATCACATTATTAGTCTTTTTGCAATTGAGTTGTATGAGTTCCTTATATATTTTGAATATTAACTAATTATCTGATATATGGATTACAAATATTTTCTCTCATTCCATAAGTTGCCTTTTCATTTTGTTTATCTTGCTGTGCAGTTGTTGTTGTTGTTGTTGTTGTTGTTGTTGTTTAATTTGATGTAGTCCCATTTGTTTATGCTTACTTTTGGTGTCATGTGCAAAAAAATGTTGCCATAACTAATGACAAGGAATTTTTCTCCATTTTATTTTAAGAAGTTTATAGTTTAACAGTCTTACATTTAAGTATTTCATCCATTTTGAGTTGGTTTTTGTATATGGTGTAAGATATGGTCCAGTTTCATGCTTTTGCATGTGATTGTCCAGTTTTCCCAAGACCATTTAGTGAAGAAACTGTCCTTCCCTCATTGTACATTCTTAAATCCTTTATTGTAAATTAACTGATATATGTGTGGGCTTAGTTTGGGACTCTATTCTTCTATTGATCTATGTGTCTGTTTTTATGCAAATACCACACTATTTTGATTACTATAGTTTTGCAATATAGTTTAAAATTAGGAAGAGTAATGCCTCCAGCTTTGTTCTTTCTCAAGATTACTTTGGCTATTAGAGGTATGTTGTGATTCCATACAAATTTTAGGTTTATTCTTTTTCTGTGAAAAATGAAATTGGAATTTTAAAAGCAATTGCATTAGATCTATAGATTGCTTTGGATAGTATGGACATTTCACCAATATTAATTCTTCCAATCATGAGCATGGAAGATCTTTCCATTTATTTGTGTTATCTTCAATTTCTTTCAACAGTGTCCTCTAGTTTTCAGTGAAGAGGCTTTTACTTCCTTAGTTGAATTTATTCCTAGATATTTTAGTTTTTGATGTAATTGTAAATGTTTTCTTAACTTCTTTTTCTGGGTTTTTAATTAGTGTTTAGACAAAAACAGATTTTTGAGAATTGATTTTGCATCCTGAACATTACCAAAGTCATGTGTTAGTTCAGATGACTTTTGTTGGAGTCTTTAGGATTTCTATATATAAGATCATGTCATCAGCAAACAAACAATTTTACTACTTCCTTCCTTACCAGAATGCTTTTCGTTTCTTTTTCTAGTCTAATTGCTCTTTCTAGTACTGTGTTGAATATGAGTGGTAGAGTGGGCATCCTTGACTTGTTCCTGATTTTAGAGGGCAAGAGTTGAGCTTTTAGAGTGAGTATGATGTTAACTGTGGATTTTTATTATGTTGAGGTATATGTCCTCTATACATATTTTGTTGAGAGTTTTTGTCATGAATGGATGTTGAATTTTGTCATATGCTTTTTCTGCATCTATTGAGATGATCATATGATTTTTATCCTTCATTTTGTTAGTGTGGTATATCATACTGAAAATGTTGGACCATCCTTGCATCCCTGAAGTAAACCCTACTTGATTATGGTGTATGATTCCTTTATTATATTGTTCTATTTAGTTTTCTAGTATTTTGTTGAGGGTTTTTGGTGCATTTTCATCAGGGATATTGGCCTGTAATTTTCTTTTCTTATAGTCTCCTTTCCTGGTTTTGGTGTCAGGGTAATGTTGGCCTCATGAAAGGAGGGAATACTTCCCTCCTCTTTAATTTTTTAGCAAAGTTTGAGAAGAATTGGTATTAATTCTTCTTTAACTATTTGATAGGATTCACTAGTGAAACCATTTATGCTGATACCATACTATTTTTGATTACTGATTCAATCTCCTTACTCATTATTGGTCTGTTGAAATTTTTTAACTTGTCATGATTCAATCTTGTATGTTTCTAGGAATTTATCCATTTCTTCTAGGTTCTCCAATTTGTTGGTGTAAAATTGTTCAGTGTAGCCTCTTAGGATCCTTTGTTTTCCGTGTTGTCAGTTATAATGTCTCCCCTTTCTTTTGTAATGTTGATTGTGTCTCTC
Organism: Callorhinus ursinus; assembly: GCF_003265705.2. Taxonomy (NCBI): domain Eukaryota; kingdom Metazoa; phylum Chordata; class Mammalia; order Carnivora; family Otariidae; genus Callorhinus; species Callorhinus ursinus. Next base: position 75,008,710 of record NW_027397066.1, read on the forward strand.
TCTTTCTTTGGTTAATCCAGCTAAAAGTTTGTCAATTTTTTTTATCTTTTTAAAAAACCAACTCTTTTTCATTTATTTTTTCTATTGTCTTTCTAGTATCTATTTCATTTATTTCTGTTATACGTTTTATTATCACTTTCCTTCTGCTAACTTTGGTTTTTAATTGTTCTTTTTCTAATTCCTTGAGGTGTAAAGTTAGTTATTTGAGATCTTTTCTCTCAATGTAGGCATTTAATTCTATAAATTTCCCTCTTAGAACTATGTTTACTGTATCCCATAAGTTTTAGTATATTGTGTTTTTGTTCTCATTTGTCTCGATTGTTGATTTCTCTTTAAATTTCTTTAACCTATTATGTTCATGAAAGTATTGCTTAATTTCCATGTATTTGTGATTTTTTTCCTATTTTCCTTTTGCCATTGATTTCTAGTTTCATACTATTATGGTTGGAAAAGATATTTGTCATGATTTCAATCTTCTTATATTATTAAGACTTCCTTTGTGGCCCAGCGTATGATCTATCCTAGAAAATAGTCTGTGTGTGCTTGAGAAGAATGTTTATTCTGATGCTGTTGGGTGGAATGTTCTGTACATGCCTGTTAAGTCCATTTGCTCTGAAGTCTAGTTCAAGACCAATGTTCTCTTATTGAATTTCTATCTGGGTAATCTAGGCAATGTTGAAAATGGATATTGAAGTCCCCTTTTATTATTATATACTATTTCTCCCTTCAGTTCTGTTAATATTTGCCTTAAATATCTAGGTGCTCCAATATCAGATGTATATATATTTACAATCATTTTATTCTCTTGATGAACTGACCCCATTATCACTCTACAATTCTACTTCTCCTCCTCCCCTCACGCTTTTTCCTATTGATGTCTTTCTTTATGATTTTTATACTGTATATCAATTCATAAGTTATTGCAGCTATAGTTGCTTTTAATATTGTTTAACTTTATACTAAAGACAAAAGTAATTTATACATCATAATTACAGTATTAGAGTATTCTGAATTTGACTATTCACTGTTGCCATTGAATTTTATACTTTTATATGCTTTAATATTGGTTACTTAGTGTTCTTCAATTTCACATTAAAGAACTCCATTTAACATTTTTTGTCAGATCAGTCTATGGTGATAAGCTCCTTAATTTTTACTTTTCTAGAAATGCTTTAAATCTCCTTCATTTCTTCTTTTTAAAGTTTTCATTTAAATTCCAATTAGTTAACATGCAGTGTATTATTAGTTTCATGTGTACAATATAGTGATTCAACCCTTCCATACAACACCTGGTGCTCATAACAGCAAGCACACTCCTTAATCTCCATCACCTACTTTATCCATCCTTCCCCGCCCCTACCACCTCCCCTCTGGTAACCATCAGTTTGTTCTCTAAAGTTAAGAGTCTTTTTCTTAGCCTCTCTCTCTCCTTTCTCCCCCTTTACTTTTTTGCTTCTTAAATTCCACATATGAGTGAAATCATATGGTATTTGTCTTTCTCTGACTGACTTATTTTGCTTAGCATAATACTCTCCAGCTCCATCCATGTCATTGCAAATGGCAATATTTCTTTCTTTTTAATGCCTGAGTAATATTCCATTGTACATATATACCACATCTTCCTTATCAATTCATTAAAGCTTTTACAGGGTCTGCAGTGGAGTTCACACATGGCATGCTTGTTAACCATGAGCACTGGTAGACATGGATCCTGTCTAGTCCCTGGATGGATAGGACTACCTCGAGTACCCTGTTCAGTAGGGAAGCATTGGGATAAAGTTCTACTTCAAAGTCCATAGTTGGGTTGTTAGTACACCTGCCTAGTACCACATGCATGGACAGGTTTATCTCCCACCAGGTTCCTGAGAGTTCTCCTGTCTGGTCACTGGGTCCCGGGATGGGCAAGACTGATCCTGGATTGTGGCTGGGAGGGGTAGAACTGAATACCAGGGCTGTTTCAGGATCCACAGCCAAGAATGAGTTCTGCAGACCTGGCTCTGGAAACATAAATGGGTGTGTCTCCCACCAGGTCTCTGGGTGGGCTGGACTGCTCCCTAACTGTGGCTGGAGGAGCTGCAGCCAAATATAGAGCCCTTTCAGGATCTCTGGGGGGAAAAGACAGAACTGTCTCCTGCTGAGTACCTGTTCCAGTAGGACTCTTCACTAACTATGGGTAGCATGGGCTGGAGCCCAGTTATAGAGCCCTTTCAGAATCTATAGTCTAACCATGTTTGGGAGGCTTATCTCCAGGGGCTCCTTAGCAAAGTGGGCTGGAGCCAGTTCACAGGCCACTTCAGGGTCCACAGCCAGGACCAAGTTGTATATGCCCATTACACATTGACTTCTCCCAAGTTCCTTGGTGTGTGGTGCTGATGAAGGACCCAAAGCCAAACAGGGCTGTAGCCAGGTTCTTAGGATATGGAGCTGTTTTTAGGTATGTAGCTAGGACCAGGGTAGGTTAGTCGGCTGCCAGGGTGTGAAACTACCTTCTCGAAATGACTCTCCTTGGTCTTGGACTGCACTGGAGTTTTACAAGCTCTTACTTAAACACCAAAGCTCCCACAAAACCACTTTGTCCATGAATTGCGTAATTATATAATTAATAATTATTGTTGAGCAGGAGATACATGAGAGAAATATCTTATCTGGCCATCTTGTTGACATCACTCCCCATTTGGTATATTTTACATTTTACTTTGTTTACCCAAAATAACTACTTTGTATTGGAAATTTATCCCACTTCAATTTAGTAAATACTATTTTTTTAATAACACTATCATGTTGGTTTTTTTCTTTTACAGTAAGAGACTTTTTTTTAAGATTTTATTTATTTGACAGAAAAAGACACAGTGAGAGAGGGAACATGAGCAGGGGGAGTGGGAGAGGGAGAAGCAGCCTTCCCGCGGAACAGGGAGCCCAATGCGGAGCTCGATCCCAGGACCCTGGGATCACGACCTGAGCCGAAGACAGACACTTAACGACTGAGCCACTCAGGCGCCCCTCATGTTGGGTTTTTTGTTGTTTCCTCTTTATAATCTTTTCTTTTATCTTTCTTCTCTCATCTTTACTGGTTTATTTCTTGTTTTTTTTTTTTTTAATTTTAGCATTTTGGAAGCTATTCCTATTTCTTTTATTTAGTAGAGAACTGTAAATGTGCAGTAGTTATATTAAAACTGCTTTTTTATTACAATAAAAATGCAGTATCAACAGCATCTTCATCCTAAATGAGACAGGACTTATAGCAGGTCAGAATATTTTTTCCTTTTATTTAAAATTTAAATTCCTAGTTTTCATTCATTTTATTTGCTATTATACCTTCATCCTAGAAATAAGTCCCTAACTATATTAAGCTTCACAGTCACCTCTTCAATATTTCAGGACTGATTATATGCTTTACGGATATCTCTTCTAATATTGGTTGTTTCTGATTATATCTACAAATGATTCTTTTAAAATATAGAATACATTCTTGAGTGCTAAACATTCTCAGCTCGTGAATGTCTCAAATTGTCTTTATTTTGCCTTTGATGATCATTTGTTAGACAAAGAATTACAAGTGCAAAAATAACATTTTTCAGAACTTTTAGGGCATTCCTGACCCAATATTTGAAGAGAAACTAATACTTTTTTCTTTGTTGGTAGTCTTTGTGTTTTCCTCTGAAACTTTTCTTTTTTCATTTGCTCCAGGAGTTCTAACATTTTAATAGATTTTCTAGATATAGTTTTTGTACATATATTTCTCTTGGACAATGCTTGCAGTCTAAAAACTTGATAGAATTTTTTTTCTCTTACTGCTTTTATTATTTCCTCCCTTCTGTTTTCTGTCATTGGTTTTTAGAAATTCTATAACAGGAATGTTGTCACCACATTCTCTCCTCAATGCACCTAACTTTTTACTCATTAACTTTTAGCTTTTTGTTTCTTTCACACAGCATTATGGAGAAGATCTTTGATCTTCCAGCTCAGTAATTTATTACTTAATACTAAAATTTTGTTTATTTAGTGTATTATTGTAGCTGCTTTATTTATAATTGTAGAGAACTCAGTGTATCTTTTTCATAGCTAAATTGCAATCTGTTCTTTCTTTATGAATCTAATATATTCATAAGTGGTTCCTGTAATAACTCTATTCTAATTCCTGAATTCCTTGGAGTTTAATAGTGCCCTGTTTTATGATATTGGTGATTCTTTCTTGTTTGTTTTTCTTAAATGTTTCATCATTTTTGGTTTTGTCTCCACATTTTCAGATGAGGGAATAAAGTGCTCAATATCAGATATAAACTCCCATCCATGTTAATATTTTCTTGGTAACAAAGGTAATAGTCAAAGTATTTAATAATCACTACAGTAATATTAACAAGCATATGAATCAATATATATCAAAATTTATGAATAAGTCTTTTAAATTTGAAATAAACTGTATGTGATAAATATATATTTTATATAATCAACTTCTTTTAAGTAATAAATTGTGGGTATTTTCTAAGTAACAAAAATATAGAACAAATTGTTAGTAAACTTGATATTTTGTAAGTTGATGTTATAAGTTTATTTGGATTTTGTGTATGTGTGTATGAGACAGAGCTAATAATAGCTATTAATGGTTCCTTTGTCTACACGATTATTTGACATAAAGGACCATATGAAACTCTTCCAATAATTTTCTCATTAAATTGAAAGTTATTAGATTACTTGTGGTCTCAAAAGGTAGAGAATTTTTCCTTAGCATCAATAATAATGTTCTTGGTGCTGAATTATCTTTCCCTTCTGCTTAATTTCACAGCAATTACATTCAAAATGTTCGACCCAGTCTGTGATTTTTTTTTTCAGTGTTCAATATCTCTATTATTGAAAAAGTCATGAAGGTAGTTTATTACAGTGCCATATTTAATTTGATAAAACCTAATCCTGTGGAAGCCGTGTAGCATGGCATTTAAGAGACCAGACTTGTTATCAGGTTGCTTATATTGAATCTTAGCTCTGCTATTTATCTTTTAAGTCATATCTTTGTGCCTCAGTTACCTCACCTATAAATGATAAGATAAAATTATAATATTCTTATTATTTAATGTAGATATATAACAGTGTCCTGCATAGAGTAAATGCTCTGGAAAAATTAGTTATTCCTTTGTTGGTAAAATTAAAATTTGGTAATGTCCATTAAGGATAGGAATTGTGATGATTTTGCCAAATACATTGAACAGGGACAAAATTCTATGGGATAATAATGAAAAGGAGAAACCATAATCTGAGACTCCTCTGAACCCCAGATGCACACATGAGAACAGTCCTTTCTTCTGCAACAGAGGTGCCACTCTGCTGGTAGATCCATAGAAGACCAGTACCTGCAGTGGCCTTGGTACTGCCTTTTCACCTCTTTTCCCTACCTCTGCTAGGATTTCTCCATTTCTTCAAGGAGTTATGTGGGATTAGTTATCAGTTGCAGTCATACTACTACCCTTAATCTGTTCCTACTAGGTTCCAGCAGTGGCTTCTGTCCCAGCGAGTTGTGATTCTCTGCGTTTGTCTTTCTCTTCAATATTCAGGGTTGTGGTCTGCCCTGTATCTTCAATTTTCTGATGGATCTAGGAAGAATTGTTGACTTTCAGTTTTTTCTTGATGTAAGAATAGGAGAGATGATTTCTAAGTTCTTTACATGTTGAACAAGAAACTGGAGGTGTCCTACAGTATATTTTATGAAAAGCATGTTCGATTCCTATTAGCCTCATTTTCCCACACAGAAATTTAACAGAACCTTGGAAATCAAAATTGGAGAAACTATAGTAACATGGCTTTTTGAGGAATGGATTTTGTCATAGGAAATCCTTTCTTTTTATTAGACAAGGATAATTTCTGAGATTCATAGATACATATACCTGCCTTTAATAAGATTTCAAGCTCTTGTTATATATATGTACATATTCATAAAGAAACAGTATGGATTTATCTTCTGATAGATAATAATCTAATAAAACTACCTGAACATGTTCCCAATATAGATGTTATTTAGTTCAAGTACAGTAAATATCATAGGGTAAAGTTTTAGAGACAATTTTTTTTCTATTTAAGATTTTGAGTACATGATGCAATATATGGAATATAGAACACATTCATCTAAAATTATCAAGATGAGGAGAATATTTTCAATAATTTATAGATATGAATTAAAAATAAAAATGTTTTTCATATAATTAGAGAGAGCAGAGTTGAATCTTTTAATTTTGAAGTATCACTTATAGAGTGGCTCACTTATGAGTAAATGGAAAGAGTCATACATTGACACTCTCAAGATAGTACTCACAGTCAGGAAAGCCTAGCCCAAAGTCTCAGATATGACTGAAATGTCATGCTAAATCTCTGATATGGACACATAGCCATATCCTACATCACTAGATAGCATAATGATATAGGGAACAATTTGCCTAACTAGTGATAAAGGTAGAAGTTTCACAAGAAGATGACAGGCCTTTTTAATTAATACATTAGTATTATAGATTTGCATCTAAAAAGTAAGTTTTTGATCAGATGTATTTTTAAAGTTCTGCTTATTATTTATAACACTCTCTTGTAAACTCAAATATATATTAATATAGTAAGAGCTTTGAGAGGTCATATTGCAAAACTGTTAAATTTTATTTAACCCAGCATTGTCCAAATTTATTTGACCATATACTGTTTTTACAATATGCTTAAGTTATTAACTCTGTGGAATATACATTGGGAGATATTGTTCACTAACTTTTTTTATTATTTATTTGAGTGCATGAAATAGTATAACTTTCATCATATTAGAACGTTGTTTTGTATCCTCCACTTGGAGAAATGAACCAGTACAATTAAATTACATATTTTTATTGTGATAACTATTCTGAATTTAGAATCTTAATTTGTCTTTTGAGTATTCTGTTATATTGAGAAGTTCCTATATGAAATTGATCAAAATTCCCCAGACAGCAAGTGTAAAATTTTGCATTGCACAGTTGTTGGAAGAAATTGAATCCTCTATAAGAACAAGATGAGATAAGCTTTTTTCTTCGTAACATATGCTAGATAAAGACCCAGATTCATCAATAGATTTAACAAGTAATTTGGGTACACAAATAACGTGTCAAACATGATATTAGCAAGTTCTTCCACACCTCCAATTATCAGAAATTATTATAACACAAAAATAGCAGGCAACATTGTTTCAAGATGCAAGTCACACCACAAAATTGAATCTAATTTCCCAATTTACTGGACTGTTCCAGAAAGAAAAGTGTGTTCTGCTTTCATTCCATTTTAAATTATCTGTTGAAATGCCATAAATATCTGTAAGTTTTTTCTGTCTCTCCAGGAAAATCCAACCCTCTAAATGATGTACCCTTTCTTAACTTATCTAGGCCATTATTGGAAAGACCTCAGAAGGTATAAATGACCACATTGAGAGATTTCTGTAACAGCCTCCATAATCCATGACCTAGTTTTTAAAACAAACATATAGAGTGAGTGTATTTAAATGTTCTTGGTGAGTATCTCCTCAGAACTGAACTCCAGAGTAGAACAAAGAGCACACATATACATTATGAACACTCTTTTATTGCCTCAAAAGGAGAGGGAAAAAATCCCATTCTCCATACCTTTCACTCAGATATATTTCACCATTATTTGACAAATCAATCAATCTGGTTTCATCAACTTTTTCAAGTTGTTTCCTATCAACATCAGACTTAGAGTATGTCTAACATTTCTAATATGGCATAACTTACTGTAATTTTTTGCTTATATAATTGTATAAAATAATCAAGCAATTTTCTATCAGAAATTTGTAGTGATCGTTTTCAATTTAAAAAAGGAAACAAAACAAAAACTGTTGTTGCAATAGCCAAAATGGGGGGAATATTTACTTTTGTTTCTCTAACAATGCAATAGAAATTGAGTTTCTTTAGAGTTTTAACATTTGCAAAAGTGTAGGAATTTCACCAAGACAAGACACAACTGTTCCTGCTTCAGGAGAAAACTATTTGCATGTTAACATTTTTGAAATGTTTGAAGGCTCTTATTATGCATTTGTAAACACGGTAACAAGAATATTAGATCAAGAAACAGTTTTAGCACTAGGGAGCAATAAAACAATATGGGATAATTTTCTTTGCCTATTGTGACATATACATCAAAGGAAGGGGGAAAATCAAACCAAATGATAATGGTCCGTTTGTATAACTGAATTTATTCTTACTATTACTAAATAACAATAAGGTATATCTATTTCTCTTTACCCCCTTGTTTTAATTTGCAACAGAGAAAAATCACCAGCAATGTTTTTAGTATAATTATATGAAAGAATTTCTAATATCTTGGATACTAGGTTTAAAGCATTTCTAGGTTGTTTTAATATTGCAATATTTCCAAACAATGACTTATTGTTCATACATTAAAAAAATTAGGTTGAGAATATATGAGAATAAGTGACTTATTCTTCATACATTAAAAAATTAGGTTGAGAATAAGTGAGATCTATGTGAAACTCATCTAAGAATTTGTTGTATGTCATTAAACAGAAATCAGTTGTTGCTTATTGTTTGTATCTTTAATACCTACCTAAAGGCTTGTGTGGTGGTACAGATACCTGAATAATTTAGAAATCAAATTATTTATTGGAAAGGCTCTGTTCTTATCTTACGTATGTGCTCTCACCAATTCTCCCTAATACTTAGGCCCTTTTGTACTCAGTTTGAGTTATGGAGTATAAGGAGAAAATCCATAGGGCCTATATATTCTCCAAAGCAAGAACAAAAACTACTTCAGCTGAGTGTGTTAGTAGGTTAGATGAGTATTGGTTTGCCTATGTGACTTCCTACAGAATCTCCTTCTGTAAATGACTGATAAAATTTTTCCCTCTTGTTATATGGAACCATGAAAGATTCTTACCAAACATAATAGACAGCGTGGAGATCTTGAAACAATTCTACAGATACTATATTTTAATTTCATAGAGCAAAACTTAGAGACTATTTGCTTCTAACTAGCTCCCAACCACAAACAGCAAAGGAGTAAGTCATATTTACATTACGTCAGCATGAAAGATAATAAGATGATTTCTTCAGCAAATATTTACTGAAAGTCTACACTATGCTGTTAACACTAGGGACACAATGGAAAGCTAAAGCCTCTACCCTTAATGATCTTACATTTTGAACTGACAGTAGAGGGGCAGTGATAAACAAAATACAAACCCCAAAATGTAACCTAACGTGAAGAAGTGATAAATATCATGAGGAAAAACAAAGCTAAGTAGGAAGGTGCTGGAGGGAATTGATATTTAAATGAGAGAGTAAGGGATAACCAGGACATAACCCAGAGGAGGTTTTTACATGTTCTAGAAACGTCATGGACGGTGGAGTTGAAGCTCAGTAAGCAACCAGAAGGGAGCAAGGTAATAAAAAACGAGTACAGAAAGTAGTATAGAACATATATACATATAAAAACATTTTAATATTGGATTTAGAAGGCTCTGTGCTATTTTCTATATTACAATATTACTAACAATGCCATTCTAAATCTTGATACTTTGAATATGACTTTTATTCTTCTTACATTTTGATGTTCTGAAATTTTATAATATTGTGACTTCCTAGTGGTCTCCATTTATCCCTGCTAGAGAATCAAACCTAGAGACACATGTTCCTAAATTCTGATTTTTTTCTAGCATTTGTTTGATAATTTTCCTTCTCAATTTGATCTTAATTTCTCATATCCTTAGTATTAGACACTGGTTTCTGCACTAATACTGTGCTTTTCTTAACATTTATCTTCCACTTTCCATAACATTTAATTTTGTTATACTTCAGTAAAATTTTCTTGAAGTTTATCATTAAAATGTTCAATTGATTTTCTTGATGTTATATGTTCATTTCCCAAAAACTTTTTTAGTATTTGATTGATCTTATTTCAAACTAGGTTGTCATTTTCAAGAAGAAACTTCTAAAATTAAAGTATAACATAAAGAAAAGTACACAGGAGTATATGGTTCAATAAATATTCACAATTTGAACACATCTGGATCTCTAGCACTGCAGAAGCCTCTCTCTCCTCTATTACACAAAGCAATCAGTCACTAACCATCCCATCCTCCTGAGTCAATGGAAACCACCATCCTGATTCCTAAGAAATAAGAACACCTTTTTTTTTAAATTTTATTAAGTTATGTTAGTCACCATACAATACATCATTAGTTTTTTAGAAGTAGCTGACTTTTGCAGGTTTTCTCAGGTACTAAATTTCTGGACTTGACTCTTTCAGTTCTGTTTGCAAATGGGAATTCTTTTCTGAGCACAGGGGTTTCTTGTGATAGTTTGCTGAAGGTAGTCACTATTATTTTACTAGTCACTTCTACCAGTGCCACAGTTTCAGAGGTTATATGGTCTTCCTTCAAGCTATTGCTGGAGACAGTTTTGCCCTGTTTTACTTCTAGATAACATGATTCTCTGTTTCTAGCCTCTGATCAGTTTCCTTACTGCCTGATGCTCAACTAACTAAGCCAATGTCACATATTTTCAATTGTTATTATTGGCAGTATCCCACTTCCAAAAAGAAATGTTCAATAGTTCAAAAATAATCAAGGTTTATTTCTCACTCACGAACACCTTTAGATACTTTTCAACTTTACATAAGTAGGGCGCCTGAGGCTCAGTTGGTTAAGCGACTGCCTTCGGCTCAGGTCATGATCCTGGAGTCCTGGGATCGAGTCCCACATCGGGCTCCCTCCTCGGCAGGGAGTCTGCTTCTCCCTCTGACCCTCTTCCCTCTTGTGCTCTCTATCTCTCATTCTCTCTCTCTCAAATAAATAAATAAAATCTTTAAAAAAGATAAACTTTATATAAGTAGATGATAGCTGAACAAAAATAATAGAGAAACCATCAGTAGAATGTTTGCAATGCTGAAAGGAAAAAAGAAAACTGTCATCCTAGATTTCTACAACCACCAAATTGTCCTTCAAAAAAATGATTTCCAAACACATTGAAGATAAAAATAGGATTCATCAGCATCCCTCAATAAATTTCCTCATGATCATTTATATCTCTCCCTCTCACTTATCCCCAGGAAACCACAGATCTGCTTTTTGTTACTAAAACTTAGTTTGCATTTTATGAAATTTTATAAATTGAAATCATAGAGTATGCATTCCTTTCTTAATCTGAATTTTTCTGCTCAGCATACTTATTTTGAGATTTTTATTGATATGTGCATTAACTTTTTTCTTTTTTATTCCTAGGAAGTATTCACTACATGAATATATCATAATTTCTGTATCTATTTAGTTATTAATCATGATTATGGCTGATTTCAGATTTATCTATTGCAAAAAAAGGTCCTATGAATATGTATGTACAAGTTTTGTATGGACATATGACTTTATTTCTCTTGGCTAAATCATGGAGTATAATAGCTGGGTCATCAAGTAGGTATTTGGTAAACTTTTTAAGAAACTCAGCATTTTGCAAATTGATTGTACCGCTAAACATTCTCACTAGCAGTACATAAGTGTTCCAATTCATATTCTTGCCCATACTTGCTGTGGCCAGTCTTCTAATTTTATTTACCTAATATATTTTATTTACCTAATATAGTTGTATCAAATTGTGTTTTTAATTTGTATTTCCCCAGTGACTAATAATGTTAAATATCTTTTCATATGTTGTATGCTATTCATATATTTTCTTTTGTGAAATTTCTGTTAAAATATAGTCCCAGAATTAAGTTATTTTCTTATTGAGCCCTGAGAGCTCTTTATATATTCTAGATAAAAGTTTCTATCAAGAAAAAAAGTTTTTATCAGGTATAAAATTTGAAAAAAATATTATCATTATGTGACTTGTCTTTTATTCTCCTAAAAGTATCTTTAAAAGCAGGCATTGTTATTTTTAAATGAAATCCAACATACCTTTTTTTTTTTTCCACTTTATGGAATGTGCTTTAAGTGTCATAAAAAAAAAAAAGATTTCAAAAAGGGCACCTTGGTGGCTCAATTGGTTAAGGATCTAGCTCTTGATTTCTGCTCAGGTCATGATCTCAGAGTCATGAGATTGAGCCCTATGTTGGGCTCCGTGTTGAACATGGAGCCTACTTAAGATTCTCTCTCTCCCTTTCCCTCTACAGCCCCTCCACCCGCAGCTCATCCTCTCTCTCTCTCAAGAAAAAAAATCTTCAATGAACTCAATACCACAAAGATATCTTTTTCTCAGATATGTAATGGTTTCTAGTTCTAAAATTTCATTCTAAATACCACTTTATCAGGATTTTACAAATATTGATATATTTTATTTTCATTTGATTAAAAACACTTTCTAATTTCCATTTTGATTTATTTTTTAAAACATGATTATACAGAGGACTTTATTTAGAGAATTTTATAGCTATATTGGAGGGGGTCTAGAATTTTTTGGTATTATTCTCAGTGTATTTCACTTATAGGGAATGTAATAATTATGACCTGAATTCCTATTTTTGGTTTCACATTCTGCACATACCCAAATTATAGTTTCCTTGCCTGTGTTATTTCAGTAATAGCACCTCCAATAATTTGATATCCTTTTAAACTGTACTGAAATCCCTTACCAGTTGTTCATTGTTCTCTCTTTGGTCCAGGTGTATGTATGCATGTGTATATACACAAAGACACACACACATAATTATGTATTGCCATTTTATTGTAGGTTTATCAGTAAGAGTAAACAAACACGTTTACTTAAACTTCTGTTTGTGACCAGAAATTCTTTGTCTAATATTAATTTAAGGCCATAGATAATCAGGTCCTCACCTTTCTTAAGCCTTATTTTTACTTAATATTTTTAGGATTTATTTTGGTTTTGATCACATCATATTCATATTTGTTTGTGCCTTTTCTCATATTTTGCCATATCTACAATTTTTTTGACTAATCCCATGAAGAATTTTTAATCTATACAACTTCTTAATATTCTTCTCTTATAATCCTTGTGAATTTTAAAGTCACCAGCAGGGCCTAAGGAGGATTAGGTAGGGATGGTGAATGTTGCCCAAGAATTGTGGTTCTCTTTGGGCACTACATTCACAAGGGACATTTCATAAATTTCCCGAGAATTGTGTACTGGCTTGAATAACAACTTAACATCCTAGAAGATATTCATCTAGTTGAAAATTAGTTTATAATTACCTGAGCCTAATGCTAACTCTGACACATTTGTGATGGATTTAAAAACTGTAATTTTCAGGATTGTAAGTGTCAAGTAAATCAAGCAAAGATTGAATTTTGCTTAGAATTTGTTTTTTTACTCCCTTAGAAAATTGCATCATCAAAGGCAACACAGTTCATGGAATTCATGTGGCCAACACAACACAAGTATACCAGTCTTCATTTATAGTTGTTACATATACATATATAATGAAGAAGATTTGAAAATTCTTTTAATTTTTTAGAAGCAAATATTATTTAAAGTGGACAAACTTCTAAAGGCAGAGAACTCAAAAAAATAAAAATAAAAGGCAGAGACCTCATTATGTTTTATTTGCAAAAGGTGTTTTATGATATTTCATATTACCAACATCTTAAATATATTTGTGTATCTTAGTGTACCGTTAAGAAATTTCTGCTGTGAAGTATTTTTATCTTCACCATTTTCCATAAACATTTCTAAATCATAGGGACATATTTTTTGTCATATCTCAAGCTTGAGATGCCAGTTTTTGCCCTCCTCCAGAAGAGGATTATATTTCCAAGGATATGTTCTGGAAATAGGTATTAAGATTTTTGTTTTTCTAAATAGGCTCCACTCCCAACACAGAGCCCAGTGCAGGGCTTAAACTCACAACCTTGAGATCAAGACCTGAGCTGAGATCAAGAGTTGGATGTTTAACTGACTGTGCCACCCAGGTGTCCCCCAAGTTATTTTTTAAAAAATAAATTTGGAAGCTAGGTGTCTCTTCCACCTTAATGTCCAAGAATATACATCTTTTCTCTATATATTCTCTTGTATCCACATCAAAAGTCTGTTAGATTCAGTTGTTAAACAAGTTACTACTGGGAAAAACAAAAATTACTATGTCTATAGCCTGTGTTTTCATAATTTCAGGGTTTAGAGCAGTCAAGACTAGTATGTAAAGTTGGTGGAGGGGGGAATCAAATGATAAAATATATTTTAAAATGTTTTATAAAGGTAAATGAAATAGAAATTCAGAGCAAAGCAGGAAAAGACAGAGACTCTGGAGAGAAAACAAAGAGCAATGCAACCAGTTTGATTATGAAAGAAATGTCCTATTGTTAAATCATGGAGGGAAAGGGTTAGAGGAATGGAGAAAGAAGCAGACACAAAAGAGAGTGCCTAGTACATAATCAACTTCATGAAAAGTACAATGTGAATCTGTGGCGAGAACAGATAATGCTTAAATGGCTAGGTGAAAATAGTTTTCTGGTCCTAAAAATTGCTTATATAATTTCCTGATAATCCTTTTAACACAGTAAAGATATTTTTTTTATTTCCTTTGCCTAAAATTCTCAGCTAGAAGAATCATTGAACTTTAATGTCTGAAAGAATCAATGAAAACTCTAAAAATTCTTTGATGTTTATTGTTTATGACTTAATTATTGGTATGTTTTTGCTTTTGTATGTGGTTTTATTTCCTATTGTAGGAACCTTTTAACATTCATGTTCTCTTTGTGAGTTATTCAATTTTTGTTCTATTTTCCTGTTTCTCTCAAGAATCAATACTGAGATGTGCTTCTAACATTCATGGCACAAGATACAAGAAGACTAAGGTCTAAATAGGACAGCATTAAGTTCGGTGAAAAAATATGATAAATATATAAGCATTGATATGTTCATGAAAGCTAATACATCTCTCACTCATTCACTCTCTGTTACTTTAAATGGCTGCTTTTGACAACCATATGTTGTTTTTGATGTTTTATGTGCTTAGTACTACTGGACGCTGAACAAGTCCTTTGCGGTTTAAAGCCTATTAAATTGGTTGTATGTTACAGAGAAGTAATCTTTAAAATATATCTCCTGTCTGTACCTGTTCATTGATCCAATACCTTGCCTTATGGTCATGCCCACATTCAATAATCATCATTATGGAAATAACAATGCTTGTCTGTTTCAACCAGTAGTATCAGCAGATGTTGAGAGTACTAGAAATCACACAGGCTTTCATGCGTATTTTTCGGACTGCTTTTGACTGGGGAATATATTTATGAGTGTATTTTCATTCTTTTCCCCACCTGTTTTAAATCTTCAAAGAGCTCAAACTCTTGTTCCATAATTTTAGTGCTTTAATATGGTCTCCTTTATTGTCCTTTCATTTATCTATTGCTCAGAAGAATTTGCCAAAAACTTTATGAGAGGTGTCAAAGAGTTGTAAAAGCTCTGAAATGCTCTTGGATAACATCATCCAACAAATATTGAATTGAAAAAAGTTATTAAAAAATGAAACATTACCCCAGATGACTTCGACTTCTAGAGTTTGATGGTATTGGCTAAATAAATTCATAAGTCTTAATTGTATCCAGTTATTCAGATGCATGTAGTTATAGATTTAAAATTTTGTAGCAGAGGGAAGCACTAAATAGCTACCCACTTTTGAGCAAATATTATATGTCTGTCTTCTCTAAATATTAGTTTGCATTTAATAGAATTTATATAAATGGAATCATACAGATACATGATTTTCTCACCTACCTTCTGTCACTAAACATAATTATTTTGAGATTATGCATCCATTTTGTGTATGAATAGTTTGTATTGATGAATGGAAATCAATTGCATGAATATATCACAATTTGTGTATACATTCACTTATTGATGGACATGTGAGCTTTTTCCAGTTTTGAGCCATTACAAGTAAAGTTGTAGTGAACATGCATATACGTATCTTTGTATGAACATATGCGTTCTTGTCTCTTAAGTAAATACTTCAAGTGGAATGGCTGATTAATGTTGTAGGAATAAGTTTAACTTTAGAAAAAGTTAACTGCTTTTTAACTTTTTAAGTTACCTGCCATCTGTTTTCCAAAGTGGTTACATCATTTTACATTTCCATAAGCAGTTTATGAAATTTCTAAATGTTCTATGTTCTCACTAATATTCGGCATAATCAGTCTTTTAAACTTTAGCCATTCTAATAGGTTTATAGTGATATATCAGTGAGATTTGAATTTGAATTTGCATTTCCTTAATAACTAATGATGTAGATAGAGTACCTATATGCATTTCTAGGATAGTCTATTCAAGTTATTTCACCATTTTAAGAATTTAGATTCCTTGTTTTTTGTTTTGAAAGTTCCTTAAAAAGTCATAAAGAATAAAAATATTTTCTGTATTACATGACTTGTAAGTATTTTGTCCCCATTTATAGCTTGTCTTCTTATTATTTAATAGGGTCTTTCAGAGAGCAAAACTTTTTATAATTTTGAATAAGTCAAATTTAACATTTTTCTTTTTATCAGGTTTTTGGTATCATGTCTAAGAAAATTTTCCCTGACCCAAAATCACAAATATTTTCTCCTATGTTTCCTTCTAGATGTTTTATAGTTTTAAATTTTATATTTAAATGAATGATACATTTTGAGAAAATGTTTGTATTTGTTGCAAAGTATAAAGATTTGGGGGAGGAGTGGATACCCAACTGCTCTCACACTATTTGTTGAAAAATCAACCATTTCCTCACTAAATAATATTTGCACTTTTGTTAAAAATCAGTTGTACATATGTGTAGGTCTATTTCTACATACTCTATTCTATTCCATTGATATATTTGTATAGTATTTTTATATATTTTGGTCAATACCACAGTTTCTTAATAACTTGGCATTATGATGTATCAAAATCAGATAATTTTAGTCCACCAAATTTATTGTTCTCTTTCAAAATTGGTTTGGCTATTTTGGGCCCTTTATATGTCTACATGAATTTTAGAATTATTAATTTCTATGACAAAAGGTTAAAGTAATTTGATTACAATTTTTTTTGAGTTTATGAATCAATATTGAGTGCCCACTTGTGGTCTGAGATGGTAAGTCTAAAATGAAACCAATAAGGGGGGTTTCATTTGTTTGGGGTAGGAAGACTATTATAAAAATGAATGCTATTTGAATAGACATTTCTCTAAAGAAGATATACATAATAATACATGAAAAGATTTTCAACATCATTTGCCATCAGAGAAATGCTAATCAAAACCACAATAAGATATCACTTCACACTCAAAAGCGTAGCTATAGGGGTGCCTGGGTGGCACAGTCTGTTAAGTGGACAACTCTTGGTTTTGGCTCAGGTCATGATCTCAGGGTCTTGAGATCAAGCCCCGGGCTGGTCTTCATGCTCAGCACAGAGTCTGCTTGGGATTATTTCTCCCTCTGCCCTTCCCACCCATCCTCTCTTGGAAAACAAACAAACAAACAAACAAATAAACATTTTTTTTAAAAAATGGATATCTATAATCAAAAAAATAATAGCAAGTATTTGCAAGGATATGGAAAAATGAGAACCATCATTCACTGCTGGTGAGAATGTAAAATGCCACAGCCAGGAAAATAGCCAGGAAGTTCCTCGAATTGTGAAACAGTTACCATTTGACCCAGTAATTCTACTCTCGGGTACCCAAAATAAATTAAAATACATTCCACACAAAAACTTGTATGTGAATGTTCATAACAGCATTATTCATAATGGCCAAAAGATCTAAATAACCCAAATGTCTATCATTTGATGAATGGATGAACATAATATAAGTCCATACAAATCACACATTTGATAAGAGTTGAATATGCAGAATATATAAAGAACACTTACAACTCAAAAATTAAAAGACAATCTAATTAAAATGTGGGCAAATGATTAGAATATATACATCTCCAAAGAAAAATGTACCAATAGCCAATAATCACATGAGAATATGCTCAGCATCATTAACTATGAGGGCAAAGCAAGTCAAAGCTACAATGAGATATCTCTCCATATCCACTTGGATATCTAAACTAAAAAGCTAATAACAAGTGTTAATGAGGATATGGAATAATTGAAACCCTCACACACTGCTAGTGGGACTGTAAAATGATGCAGCCAGTTTGAAAAACAGTTTGGCAATTCCTCAAACTGTTAAATATTGAGTTACCACAGAATTTAACAATTCCACTTCTAGGTATATGTCCAAGAAAAAGAAATGAAGATACATGTTCAAAAAGACCCTCATATATGAATGCTCAAAACAGCATTATT
Source organism: Callorhinus ursinus (assembly GCF_003265705.2). NCBI lineage: Eukaryota > Metazoa > Chordata > Mammalia > Carnivora > Otariidae > Callorhinus > Callorhinus ursinus. Next base: position 75,026,943 of record NW_027397066.1, read on the forward strand.
CATTATAGACAAAAATAGGAAACAACCTAAATGTTTATCAACTGATGAATGGATACATGAAATGTAGTACATCAATATAATAGAATATTATTCAGCCATAAAAAAGAATGGAGCACTGTAACATGCTATAATGTGACTGAACTTTGAAAGCATACATTATTATAAAAGAAGCCAGTCGCAGAAGACTACATTTTATGTAATTGAAAACATATGAAATTTCCAAAAGAGGCAAATCACAGAAAGTGAATTAGTGGTTGGCTAGAGCCAGCAGGAATTAGAAGGTGATAACCAAAGTGTAGGTTTCTTTTTATAGTGATTTATGGTAAATTGATTATGGTGATGGTTGCACAACTGTGAACAGACTAAAAACCGATGAATTCTATGATTTAAATGGAAGAATGGGAATTATATCTCAATAAAGTTTTTTATAAAAATTACTTTTTAAGTGGGTGCTGTAGAGTGAAACGAATTCTAAAACATGGGAAATAAGTAATATTACATAGGCATTTGAAAATTAAAAGACTCCCTAGAGGAAAGGATAACTAAGTGGAAACATGAATATTAGGTTGGAATAGAAAGGTGAAAATAGGACATGGGTAGTTTTTTGTAAGGAAGGCAAGATAAAGGAGAAAAAATATTCTGGGTAGAGAAAACAGCAGGTTCTCAGACTCAGGAGTAACAAGTTTGTAAGATGAGGGAAATTGATGAAACCCAGTATCTGGATGTTAGGGACTGATGGGTAGAAGTAAGAGAAGTGACAAATGAAGCTGGAGAAGATCATGGGGGAACTTTATAATTTTAATTAAGATATTTGAATTTTTCTCAGACTTATTGAGATATAATTAAAAATTCTATTAAGGGTTGAATTTATCAAATACACCTAATCAAACACTGGCTACTTATTTTTTTCCACTGAGGAATAACTGACATACAATATTATACAAGTTTCAGGTGTACAACAGTGATTCAACACTTGTGTACACTGCAAAGTGATCACCACAATAAATCTAGTTACTATCTGTTACTATAAAAAATTAGTAACATATTGACTATATTCCCAGTGATATATATAACATCCTCATGACTCATTTTATAACTGGATGTTTGTCCCTCTTGATCATCTTCACCCATTTTGCCCCTATCCCCAAACCCTCTCCTTTTGGGCAACTACCAATCTGTTCTTTGTATCTATGAGTCTAGATTTCTTTTTTTGTTTGCTTTGTTTTTTAGATTCTACATATAAGTGAAACCAGGTAGGATATGTCTTTCTATGTCTGATTTCACTTAGCATAATACCCTCAACTTTCATCCATGATGTCACAAATATCAAAATTTCATTCTTTTTCATGTCTGAGTAGTATTCTATTGTGTGTCTATGCACATGCGCATACAGACACACATATATCCCACATTTCCATCCATTCATCCATCAATGGACATTGAAGTTATTTCCCTATCTTGACTATTGTAAAAAATGCTGCAATAAGCATAACAATGTACATATCTTTTTGAATCAGTATTCTCATTTCCACTGGATAGATACCCAGTAGTGAAATTGCTAGATCATATGGTAGTTCTATTTTAAATTATTTGAGGAACCTCCAAACTGTTTTCTAGGGTGATTAAACCAACTCATAGTACCGCTACGGTGCATAAGATTTCCCTTTCTCCACATCCTTGCCAGCACTTATTTTTGTTTTTATGAAAACAGCCATTCTGACAGATGTAAGCTGCTATCTCTTGGTTTTGATTTGCATTTCCCTGAAGATTAGCGATGTTGAACATCTTTTCATGTGCCTGTTGGCCATCTGTATGTCTTCTTTTGAAAAATGTCTCTTCAGATCCTCTGCCCATTTTTTAACTGGGTTGTTTGGGTTTTTTGTTATTGACTTGTATGAGTTCTTTATATATTTTGGATATTAATACCTTATTAGATATATGATTTATTGACTTGTATGAGTTCCTTATATATTTTGGAGATTAGCACCTTATCAGATATATGATTTGAAAATATCTTTTCTCATTCCATAGGCTGCCTTTTCATTTTCTTGATATTTTTTTCACTTTTCAGTAACTTTTTAGTATGATGTAGTCTCATTTGCTTATTTTTGTTTTTGTTTTCTTTGCCTTTGGAGTCAGATAAAAAAAAAAAACATTGTTAAGACCAATGACAAGGAGCTTATAGTCTATGTTTATGGTTTCAGGTCTTATTTTCAAATCTTTAATCCATTTGGATAAATTTTTGTATAAGGTAAAAGAAGTGATATGGTTTCATTCTTTTACATGTAGCTGTCCAGTTTTCCCAACATTTATTGAACAGATTGTTCTTTCCTCATAGCATATTTTTGCCTCTTTTGTTTTAAATTAATTCACCATACATGCATGGATTTATTTCTGGGCTCTCTGTTCTGTTCCATTGATCTATATGTCTGTTTTTATGCCAATAATACACTGGCTTGATGATTACGTCTTTGTAGTATATTTGAAATTAGGTCATGTAATACCTCTACTTTGTTCCTTCTCATAACTGTTTTTGACTAGTCAGGGTCTTCTCTGGTTCTATATAAATTTCAGAATAAATTGTTCTAGTTCTTTTAAAATCACCACTGGAATTTTTATAGCGATTTCACTGAATCTTTACATTGCTTTGGGTAGTATGGGCATTTTTTTTAAGTTGAACATTTCATTCAATAATATAATTTCTAAGTAAATTATTATCACTTACTAAAGAAGACAACTTTTTTTAAGTTTTCATTTAAATTCCAGTTAGTTAACAATGAGTGTAACATTAGTTTCACATGTACAATATATGATCCACACTTCCATACATCACCTGGTGCTCATCACATCAAGCACACTCCTTAATCCCCATCACCTATTTGACCCATCCCCCCACCCGCCTCCCCTGGTAATCAACAGTTTGTCCTCTACAATTAAGAGTCTCTTTCTTGGTTTGCTTTCTCTCTCTTTCTCCCCCCTTTGCTGTTTTGCTTCTTAAATTCCACATATGAGTGAAATCATATGGTATTTGTCTTTCTCTGACTTACTTTGCTTAGCATAATACTCTCTAGCTCCATCCATATCATTGCAAATGGCAAGATTTCATTCTTTTTTATGGCTGAGTAATATTCCATTATATATACCACATTTTCTTTATCCATTCATCAGTCAATAGATACTTGGGCTATTTCTATAATTTGGCTATTGTAGGTAAGCTGTTATAAACATCAGGGTGCCTGTATCCCTTTAAATTAGTATTTTTATATTCTTTGGTTAAATACCTGGTAGTGCAATTACTGGATCATAGAGTAGTTCTATTTTTAACTTTTTGAGGAACCCCATACTGTTTTCCAGAGTGCCTGCACCAGTTTGCATTCGCACCAACAGCATAAGAGGGTTCCCCTTTCTTCACATCCTTGTCAACACCTGTTGTTTATGTTGTTGACTTTAGCCGTTCTAACAGGTGTGAAATGATATCTCACTGTAGTTTTGATTTGTATTTCCCTGATGATAAGTGATGTTGAGCATTTTTTTCATGTGTCTGTTGGCCATCTGTTGGTCTTCTTTGAAAAAATGTCTATTCATCTCTTCTGCCCATTCTTTTACCTGGATTATTCATTTTATGGGTAGCACGGACATTTTAACAATATTAATTCTTCCAATCCATGAGCACAGAATATCTTTTTATTTATTTCTACCTTCCTCAGTTACTTTGTTTTGTACTTTCATATTTTTAATGTATTATATGCATATATGAATGTGTATTATATATGAATATATATATATGAAAAATTTCATAATTTTCAGTGTACAGGTCTTTCACCTCCTGGGTTAAATTCACTCCTAGATATTTTATTCTTTTTGATGAGATTGTAAATGAATTTTTTTCTTGATTTCTCTTTGTAATAGTTCATTATCAGTATATAGAAATACATCAGATTTCTGTATGTTAAGTTTGTATCTAGAAACTTTACTGAATTCATTAGCTCTAACAAATTTTGGGGAGACTTTTCTATATACAGTATGATGTCATTTGCCAATAGTGATAGTATTACTCCTTCCTTTCCAATTTGTATGCTTTTTATTTATTTTTATTTCCTAATGGCTCTGACTAGGACTTTTAGTACTATGTTGAATAAAGTAGGGAGAGTGGTCATCCTTATCTTGTTCCTGATCTTAGAAAGAAAGCTTTTACTTTTTCACTATTGAGTTGGATGTTAGCTGTGGGTTGGTCATGTATGATCTTTATTATGTTGAGGTAGATTCCCTATACACATAGTTTGCTGAAAGTTTTTATCATAAATGGATGTTAAATGTCAAATGCTTTTTCTGCATTTAGTGAGATGATCATATGATTTTTACTTTTCATTTTGTTAATATGGTGTATTACATCTATTGACTTGCAGATTTTGAGCCATCCTTGCATCCCTGGAATAAATCCCACTTGATCATAGTGTATGATCCTTTTAATGTATTGTTCAATTTGGTTTGATAATAAATTGGTTAAGGATTTTTGTATTTATGTACATCAAGAATATTGGCCTAAAATTTTTTTTATTATGTAATGTTAATTGCTGTTGTGTTTGCCTGATCTGGGTATCAAGTATTGCTGGCCTCTTGAAATGAGTTAAGTGTTCCTTTCTTTTCGGTGTTTTGGAAGAGTGTGAGAAGGATGGGCCCTAAATCTTCTTTCAATTTTAGTAGAATTCACCAGTGAAGCTGTCTGGTCCTGGACTTTTGTTTTTAAGGAAGTTTTTAATTACTGATCAATCTTCTAGCTAGCAATTGGTCTATTAAAATTTTCTGTTTCTTCATGATTCAGTCTTGGGAGATTGTATATTTCTAGGAATTTATCCATTTCTTCTAGGTTGTCCAATTTTTTGGCATATAATTGTTCATAATATTCTGATTCTTTGTGTCAGTTGTAACTTCTCCTGTTGCATTTCTGATTTTATGTACTTGAGACCTCTCTTCGTGACATTAGTCAAAGGTTTCTCAAGTTCAATTAGCTTTTCAAAAAATTAGTTCTTAGTTTTGATATTTTCTATTATCTTTTTAGTCTTTATTTGAGGCCTAGCATATGATCTATCCTGGGGAATATTCCATGTGTATTTGAGAAGAGTGTGTATTCTGCTGCTTTTGGATAGAATGTCCTGTATATACTTGTGAAGTCCATTTGGTCTAATATGTTGGTTAAGACCAATGGTTCCTTATTGATTTTCTGTCTGGATGACCTATCATTGATGTAAGTGGGGTGTTAAAGTCCTCTATTATTATTGTATTGCTGTCAATTTCTTCCTTAATGTCTGTTAATATTTGCTTCACATATTTTAATGTTCCTATGTTGGGTGCATATATAGTTGTAAAGGTTATATCTTCTTGCTGGATTGACTCCTTTAACATTATGCAGTACCCCTTTTTGTCTTTCATTACAGTTTTTGTTTCAAAGTCTATTTTGTCTGATACAAGTATAACTATACCAGCTTTCTTTTTGTTTCCATTTGCATGGAATATCTTTTCCATCTCTTCACTTTCAGTCTGTTTGCATCCTTACTTCTGAGGTAAGTCTCTCATATGCAGTAATATGTGTCTTGTTTTTTTATCCATTCAGCCATTTAAATTAATTATTGATATGTATATTTTTATTGCCATTCTGTTGATTATTCTCTAGCAGTTTTTGTATTCCTGTTCTTTTCTTCTCTTTCTCTCTATTGTTGTGGTTTGATGACTTTCTTAATTAATATTACATTTAGATTCCTTTCTCATTTTCTTTTGCATATTCAGTGTAATTTTCTGCTTTGTGGTTTTCATGAGGTTCATATATACCATCCTGAGTACATAACAGTCTATTTTAAATAGGTAAGTTGTATACTTAAATTTGAACACATACCAAACTCTACATTTTTGCCCCCCCATCATGTTTTATGTTTCTGATGTTACATTTTACATACTTTTATGTTATGTATCCTTTAATTAAGTATTGTAGTTTTTTGTCAATTTTACTGCTTTTGCCTTTTTTTACTGCTTTTGTCTTTTAAACTTCATAGAAGATTTGTAAGTGATTAATCCAATACCTTTACTATATATTTACCTTTTCCAGTGAGATGTTTACTTTCATATGTTTTCTTATAAAAAACAAGTGCCATTTTTTTTCAGTTTAAAGAAGTTTTAACATTTCTTTTATGGCCAGTTTAATAGAGGTGAATTCCTTTAACTTTTGCTTATATGGAAAACTCTTTATTTCTCTTTCAGTTCTAAATAACAGCTTGGTTGGAAGATTTTTTTTTTTTCCTTTCAGCAGTTTGAATATGTCATGCCTTTTTCTTCAGGCTTGCAAAGTTTCTGCTGAAAAATCTGCTAATAGCCTTACAGGGTTTCTTCCCTTGCACATAACAAATTTTTGTCTTGTTGCTTTTAAGATTCTCTCTTATCTTTTTAACTTTGACTTTTAACTTTTAATTACAACGTGTCTTTATGTGGCTCTCTTGGGTTCATCTTATTTGGACTTTCTGGGCTTCCTGGATCTGGATGTCTGTTTCTTTCCCTTGGTTAGGAAAAAATTCAGCCATTATTTCTTCAAATAATTTTTCTTCTTTCTCTCTCTGTTCTCTTTCTGGGATCCCTATAATATGAATGTTATTCTGCTTGCTGTTGCCCCATAGGTCCCTTAAGTTATTCTCACTTCTTACACTTCTTTTCTTCTTTTTGCTGCTCTGAATGAGTTCCTTTGCTTTGTCTTCCAACTCACTGAACCATTCTTCTACTTCACCCAGTCTGGTGTGGAAACCCTCTCATGTATTTTCCAGTTCAGTTATTGTACTCTTCAGCTCTCAGACTTTTGTTTGTTAGTTTATTTTTTCTAGCTCTTTGTTGAAGTTCTATGTTCATCCATCTTCTCCTGAGTTCACTGGCTATCTTTACAGCTATTACCTTGAATACTTTATCAGCTAGATTACTTATCTCTGTACAGTATGATCTTTTTCTGAGGTTTTTGTCTTATTCTTTCATTTGGAATATATTTCTCTGTTTTTTTTCATTGTTTCTTTTTTCTTTCTTTTGACTCCCTGTGTGTCTTTTTTTTTAAGATTTTATTTATTTGAGAGAGAGAGAGAGAGCACAAGTAGGGAGAGTAGCAGGCAGAGGGAGAAGCAGGCTCCCTGCTAAGCAGGGAGCCTGACATGGGACTTGATCCCAGGGTCCTGGGATCATGACTGAGCTGAAGGCAGATGCTTAACTGACTGAGCCACCCAGGTGCCCTCTGTGTGTGTGTTTCTATGTATTAGGTGAAATGGCTACTCTCTGTGTTGAAGGAGTGGACTTGCATAGGTGATAAAACTTCTTGTTCAGACTTGCACTAGATCTTGTCTCTTGATCCTTTGTGATTGTTTAAACCACCTGGAATATTCTTGATGTGTCTCTGTTGTTGAGGGTGTGCCAAGACCTGTGTTCCAAGAGATGGGAGCTCATTCAGTACCTAATTTCAGGGTGATTAGAAGCTAGACCTACAGGAAGCATCTTTTAAAGTACACAGATACATACTGTCCTATTGCACCACAATTGTAAATCCTCCTGGCCTCCAGTCCGAGAGATCTGAAGTTTTCCCTGGGCAACAGTTGCAAAATACAGACAAGAGTATAAGTTTATTTCTAGGAGTCTCATAAAGCATTAGCAAAGCCAAGAGGGTATGCAAGAATGATGTCTTCATGCTTACATTCTCCAGAAGAACCTCCCTAGTCTGTAGATGTTTGGGAAACCTGAAGTCTATTCCTCAGGCTGAAGCTCTTTGTTAAGAAAATAGGCCTTTTTCATAGGAACACTAGGGTTATGTTTCAATCTGCTCTCTGTGCAGTGCCCTGAAGGTGGTGGCTTTCCAAGAATCCCTTCCAATTACTACATTTCCATGTAACTCAGGTAGCCAGCCCCCATTGCCCCCAGATCCAGGAGATTAAAGGGCAACCATGTGTGGACTTCATGTGCCCACTGACTTTGGCTAGGTTAGCTGGAGAATGCAGGGGCAAGGGATGCTTTCTGGCTTCAAAAAGGCAGCAGGAAAATGTCTTGACTGCTCACTCTCTCAGGATCAGAAATGCAGTAGCAGTGTTTTATCTGTCCACATGTCCCAGCTTAGGCTGGGAGCATGAGAGTGCCATGACCACTCATGTTTGCCAGCCCCAGCCAAGGAGCACAGGAGTTCCTCAAACACCTACAGTCACTGACGTTAGCAAGGGAGCAAGAGAATGTCACAATTGTTCATGCTCACCTTCCCCAGCCAGGGAGTGGGGGAGTGCTGCAATCACTTGTGCTCTTCAGCTTTAGTAAGGCAGAGGATTAGGGCCACTACTGCTTGCCCCTTACTTCTTTAGCAAGATGACAGGAGGGTGACATATAGGAGCTCACATACTTGTCTAGCAGAGTGCAGTGGGGATGCAAAAATGGCATCTGCCAGGGTGCCTGGGTGGCTCAGTTGGTTAAGCGACTGCCTTCGGCTCAGGTCATGATCCTGGAGTCCCGGGATCGAGTCCCGCATCGGGCTCCCTGCTCAGCAGGGAGTCTGCCTCTCCCTCTGACCCTCTTCCCTCTCGTGCTATCTCTCATTCTCTCTCTCAAATAAATAAATAAAATCTTTAAAAAGAATGGCATCTGCCAGCACCTTCAATTCCAGGGAGTTTTAACTGTCCCCTGCCCCTCCAGAAGATTAATAAATGAATCTTTTAGATTAGTAAATGAATCACCTTAACATATAGTCTAGGCACTTTTCAAATTGCTGTTTTTATGCTGGGTGTTGGGGTGAGTGAGACTGCATGGGAGCTCTTTAAAGGGGAATTGCAGTTTCTTATAGAACTCTGGGTCCCTTGGACATCAGCCCCCTTGATTTTTCTAAGCTGGGCATTTTGGGGACTTATCTCTCTGGCATAGGTCTTAGGGTTTGAGATACCTGACATAGGGCAACACTGTCTTACTCCTCCAGGAGAACTGCCTGGGAGTAGTGAACTCCCTCCTTATTTTGTGTTCATGTGAAGAATGTTGTTTGTTGGTCTTTGGGTTTTTTGTTTTATTTTTTTATGAGACTGTATCTCCACCTCTCCTACCTATCTCAATATGGTCTTTTTATCCTTTGTTGTGGAGAAATAGTTCATCTAGTTTTCAGATATTTTTTAGAAGAAAACAATCCATTTGTAACTGAAATTTGGTGTGTCAGTGGGAGGAGATGGGTTCAGAATCTTCCTACACCGCCATTTTGCAGAAGTCTCTCACACTGAGTAGTTTTAAAATAGAAGTTATATATAGCCCTCAGGAAGAAAACTATAAGAAAATTTCCATTTTTTTACTATCTATAACTGACTTTGGTCTTGATGTATTAAAATGAGAACAAAGTATTTTCTTATATACCTATTATTTAAAACTTTTAGCATTTCCATAATACATACCTTCCTAGTTCACAGGAAGACATCTAACCTACTCAAAACCCCATTTGGTTTTTTCAATAAATTCGAGCATCAAAAACATAAGGGTAAAGGTAGCATTGGAACTTGGGAAGTTATTGATTTGATTTTTATGTTTTTTCTTTAACTTCTTTGACATTTATTTATCAGCAAAATTAGAGATAAAAAGGTCTACCTTTAAATTTTTTAAATTTGAGAATATTTTTTAAAATACTGGTTCATTGGCTATTAAATGATAAGCAACTGATAAAAAGAAGTCATCATTAAGTATGATACAAATGTAGCAGTGTAATATTTTGAGGTGTTGATCTGGCTTTTACATTTCCCCATTCACCGGGAAGCTTTATTTATTTATTTGTTCAAAGTAAAAAGACAAGAAACATCCTTTTATTTCAAAACCAAAACTTTTAATTTCAAAATCCTAAACTTTAAATTATTTAGATATTAAAATTTATGTTATAAGTAATTTAGGAAACTAAACAATCAGAATTAATTTTGGGTGGTACCTTCTGCTACCTTACTTCTACCACCACCCCTGAGACTGGATAAAGTTGGTCCAGAAAAGTTAAAGAGTAAGAAATGAAACAAAAGTTTAAATGTTGATGACTCCCTAGAATGAACCTTGTCACCCATGTATAAATCCTGTGGTGAGGATGGAAACTACTGATAGATTTTAGTTTGGGAAACATAAGAGCAGATGAGAGCCTGAACCACCTTTGCAGTTAGGGAACAGAAAGAATCAAGAATCAAACTCTTCCCCTTTCTAGCTTGATGTGAGAGAATAGGAAATATCTGCATGGGCTCTCCATGCAGCCAGTTTTGAGATAACTTGATAAAATCCCTGCGTGTACCTATCATGGATCAGGCAGCCACAAAATGTTTGCTTCTACAGCTAGGAACAGACAAAATGGCACCTCAGTCTAATAAACCTGGAAGACTATTGAGTCAAGATGAAGCAATGTGTCAAAATTAACCAAAAGTATTTGTGGACCCACTATCAATAAGCAGAAGTGAATGAGGACTTCAAAGTACAAACTGTCATAAATACATGACCATGACCTTTTTAGGTATATCTTGCCTCCCAAGCCTAGGCGTTGGTCTTAATTAAGTCCATAAGAGAAACAATCCTATGAATTGAAGACCAATTTGCTAAGTTTAGTACTTGGTGCCTGGTAGAATGGAGGCTCAAAATTAAAATGAAGTTTAATCATAGAAAAAAATCACAATCCTCATACAAAAGTTATAGGCTAAGAATTGTAGCCATTAAGGCAACAAAGATCACTACTATTTACTGAATGCTTACAAGGTGGCAAGTATTACATTAGATGCTTTACATAGGTTATCTCAATTTTACTACCAGTAAAGCATACTCTACAAGTGTTCCTTCTTTTTTTTTTTTTCTTAAACATTTTATTTATTTATTTGAGAGAGAGAGAGCATACAAGTAGGGGGAGTGGCAGGCAGTGGGAGAAGCAGGCTCCCCCCTGAGCAAGGAGCCCAATGCAGACCCTGGGGGGTCCTGGGGGACCCTGGGATCATGACCTGAGCCAAAGGCAGACGCTTAACTGACTTAGCTACCCAGGCACGCCAAATGTTCCTTCTTGGACAAATTATTTTAATGACAGACTTATTTCACTCTGATGATAAAAGTTGATATTGGTATACCCTCTTATAGTTGCTTAACACTATACACCTTAGATAAATATTGAATTGTTCTTATACTTGGTAGTTTTATATCTAGCAATTTGAAGTACCTATTCAAACCATAATTAGCTTAATAGTAATGTCCCCTGTCTTTTAAAGCCACTTCCCATTAGTAAGACCTTTATGATTTCCCAACACAGTTGGCAACAATTTTATTTCTATCAAGCAAAAGACAATTAGAGGTATTCACTATAAAATAAATACTGATGTGAAAGGCTTTATCTTGTCTTGGGGCTTTCTTTAGCCTTCAAAAAAATTAATTGGCCCCAGAGGCTTAGGTGAATTTTAAATTTTTGAAGAGGGAATTAGACAAGGGAGGACGGGTGTTAAAATTATCATTCCTTCTTTTCCTAAGGCACCCCCTCAAAAGCTACTCAGAATGGGAAATGTGTGCTTGAGGCCTTGCCCAGGAAGAACTAACAGGAACCAGACCACATTTAGCTGTGACCTTTACAGTATATTTCTAAAAAGTGAATTCAGCCTCCAGACTTGCCAAAAGGTATAAATAAGCTTTATGGTTTTGACCTTAGCTAACTGAGGAGCAACCAGATAAGCTGACATCCAAAAAAAATTTGCTTTTATTTTTAAAACATTTCTTTCATGCTTATAAATTCTAATGGTAGAATGAGTGAGAGTAGGGATGGGGCAGCAGAAAAGCTGGCTGGGTAGGTGAAGGGTGGTTTATTTTCTCTCAATAAGCTGATAAAACTATGATGGAAACTCACACATAGAGAAAAGGAGATCAATTGTTTCTACCAATCTAACCATTGTGTAGATTTTTTTGTCTCTGCACGTGTGTGTGTGCGTGTGCGTGTTTAAATCATTGCATTAAAGCTAAGATTACCAAAAAAATGTTAAACCCCTCCAATATGAAAACAATCCCTGGGTATTTTTCTTGACCCTGCAAAAGTAAAAAAGCATGAAATAGTTTGCCAAGAGGAACAGATGTTTCGGTTGTATATTTCTTACTCCCTGGGCATGTTTGAGAATTCTAAATATAAACGTTCAAACAGACAGGGTGCAAACACACAGGAAGTTTGGGGGAGTGTGAGAATTCATTTAGGCGATTCAATCTGATTCACAACTTTGCACATGAATCAAAAATCAGGAAAATTGGGGAAAAGATCATTTAGACATATTAACATGTGTATAGCATAGATCTTAAAATGAAAGCAAATGTAGAAAGGTAACCAATCTCATGATTAACTTACACTACATAAAGAATAAATAGAAACAAGTTTTGAAGACATATACATATTAAATTAATTTAGCATGATCTTCTCAATGCTCTTATATGACAGATTGAATGGGGTCACATAGGTAAATTCTCAAATTTTACTCACTTTTAGTACATTTTTATATATTTAGTTAAACAATGAAAATCTCTCAGCAGAAATGTCAGTAGGGTCAGAATGAATATTCTAACTAACCAATACATTACTTGGTCCATAGTCATCTAATATAGGATAATAATCTAAGCTTGCTGATACAGATGCTATAACCAAATTAAGCTCTGAACCTCTAATGGATAGTAACTATAGGTTTCATTTCCATATTTAGGAGTCCATTCAGTCCAAAGTCCATTCTGACATATAGAATGAATAATTAACAGTCTCCTTTACGATGGTAATATAGTTTATTATCATGAAATAATATGTTTCCAGGTGATGTCATCAGGATAATGACATGGGTTGTTCCTGACTTAAATCTCCCTCATAAGAAGACCAACTAGCAACTATCCATAAACAAGATACCACTGGAAAAATCCCAAAACCCAGGTGTGAGGCTGAAGCACCTCCCTGGACCACAGAAATCAAGAAGGACCACATTAGAAGAGGAGTGGCTAGACTCTGAGCACTTTGCCCTAGCCCAGACAGGCACAATACCACAACAAGAGGGCCTCCCTGAGCCTACAGTTTTTCCAGTGAAAAATAGAAAGCTTAAGGTTGACACCTAGTTTCCCCTAGCACTGCAGAATGCTTCTGTGGAGGCAAATTGAGGTCTCACCCAGTAGAGATGACTCTGCAGGGTTTGACCACTGGGAATCAGAAAGAGAAGAGAGGGGGGATGGGGCTTACAGCAACCAGTGCTCAGATCTAAGACTACATTCCTCCTTGGAATGATCCTTGAGCAGAGATCCCAGCTAGCAAGCATCTCTGCTCATCTGCAAAGCAGAGTTGGTGCCCAAGTTAAGCCAGGGAGTTTGGTTGGCAGTTCTACTTGATTTCAGGTACCATTCAACAAGCCTTACTGGATCTGGAGACTGTTTTACCTCTCATTCAGGCAGGGAAACAAATTTGAAGCCCCGCCCAACTGTTGAGTATCACCTCCAGTCCCACATACCCAGGAAGTGTGACCAGAGAGCCTGGGCATTGTCCCTCCTACAACAGCACTTACAGTGACACCTATACAGAGATTCTAGCTAGCAATTCTGCCCAAGCCAGTAATCCTGTCTAGTCGGGGAGTTCCACTGGTACTTCTGCCTGATTTAGGTTCCCACCCAATGACCCATACTGGCAGTGAAACCGATTCTAAGGCCCCACCCAGGCAGGGAAGCAAATCTGAAGCTCTGCCCAACTAGCAAGAAGCCTGACCAGAGAATCCAGGCAACTGCAAAGTCCATTCTGCAGCTGCAAAGTCCATTCTACAGCTGCCTTTGGGCAGGAACCCAAAGTACTACCCAACTGTTAAGTAGCCTCTGGCCCCCAATAAATGAGGGAACCTGAACAATGGCCTTGAATAACCTCAGTAACCAGACTTTAATATTGTCCAGCTGTGAAGTCCAGCCTGCAGCTTTGCCTGATTGCTGAACCCAGCCTATGGCAGGGAACCCAGACAGTGACTCCACTTAATCATGGAGCATAGTTTGCAGTCGCACATGAAAAGGAAGCGCAGCTGATACCACCTGACCTCAGAACACAGTCTCTAGCACCACCCAACTGCTGAATACAGCAGGAGGTTCACAAGACAGGCAAGATTACATCTATTGTTATGAACTGGAAGTGTGCTCATTCTCCTGCTCTTTTTCCTTCTGAACATTCTACAGAATATCACATTAGTCCACAATGTTGATGATGTCATTTTAATTGGACCCAAATGGCAAAAATTAGCAAATGTTCTAGATTACTTGTTAAGCCCATATGGGCATTGAAGAATGGGAAATCAACCCTAAAAAGAGATGCCTGTCAAATAAGGGGAAATTCTAGGGGATCTAGTATTCTGGCACCAGAATCTTGCACCTTGCACCACCTACCTGAAGCATAACCTCTGATAGTTATCTTCAGATTTTGGAGTTAGCCCATTCCATTCTTTGGAATACTGTTACCATTTATCAGATGATTCTAATATATTAGTTTCAACTGGGTCCCAAGGGGGTGGTGGAAGGGAAAGGCATTCTATAGCAAGTCCAGGCTGTGAATATACAGCACTGACACTAAGGACAACAGGACATGGAAGATCATATGATACTAGGGTGTGGTATGTTCCCTTGAGAAAAACACATCACAATGCAGGTAGAACATCTAGGAAGATTTAATGTGAATGTTGCAAGTCAGAGCACAGACCCCTGTGGCTCTGGAGGAAGGATTTATGCTGTCTGCCAGGAAGGAGTATAAGCCTTTCAAAAAGCTACTCCTGAGGGGAGAAAGCTGGAATAATTTATGTTGTAATCCATTAGAATCAGAGACATCAGAAGACACTCAAGTTTAGCTTAATATGGACAGATATACATATATAAATACCTACAGACGTGTTTATACTCTGTTTGGGATACACACATATAGGTACTTGTTCGGTCAGCCAAGAGGATATAGAAACAACACATTAGTAGCAATTGGCATACCTAGTTTACAGATCTTGTTTTTTAACACAATTTTCCAGTAAAAGAACCTAGGGCTCCTTGGAGAAATGGTTGATCCTTGGGCTGGTACAAGAATTAAATACACAGTATATTGGAGTGTCTTATTGTGCCTGAATAAAGTAAATCCTGGGCGGCAGGGAGGAATGGTGATGATGGGAGTATGTAAAGGGACACAGGAGCAATGAAAAGACCTACTAAAGGCCAAATCTGTCATGATGAATTTGCAATAAAATAATTACAACCCAAAGTATAAAATACACATACATGAGTCCATACTTATATAAATACATGATGGAATAAATAAATGAGGGAGAAGAGGCAAATCTCCCATACAAAAGAATTCAAATAATTTATGTAGATATTCTGCCTTCTAGGAGATGAAATACTTCTCTCTACTCTTTACATAAGGAATGTGCATAGTGTTTTCCTCCCAAAGGATAAAGTATGAAGGAGGGATAAAGAGTGTATTTATAAGTAGAGAAACCCGATGAATACCACCTTAGCCAAGTTATCAAGGTTAACATCAACAACAGTAAGTCATATTAATAACATATTTCTTTGATGTGATATAATGAAAAGAGCACTTTCTCTCTGTGGTGTTCCTTCGAAAATATAAGTTCTATCTAGTCATGAGAAAAATATCAGAAAAATCCCTATTGAGAGACATTTTATAAAATATCTGACTGGCAATCCTCAAAACTGTCAAGACCATCAAAAACAAGGAAAATCTGAGAAATCACTATGGCCAATATAAGTTTTAGGAAACTTGACAATTAAATGTAATATTGTATCCTGGAACAGAAAAAAGATATTAGGTAAAAAATGAGGGAAATCTGAATAAATTATGTACTTTAAGTTAATAATAATATAGCAATACTGTTTCATTAATTATAACAAATCTGTGGGAGAATATGTTTGTTTGGAGCTCCATAAACAAACATATTAATATAAGATTTTAATAATAAGGAAAACTGGATAAAGGGTATATGAGAACTTCCTGAGTAATCTTCTCAATTTTTCCTCTAAATGTAAAACTTTTCTTAAGTTTATTTTTTAAAGTAAACTTTCTTGAATGCTACTTGAAAGCTACTGAGCCCAAGTTGAGATTGAGCACCTGACTATGGCACACTAAAGAGGTATATAAACAAAATTATCCATCAAGATCCATGTATTATTGGACCCAACAAGGCATAAGATCAGGTGATCCCTTCGTCTGTTGAAGGGCATCTCGGCTTTTTCCACAGTTTGGCTATTGTGGACATTGTTGCTATGAACATTGGGGTGACTGTGGCCCTTCTTTTCTCTACATCTGTATCTTTGGGTTAAATACCCAGTAGTGTGATTGCTGGGTCATAGGGTAGCTCTATTTTTAATTTTTTGAGGAATCTCCACACTGTTTTCCAAAGTGGCCATCCCACCTTGCATTCCCACCAACAATGTACGAGGGTTCCCCTTCTCCACAACCTCTCCAACATTTGTTGTTTCTTACCTTGTCAGTTTTTGCCATTCTAACTGGTGTAAGGTGATATCTCAGTGTGGTTTTGATTTGAATTTCCCTGATGGCTAAGGATGATGAATATTTTTCATGCGTCTGTTAGCCATTTGTATGTCTTCTTTGGAGAAGTGTTTGTTCATGTCTTATGCCCATTTTTTGATTTGATTATTTGTTTTTTGGGTGTTGAGTTTGAGAAGTTCTTTGTAGATCTTGGATATCAGCCCTTTATCTGTAGTGTCATTTGCAAATATCTTCTCCCATTCCGTGGGTTGCCTCTTTGTTTTGTTGACTGTTTCCTTGGCTGTGCAGAAGCTTTTTATCTTGATGAAGTACCAACAGTTCATTTTTGCTTTTGTTTCCCTTGCCTTTGGAGACGTGTCTTGAAAGAAGTTGCTGTGGCCAATGTCGAAGAGGTTACTGCCTATGTTCTTCTCTAGGACTTCGATGGATTCCTGTCTCTCACTGAGGCCTTTCATCCATTTAGAATTTATCTTTGTATATGGTGTAAGCGAATGATTGAGTCTCATTCTTCTGTATATAGCTGCCCATATATACAATGGAATATCACTAAGCCATCAACTTTTGCATCAACATGGATGAAACTGGAGGAGATTATGCGAAGTGAAAAAAGTCAAGCAGAGAAAGTCGATTATCATATGGTTTCACTTATTTGTGGAACATGAGGAATAGCACGGAGGACATTAGGAGAAGGAAGGGAAAATGAAGGGGGCGAAGTCGGAGGGGGAGACGAACCGTGAGAGACTATGGACTCCAAGAAACAAACTGAGGGTTTTAAAGGGGAGGGGGGTGGAGGGGTGGGTTAGCCCGGCGATGGGTATTAAGGAGGGCACGTATTGCCTGGAGCACTGAGTGTTATAACCAAACAATGAATCATGGAACACTACATCAAAAACTAATGACGTACTGTATTGTGACTAACTTAAAAAAAAAAAAAAAAGATCAGGTGATCTCAGCAGCAAACCACCCTAAAATAGAAGTAGAACATTTGCAATGCATGCATACAACTACAGAGGGCATGTGTAAGCTTCCCAAACAAGGGGCCAACACCTCTCTCAATCTTGCACCAACACCTCTCCCTCAATTCACATATATAAACATGTATGTGTTTCCTATGACCTGCTTATAGAGGAAGTGCTGATTGGGTTTGGCAGGCATAAAAATGAACTGTGGCTTTTCTACAGCTTAACTAAGTAGTGGCTCTAAAAGACAATAGTGAGAAGAAATTCACCTAATGGGCAGAGTTTAGGGCAGTGCATCCTATGATACACCTAGTCTGAGAAGAGATGTGGCTTTATTTAAAGATATACACAGACACAGACAGAACAAAATGGCTTAGCTGACTGATCAGTTGGCACAATGTAAGAGGAAATTTGTAATGCATGTTAATGCCCATCAAAGAGCATTCACTGCAAAAGAGATACTAAAATGAAACAAAACAAACAAAAAAAACCCCACAGTGGACAGAATTACTTTGGTTAGTAGTCCATCCTCTATGCTCATCTACTAGGACTGACATCTATTTCAGGTATGGATTTTCCTTCTTGTTTACAGTGCTTCATCCAACACTGCTATCAGAGGTCTCAAAAGATGTCTGATCCACTGCCGTGTGATTATGTGTACCATTGCCTCAGACCAACGGACTCACCTATTGCACAGAGGATTCAGCATATGACCATGAAATCCACTGGTCCTACCTCATACTACTGGACAACATCCCTAAGCTGCCAGCCTGATACAGCAGAGGAAGTGTTTCAGAAGTATTGCATATGCCCTGGTTTGGAGGTAACAGCCAGTAAGCACAAGGCACTACACTTCAGAACAATATACAGTTTAAGTCAATGGCTATTGTATGATACTCTGTCATTAATAAGTGAACCTACATGGGATAAAGAATGTAGAGATAAAAGTAGGAATGGTCCTCCTCACCATCATTCCTACTGACCCATTTAGGAAATTTGTGCATCTTATCCCCACAATTCTAGATTCTAAGCATTTAGAAGTCCTTGTTCCCAGAGAGAGGAATGCTTCCACCAGAGGACACAGTGTTTCCGTAAACTTAAAGCTATAGCTACTGACTAGACAATTTGGATTCCATGTGCCAGTTGACTAACAGGCAAAGGAAAGGTGACTTTTTTTGGCAGGTTATAATTGATTTTGAACATTATGAAGAAATAGGGCTATTCTGCTACATAACGGGGACATAATAGATGATATGTTTGTCACTTATATTATATGCCCTGTTATTTTGTGGGTTTTTTTTTCCATCCCCAGTTTTATATTAAAATGGGCAAGTACTGACAACACAGTGTCATAAGGAGATGGTAATAGGGCTTCAGAGAAGAGGGTCTGAATTACACACTGAGTAAGTCATTTAGACAAGCAAACTCCTAGCCAAGTGGGGGCAAAATTTAAAAGAGAAAGTAAAAAAGGGAGATAATGAGGGTCAGTTAATAGCATGGGACCAAATATGGTAGCAAGAACTATAAATCACACTACTAACTTCCTCTTATAAATTTTTTTTTCCAAAAATTGTAACCAATCCAAATCCTAGGGAAGTATACCTGAATGGAATGAATCTAATTTGACAAGCAGAGCTCATGGATACAAGCTGATGACTGTAGTGGACATTGTTGATACTGCATGAAGATCTCCTTTACTAATCTGTGTACACATAATCTGGCTACAATGAATATTGGATGCTAAAACTTGTAGCTGCCCCTTTTCCTGAATAATTGCCACTGGCCAAATGGGAGTTCTTTCATATAAAATATTATCCCCACATACCTGGGGCAACCCGCAGTAATTGAATGATAAGGCAGTACAAAAAGCTGTCTTTGTTGCTTCAAATAAACCAATTCTATGGCACAATTTATGCTCCAGTTTCCCATAAGATCCAGCTGAAGCAAAAATCCATCCGAGACCACTTCCTTACTGGCCATGTTCTCTGTACTATTCCCTTTCCCTCACAACTTTCTCTTGAGACTACCCTTTCAATAAACTGTGAACATTGAAACAGGTCTCAGGTCTGCTTCTAGCTAACTCAGTCAAAATCAAGTTATTCATGAGTAAACAGTAAATAGAAATTTTTTCAGGGAAGAGTTTGGATCATTTCTTACACAGAAACTCTATCGTCAGTTTCTTTGTTTTTCTTTTTCAGTTGCTTTCTAAAGTATTAGACATTGACTAACAACTTAAAATACCCATCCAACAGAACTTTGTCATACTGCTGTACATATACTATCTCATTTAATACTCAAATAACCCTATTAAATAAAAGCACTGTTATGATGTTCCTTTTAGAGGTGAAGGAACTGAAGGTTATAAAAGTTTTAAAAACCTCCCTTCAGGTTCTAATATAAGAAGAGAAGGAAGCAGTATCTAAGCCCAAATTTTAGCTCAAACTGCAAGCTACTCATGAAGTCTAGTCTGAAAAACAGTAAATCCATTTATTTCTGTAGGTGAATGGTTTTCTTTTTCTCAGCTTATTCTCAAATAAGATGTGCAGAAACACAATACATGATGTAGACAAAATAGTTTTAGGTTCTACAGTTGAAACAGGGTTGTAGAACATGGACCTGTACATGTTCAACCCCTCTGGACACTAAAATTGCTTAATAAGATCTCTGAATTTCTGCAGAGAACAATTTGAAAATGATTATTTTGTACTATATCTATTTAACAGAAATGGCCCATTGTTTACCCAAAACTTGCTCACTCTTACCCTTTTTTCCCTGATAATAGAATATACTTGTGGGAAATTAAGTCATGACCGGCATTAACTAGAAATGTAATCTCATTCCCATATACCTGTGATTTTTCAAAGGTGGGCTTATAAACAAATTTTGATTACTGAGATCTTTGGGAAAGTTTTCTACAGATGATTGTGCATGCCAAATAAAAACACAAAGTATTATAAAGAGCCTTTTTGTCCTCTTCTCTCAGTTCTCCTGCCTGAAACATAGATACAATGCCAGAAAGTGCAGCAAGCATCCTCCAACTCTGAAGCAGCAAAGTCAAAACGCTAAACATGTGTGGAGCAGAAATTTAGAAAGAATCTGACATCCTGATGACGTATTTAAATCAGCTTAAAAGTAATGAATGCCTCCTTCTAGACTTCTTGCTATTTGAGTAATACAAGGCCCTATTTCTTTAAACCACTATTTTTTGGTTCAGTGTACTATTATTTGATGCATCCATTCCTACTTGATAAAGCATATATTTCCAAATATACAATAGTCTGATTGATTGATGTAATCAATCAAATAGATTACATTTTTTTTAATTCTGTGTTTTACACTGTAATACCTGCAAGCTCCTCCTGATCCAAATAATAAAAATCCAATCTTTCTATCATGTTATTGTCTTTAGGTTTTCCCAGGGATTCCCAGGGTCATTTAATTGGTCTCACTGCAGCTGTTCTCTTTGTGCTCACCTGCTGCAGCACACCAAATGCTTTTAGAAAATTGTGCAAATTAATAACCAAGAGACCTGTAAATGGAAACATCGAATAGGCATTAAACAATGATAACCCAAACTGCCAAAAATATAAGAAACGGTGCTCAACCTCTTCTTCCTTCCTGAATTTTTTTTAATTTTGATTTCTCTACTATGTAATCAATCTTGCTAAGTGTTTAGCAATGTTACTAATCAATTTAAAGAATTAACTTAGGTTTACTTATCTTCTCTATTTTGGTTTTTCCAAATTATCACTTTCTTCTATTATTTTTTATTTTTATTTTTTTAAAGTTTGTGATTTTTACTAACCTCTCCATATTTCCCCACCTCCAGCAACCAATTTTCTATTCTGTTTCTGTGAGTTTGATGTATTTTGGGGCAGGAGAGGGATTCCACATATATGTGATATCATGCAGCATTTGTATATTTCTCTGACTTATTTCACTTTTCACTTAGCATAATGCCCTCA
This sequence comes from Callorhinus ursinus, assembly GCF_003265705.2. Classification (NCBI taxonomy): domain Eukaryota; kingdom Metazoa; phylum Chordata; class Mammalia; order Carnivora; family Otariidae; genus Callorhinus; species Callorhinus ursinus. The sequence goes on from NW_027397066.1 coordinate 75,048,389, forward strand.
AGGTCCATCCATTTGTTGCAAATGGTAGGATTTCCTTTCTCTTGGCAGAATATTCTATTGTGTATACATACTATATCTTTTTTTTCCCATTTATCCATTAATCGACACTTAGCTTGTTGACTTGACTATTGTGAATTAATACTTTGTGAATTAATACTGCACTAAACATGGAGAGGCAGGTATCTCTTTGACTATTGTGAATTAATACTGCACTAAACATGGAAAAGGCAGGTATCTCTTTGATATACTGTTTTCATTTCCTCTGCATATATACTCAGAAGTGGGATTGCTGGATTGTATAGTAGTTCTATTTTTAAGTTTTTAAGGAAACTCTATATTGTTTTCCATAGCAACTGCACCAGCTTATAACAGTGTACAAGTGTCCCCTTTTCTCCACATCCCTACAACACTTACAATCTCTTGTCTTTTTGATGATAGCCACTCTGAGAGGTGTGAGATTATATCTCACTGTGGTTTTGATTTGCATTTTCTTGATGATTAGCAATATTCACCTCTTCATATACCACTTGGCCATGTGGATGACTACATGGAAAAATGAAATGGAACGAAAATGAAAAATGAATGGAAAAATGTCCATTCAGATCTTCTACCCATTTTTTATTATTTGTTGTTTTGCTCTTGAGTTGTATGAGTTCCTCGTACATTTTGGATGGTAACCCTTTACCAGATATATGGTTTGCAAATGTTTTCTCCCATTATGTAGATTGCTTTTTCATTTTGTTCATGATTTCCTTTGCTGTGTAGAACTTTTTAGTTTGATGTAGTCCCATTTGTTTATTTTTGCTTTTGTTGCTTGTGCTTTTGGTGTCAAATCCAAAAAACCATTGCCATGACCAATGTCAAGCTTATGCCTTATGTTTTCTTCTAGGATTTTTATAGTTTCAGGTCTTACATTTAAGTCTTAGAATGCATTTTGAGTTGATTTCTGTAAATGGTAAAAAATAGTGGTCCAATTTTGCCAAAACAATTTACTGAAGATGTTGTCCTTTCCCCATTATACATCTCGGTTCCTTTGTCATAAATTAAGTGACCATATATATGTGGATTTTTCTGGGATCTTTATTCTGTTCCACTGATCCATCCTCTGTTAAAGACTGCGCTGGAATTTTAAAAGGAACTACAATGAGTTTGTAGATCTCTTAGAATAATACGAACATTTTACTAATAGTAATTCTTCCAATCTATGAGCACAGAATATCCTTTCATTTATTTGTGTCTTCTTCAAGTTCTTCCATCAATGTCTTATTATTCTGCTTATTTCTCTCCTACCACTAATTTTCATTTAAGTTTGCCTATCTTTTTATAGTTTCTGAAGCTAGAAATTCACATTACTCACTTTAAGTACTTATTCTCTATTATAACCATTAAAACTTAAAATTTTTAATGAAATGCTGATTTATTTGCATCCCATAATTTTTATATGTTGTATTTTCATTATCATTCCAAAGTCCTAAACCTGTATAATTGGGGTTGAGTTTATTTTGTAACAATAGAGGCTTTCTTTGCTGCTAATGCCTGAGAAACTTATAAAACATAGGCAAAAATTGTGTGTTTTAAATACAGAAGTCCAGAATATTTATAAAACAACTCTTAATAACCATTTGTTAAGGGATGCTCCTGGTGCCCTAACTACACTCTGCCTTTGGAGTGTACTTATGTGGAGATGGAGTTCCCAGAGCATTAGCTTAGGCTCTGGGGCAAAATATGGAAAGATTCCCAGTGTATGCTCAAGATGAGATGCTGGCAGCACATTTGACCCTGGTAGCAGGACAACGTGGACTGGATCTATACTTACCACAAAGTATTCTCTTGCTCTAGGCCCCACTCAAAACAAGGTATTCTGACTCTCCCTACTAATGAGTAGTAGCATATTTCAAGTATATTATAAGCTGCCTCACAAATTAGATGAAGCTTTCATGGCTCAGTTCATCTTTCTAAGTGGTATAAAATAAAGGTCCTTCACCAAAGGCATCTAACCTCCAATTCCAACCATATGCTCAGGGTTTGAGAAGTAGCTCAGATATTACAATTGGGTGAGTAGTAATAATTTTCCTTTTGGGGAGCTAACATCAGTCTTTTGGTCACCAGCTATCAATTTTTTTAGGTTGCATATGTCAACACCTTATTCAGCAGCCCTACTCTCAAAGAAGAGTGATCTATTGATTAATTTGATCTATTTGATCACTATCATAGTGATCTAGGATCTATTAACCATCAACACAGATCCTTGTGGGATAAAGTACCTAGAGGTCACTTTGACAATGCTCTCAGTTAGGATAATTATATTTTTTGAAAATGTAATTCCATAGAAAAACTTTGAGAAATGAGTAAGAACAAGGCTCTCAGCAAGAGCAGAAGAACTGGGTTTTTTAGTCAGAGTCCTTTAATCATGTCACAGGTATACTTTCAAGGAGTATTAATTATCCTGATATTTCAAACTGTTATCTGTGCAAAGTAACTTCCAAGTCTTCAGTAAAAACAAACAAACAAAAACTTTTACACGAAGAGGTGCAAGTACTATCAGTTAGAAATGGTCTGGAGCTCATTGACAGGATATACATGTGGCACCAGTATTTGCTATACTTTACCCCCTAAATTACCTTCCTAAAGTACAGAGATATCTCTTGAGTTACAAAGCTGTAGACATGAGTCTCATATTCCCCTGGAAACATTTAATTCCAAAGTGTAAAGACCCCAGAATCCTTCTCATTTTATTTCCAAAGAGACACTTAGAAGAAGAGGAGGGACAGCTGCCTCTTCCATTTCTATAAATGCCAAATTTATTTTTTGTGATCCTCACCTACAGTAGAACCTGTTACATACAAGATGATTTATGCTTCTTCTCACATCACCCCAAAGACAAGAACTTGGGCAAAGAAAAGTCCCAGCAGTTATTACTGTATATAAATAATAATAATCTACCCTGTTCTAGAATCTTCATGTTGGCATTCAAGATAGTTTTAGTAAATATAGACATTAAAGACTTAAACTCCTTTTCCTGCCTCTTTGTCTACTGTCAAAAGAAGTCCAAAATGACAAAGCAGCAGCCATAATCCTAAAGGATTAATGGACCTTTACTGTGTTCCCTAATAGAAGCATACTTCCCCTTGCCTCAAAGCCACCACTCCCCACACTTTCGGAATCAGTTTCTTTATTCCAGCAGTACCTAAAGTTGTGCACATAAAAATAAATTCCCAAGTGGGTCATGGGAAGTTGTGATTAGAGGAGCAAATCTTATTTCTACGCAATAGCTCCCAGACCAGTGCATTTACGTTATCAGCAATATAGTGCCACAAAATGGCCATTGGTTCAAATTATATTTTTTATCTTGAAATATAGCAGCCTGAATTCACAAAATGTCATATTCAATTTTGTGCATTAGGTAAGCATTAACTAGTCATTACAATGTTTTCCTATTCAGATCTTGGGCATGACTTTTAGCACTTTTCCCTCCCGCCATAGGAGATGAGAGTCTCTATAATTCTCTCACGGAATCCTTCTACATTTCACAATTTGCTGTGAGTAGGTAGTTAGCTAAAATATGCCTATCATTTTCTTTTTTCATTACACTTCATTGCATTTCTTCTTTTACTGTACTGAATAGAAAATATCCAAATGCACATTTATTTTAATTGCCAGTGCCATCATATCTCTCATACAATGGCATAAACCAGTGTTTCCTGGAGTAGTCTGAAAAGTCTAAGGGTAATCTCAACCCCTTAGTATAGACTGGTTCAGAAATGAGGCCTAAGCCAATTAGAAGATAGCCTAGCCATAGAAACAGATATATGAATAGTCCGAGATTTCTGGAAAGGGCTCACACTTAGGAGAAAGCAAGTACAAAAGATGGCCTCCACTATTCCTTGAATATCATGGTAAATAAATTAAAAAAAAAAACCTATATGAGGGAATCACAGGAAAATGAAACCACCTGACTATACCTAATCCTGACACATATATTGCTCTAGATGCTAGTTGTAACCTAAAAACATCCTCATTCATTAGACCAATTTACGTCAGGTTTTTAATTTCTTCCAGCAAAAGTCATCTTAACTGATATATGTGTTATAACTGAATGCTATCTGTCCAAATACAAATTTTATCTATCATAAGTAAATTTAAGGGAGAAAATAGAATTGCATTTAAGATTAGACAGTAATTATTACTTTTTAGGTATTTTTTCAGCTTAACTTAGATAAGATTTATAATGTTCTATAAGGCATACAACATGGTGATTTGGTATATGTACATATTGTAAAAGGATTATTAAGTAAGGTTAGTTAACACTTCCACCACTTCATATAACCACCATATTTTTGGTATGTAATGAGATCGTTTAAAATTTACTCTCTCAGCAACTTTCAAGTATACAGTATTATTAACTACACATAGCATGCTTTATATTACATTGACAAAAATTTTTCAATTTTTAACTGGAAGTTTATACTCTTTGATCAACACCTCCCCATTTCCTCCACTGCCCCCCAACAACCACCATTCTACTCTGTTTCTCTGAGTTTGCCTTCCTTAGATTCCACATATCAGTGAGATCATGCAGTATTTGCTTTTCTCTGACTTATTTCACTTAGTATAGTGTCCTCAAGGTCCATCCCTGTTATCACAAAAGGCATGATTCCTTCTTTCTCATGGCTGAATAATATTCCTGTGTGTGTGTGTGTGTGTGTGTGTGTGTGTGTGAGTGACATTGTCTTTATCCACTCATCCATTGATGGACACTGCTAGGTTATTTCCATGTCTTGACTATTGTAAATAATGCTGCAATGAACATGGGGTGCAGATGCTTTGAAGTGATGATTATAAAATTCACTGTTTCCAAATTATACCCTGAAGTGGGATCAAGTCCCATCTGTTCAATAAATTGATGTCTAATCTTTTACTCATGCCAGACATAATTATATTAGATTGGATCCCATGAAATTCTATTTTTGAAAGTAAAAAATGATCAAATATTAAGTTTTATATGGATGAAATAAATAAATGAAGTTATGGATCAGTGACTATATACAGAATGCAAATGGCTGATACTGTGCAGATCAAGAGGTAAATAAAACACCAAAAATGAATATGAGAATCATAGGAAGTGGGTAAAGAAGCCATTTATTACCTGGAAATCACTAAGTAAATACTTTGTGTGTAACAATAATGATATTCACACCTTCAGTATATTATTTCCCATCTTATAATTAGAATCACCTAAATTCAGAAAGTAAGTTTTATATCTTTCTTGGCAAACCATGTGGGTCTTTTTTTCCCCTTAATTTTGTACAAGAAAAAGATTTATCAAAAGATGGCATAGAGATATATAGCAGTACATCTTGGTTATGAGGCATTGCAACAGTCTTCTTTTATTGGGGAACACATAGACTCTTTTTTTCCAGATGTAAGTTAAGCAGATAATGTTTAGATGCAGGCTCGTTTATAAGAAGGAGCATCTGGTGGCTCAGTTGGTTAAGTGTCTGCCTTAGGCTCAAGTCATGAACCCAGGGTCCTGGGATCGCCAGCACATCAAGTTCCCTACTCAGCAGGGAGTCTGTTTCTCCCCCGCTTCCCGACCTCTGCCCCTCCTCCCACTTGTGCACTCTCTCTCTCTAATAAATAAATCTTTAAAAAAAAAGAAAGAGCATCTGAAAGTTCTGTAATTGATAGTAATATAAAGGAAATATATAATCCACAAAGTTGAACATCAGTTTACATATAGAATTGAGCTACAACACTTGTTCACCATGCAGAACACATTATTCTTTTATTAAAGTGGAAATTAATCTGTAAGAAATATTCTGAGCAAGTTCCAGAACTAGAAAGCAATTTAAAGTAAGATTCAAACTAGAAAACATGCTGCCCATTTTGTTTTCACATTATGTGATATATTTTTTTTCCAGAATAAAAAAAAAAAAAGTAGGGGCTCCTGGTAGATTCATAGCCACAGTAAATTTACTCTTGAATTTAATAAGCCAGGATGATAGAATATATTTTCTTTGGATTTCACCCTTTTTAGATATTTCTTTACTTAAGAATATGAGTACAAAGAATATTTAGGTTAACAGTAGACATGTAGACTGAAAATATATTTAAAAAAGAAGTACTTCAGGAATGGCAAAGCAAGACCTCTGAAAAGCTGCACCCCCATAAAAGCAAAGAGAACACTGGGAAAGATTGGCCACATCAATTTTTTCAGAACTCTAGAAGTTAAAACAAAGTTTTGAAACAACCTGAGATATTATTCCAAAAAAAAAAAAGGTGGCTATCAATAAGAAAGTGCTAAAACAGGCCTTATGCCCATTACTTTATCCCCACTGCACGGTAGTTTTGAAAACTAATAGCTTGCCTAGAAACACCTCTGAAAATCAGCAACCTAGCAGTCACTGGAGAAGGCAGACTAGATCAAGAACCCCTCATAAGGTTCCATCCCAGAGAAATGTCACTATTTACTTGTCTGCATGTTCCCCCAAAGCTTAATTCTCAGGATCTGTCTTTATTTCACTTGACTCGGAGCTTATTCATGGCAAACAGCCCCTACCATGGGTTTTTACTTTTTTTATTTTTTTTAAAGATTTTATTTATTTATTCATGAAAGACAGAGAGAGAGAGAAAGAGAGAAAGAGAGAGGCAGAGGGAGAAGCAGGCTCCCAAGGAGCAGGGAGCCCAACGCGGGACTTGATCCCAGGACGCTGGGATCATGACCTGAGCCGAAGGCAGACGCTTAACCATCTGAGCCACCCAGGCGCCCTACCATGGGTTTTTAATCTACAATAATTATTGGCAATTGTTTAAAATCTCACCTTCCTGAGGTGACAATAACAACTGGGACTAAAGAAGAGGGTAACCAAAAATTTTAAAAATGACAGATGGAGAATGAGATTAACACAAGACTTTGAAAGCTCTAACCTATTCCTGGAAATCAAAAAAGAGATTACCCATATAAAAGGGTTATGTTCTTGCCAAAGAGAGACAAAAGAAGACCTTGTCTCTCAGCTCTCTCTGACCTTGATGCTCTGACAAAGAGGAATAAGTTAAGGCAGAGTTGTAAACTGCCTTCCAGAGCATTTAAAGCAAACACCAACACAAACACAGAGCTCTTCTGATAAGCCTGGGAGATTTATTGGTTAATGCATTTCAGGAGATAATCTTTTCAACCATTAGCTGACAATGAAGCTAACCAAGCAGAGACTTAGTGGCCACACAAGATAAAGAATATAGACCTTCTAGAATTAACCAAGGAAAGAGGCAAAACAAGCAGCAACAAGGACAACAAAAGTAAAACAGTCAGCAATAACAACAAACTCTGAGGGAGGAAGGAATCTGAGTTGCCAGACCCCACATTATGCCATTTTAAATGTGTAAGTTTCAATAAAATATCATGAGACACACACGGGGGGATAAAAAGCAGTCAGTAGAAGCTGTCCCTCAGAAAGTCCAGACATAGGACTTAATATTCAGCTTTAGGCTAGGTGATATATTATGTTCAAAGTGTTAAAGGAAATCATGTCTAAGGAATTAAGGAGACTGTGGGAACAACATCTCACCAAACAAATATTAATCAAGAGAAAATTCTATCTATTAAAAAAATTCTGTAGTTGAAAAGTATAGTAACTGAAATGAAAAAATCACTAGAGGATATACACAGCAGATTAGAATAAATAAAAAAAAGAATGAACTTGGAGATAGGTCAATTATGATTATCCAGTTCAAGCAACAGAAAGAAAAAAAATAAAGAAAAATGAATAGAGCCTGAGAATTCTGTGACTTAGCACCAAGCATACTAACATATTCATAATTGGAGTCTCAAAACAGAAGTGAAAAAGAAGCAGAAATAATACTTGAATAAATAATAGTAAAAAAAAAACTTTCCAAATTTGATAAAAAAAAATTTATCTGCCCATCTAAGAATAGCTGCAAGAAGGATAAACTAGAGAGATCCACATATAGACACATCATAGTGTTACTGACAAAAGCCAAAAACAAAAAGGATGCTGTAAGCAGCAAGAAAAAAGCAATTCATCACATGAGAAAATCTCAATAAAATTAGCAGCTGACACTTCATCAGATAATAGATGCCAGATGGCAGTGGCATGACATATTCAAAGTGCTGAAAGAAAATGAATATCAACCAAGAATTCTGTATTCAGCAAAACTATCTTTTAAAATTGAAGGAAAAATTAAGACACACCCTAATAAACAAAAACTGGGAAATTTCATCACTAGCAGGCATATCCTATAAGAAATATTAAAGTGAGTCCTTCAGGAACAGAGACTAGACACTAATTCAAATCCATGGAAAGAAATAAAGAGCATTAGTAATTGCATAGGTTAACATAAAAGACATTACAAATGTATTTTTCTCTGTAATGCTTCACTTCTGTACAAATGTAAAACTGTGTTGATGAACTTATATAAAAGTGCATATTTATAGGAAAATATGACAAAGAAGGGGAGTTTAGATATATATTGGGACAAAGTTTTTGTGTATTATATAAACTAAATTTGCTGTAATATAAACTAGATTATTTTAATTAGGATGTTAATTGTAATCTTTAGGGGATCTGTCAAGAAAATAATTTTAAAATACGACATAAGAATGAAAGTAATATACTTGAAAATATCTATTTAGCAAAAGGAGTAAAAAAATTAAAAAGGTAATGCCCATATAAGAAAGACTTAACATATAGAGAAAACAAATAGCAAAAGTGTCAGACTTAAATTTCTTCTTATCAGTATTTACATTATACCTAAGTGCATTTAACACTCAGAAAAAAAAAAAGACCAATTGGCAGAAGGGATTTAAAATACATGAACAAACAATTATCTTTGAGTGATATAGCTTATTCAAAGACAAACAGGTTGAAAGTGAAAGGAAATAAATAGATATACCATATATCATAAAAGAGCTGCAGCTGATACATTATCAGACAAACTTAAGACAAAAATTATAAGGATAAAAGGCTCAATTTCTCATGTAGATATAATAATTAGAAACATATATGTGCTTAAAACAATGCCTAAAAATATATGAAGCAAAAACTGACAGAATTGAAGGGGAAAATAACAATTCAATAATCACCTGAGACTTCAACATTCCACTTTATATAATGGATAGAAAACCTAGGCTGAAGATGAGTATAGAAATAGAAGGCATCAACAACACCAAAAAATCAAGTAGATCTAGGCATCTAGCCATAATCACATGTATTAAAAATGAGCACCTTAACTTTCTACCTGAAGAAACAAAACAGAGAAGAGCAATCAAAACCCAAAGGAGATAGGAGATAAAGAATAGAACAGAAATAAATGATATAGACAAAAACCACAAAGAGAAAACTGACAAAATCAAAAGATGCTTCTTTGAGAATATTTAAGCAAAACCGATAAAACTTTAGCAAGAATAACCAAGAAGATACAAGACTTGAATTACTAAATTTAAGAAGAAAAGAGGGGCATCACCATCTCCTTTACAGAAAAAAAAAATTGTAGGATAATACAATTAGGTAATATAAAGTACTGCAATTGTATGACCAAAAAATGTAATAATTTAGATGAAATGGACAAGTTCTCAGGGAGATACAAACTACTGAAACTAACTCAAAAAGAAATAATCTGATTAGGCTTATGAAAGTAGAGATATTCAATTATTAATCAAAAAGCAAAGAAAGCTCATGTCCAGACCACTTTGGTGGTACATTCTAACAAATGTTTAAAGAAATAACATCAAATCTTCAGAAATTCTTCTAAAAATAGAGGAATAAAGATTTCCCAAATCATTCAATGAGGCCAACAACACCTTACTACCAAAACCAGACAAAGATATCACAAGGAAAAAACCATCATACTAATATTCTTGATGATGCCAAACTACTCAGACAAATACTAACAAATTAAATCTAACAAGTAGAATATTATATACCATGTTCACGTTGGCTTTATCTCAGTAAGGCAAGGGTGGTTCAGAAAATAAAAACAACCTATGCATACATAATATTATTTAGAAGACCAAAAACCACATGATCATCTTAGTAGATGTAGAAAAAGCATTTGACAAAATCCAATACATTTTCATTATAAAAACACCCAACAAACTCAAAATCAAAAGGAACTTCTTCAAATGATAAAGCGTATTTATGAAAAATATCCAGTTAATGTCATACTTAATGGTGAAAACTTTTCATCTAAGATCAGGAAAAAGACAAAACAAAAAATATGAATTCTCTCTACTTCTATGCAACATTAGAATGGGATTCCTAACCTGGGCATTTTGACAAGAGAAAAAATAGAAAGCACCAAAATTAGAAAAGAAGGAAAACTATCTCTCTCTCTCTCTCTCTCTCTCTCTCTATCTATATATATATATATATATATATACACACACACACATATATATATATAACTATCACTAGAGCTAATAAATGAGTTCATTTATTTGCTGGATACAATTGCTGGATACAAAATCAATAAATAAAATGAACTCTATTTTTATACACTTACAATAAATCAGAAATGAAATTAAGGAAACAACTCCATTTATAATAGCACCAGCAAGAAAAAAATTGGAATAAATTTAACAAAAGAAGTACACACTTAAAACTATAAAAAACAGCCAAAATAAATTAAAGAGGTCCCAAATAAATGGAAAAACATCCTGTATTCATTGATCAAAGATTAGAATAGCAAGGTAATACTACCTAAAATGGTCTACGGATTCAATGCAATCCCTATCAAAATCCCAGCTACCTTCCTAGTAGAAACAGAGAAACTGTTCTTAAAAATTTTACATGCAAATACAAGTGACAGAACAAGCCAAAACAATTTTGGAGAAAAAAGAATAAAATTGTAGGATTCATACTTCCTTTTTGTTTTATTTTTTAATTTTTTTTAATATTATGTTCAATTAGCCAGCATATAGTACATCATTAGTTTTTGATGTAGTGTTTAATGATTCATTAGTTGTGTATAATACCCAGCGCTCATCACCATATGTGCCCTCCTTAATACCCATCACCCAGTTATCCCAGCCCCCCACCTCCTTCCCTTATGTAACCCTGTTTGGTTCCTGGTCCAGAGTCTCTCATGGTTTGTCTCCCTCTCCGATTTCTTCCTGTTCAGTTTTCCCTCCTTTCTCCTGTGATCCTCCACACTATTCCTTATGTTCCACATATGAGTCAACATCATGAGCCAACATGGCTCATATTTGGAAATACAAACCAAAACCACAATGAGATACCACCTTACACCAATTAGAATGGCAAAAATTAACAAGAGAGGAAACAACAAGGGTTGGCAAGGGTGTGGAGAAAGGGGAACCCTCTTACACTGTTGGTGGGAATGCAAACTGGTACAGCCACTCTGAAAAATAGTATGGAGTTTCCTCAAGATGTTAAAAACAAAGTTAACCCAGAACCCAGCAATTGCACTACTAGTTATTTACCCCAAAGATACAGACATAGTGAAAAGAAGGGGCACATGCACCCCAATGTTCATAGCAGCCATGTCCACAATAGCCAAACTGTGGAAGGAGCTGGGATGTCCTTCAACAGATGAATGGATAAAAAAGATGTGGTTCATATATACAATGGAATATTACTTAGCCATCAGAAAGGATGATTACCCACTATTTGCATCCACATGGATGGAACTGGAGGTGATTATGCTAAGTGAAATAAGTCAAGCAGAGGATTCATACTTCCTGATTTCGAAACTTACTAGAAATCTACATTAATTAAGACATGTGGTACTGGCACATATACTAACATATAGATCAATGAAATAGAACCAAGAATACAGAAATAAACTCTTACATTATGGTCAATTAATTTTTGACAGTGTTACCAAGATAATGCAATGGGGGACAAATAGCTGTTTCAATAAACAGTGCTGGGTCAAAAAAAAAAAAAGACACCAAAATTGTTATCATCATCCTTGATGTTATCTCTTTTATCCTCCAGGCAGCAGAGAAGCTTTCAGAGAAGGAAAACCTGTGTCTTCTGATAGAGGAAATGGGTGGCATTGATAAAATTGAGGCTTTGCAACTTCATGAGAACCCTCAGGTTGCCCTGACTGCTTTGAACATTATTGAGAACCATTTTTCTGAGGGAGAAGAAAGTGGCATAGTATTACCAGCCCTGGACCAAAATCATAAATTCTTAAACTGCTTAACAAAACAATACCAAGACCCCACGACTCCTAAACCAAGGAGCAAACCCTAATGGGTAACTTCTTTAAGAACCTTCTATGTCTTGGCATGGCACAGGTGTAAAGCTTTTTAAACTAAATGTTAATAAAATTTTCGATATCTTCAAAAAAAAAAAAGAATGCAAAGAATGAATTTATCCCATACTTCATACCATGTAGAAAAATTAGCTGCAAAAGAATGAATTTGTTCCCATACTTCATACCATGTAGAAAAATTAGCTCAAAATAGATCATAGGCCTAAATATAAGAAATGAAAAGATAAAGCTCAGGAGAAAATATGGGAGGACATCTTTGTGACTTCAGGTTATGCAATAATTTCTTAGATATTACACCAAAAGCATAAGCAATAAAAGAAAAAAATAGAAAATAGTTAAAATAAACTTCATTAAAATGAAAACCGTGTGATTTGAAGAACACTATCAAGAATATTAAAAGATAACTCAGAATGGTTGAAAATATTTGCAATCATTTACTGACAGTAGTATTTTATGCACAGTAAAAAGAACTCTTAGCACTCAAAAAAAAAAGGCAAGTAACACAATTAAAAATGGGAAAAACATTTGAATAGACATTTCTCAAAAAAATATGCAAATGGCCAGTAAGCAGATGAAAAGATGCTCAACATAAGTAGTCATTAGGGAAATGCTAAACAAAACCACAATGTGATACCACTTCACATTCTACAAGAATGGCTAAAATAAAAGATAGGCAATAACAAGTGTTGGCGAGAATGTGGAGAGTTAGAACACTCAAAATTGCTGGTGGGAATGTGAAAATGTGAAGTACAGCTGACTCTTGAACAATGCTGAGATTAGGGACACTGACCTCCTACACAGATTCCTGCATAATTGAAAAACTGGACAAAAATTATGAGTCTCCCAAAACTTAACTACTAATAGCCTACTGTTGTTTGGAAACCCTACTGTTAACATAAATAGTCAATTAATACATATTTTCATGTATATGTATTGTATACTATGTTCTTAAGATCGAGTAAGCTAGAGAAAAGCAAATGTTAAGAAAATCATAAGGAAGAGCCAATATATTTATAGTATTGTATTTATAACAAAAATGTGCATAAATGGACTCATACAAGTCAAGTCTGTGATATTTGAGAGTTGACTACATTTGAAAACAATTTGTAGGTAGCTAAAAAAGTTAAACAGAGATACCATATAACCAATTCTAATCTTAGGTAAAAATCCAAGAGACTTAAAAATGTATGTCCACACAAATACTTGTACCAAATTTCCAAAGAAACATTATTCCTGAGAGCCAAAAAGCAGAAACTATACACATGTCTATCAATTTAGGAATAAAGTGGAATATTATTTGGCCATAAAAAGGAACAAAGTACTACACATGCTCCAACTAAATGAACTTTGAAAATGTTTAGTGAAAAAAATCACAAAAGACTGCGTATTATATGATCCCATTTATATGAAGTGTCCAGAACTGGCAAATCCATGTTGATACGAAGTAAATTAGTGGTTTCCAGGATCTGGGGGAGAGAAGAAAGAGACTACTAATGGGTACACAGTTTCTTTTGGGGTGATGAAAATATCCTAGAGTTAGGTAACGATGAAGGTTATATAACTCTGTGAACATACTAAAGACCACTAAATTGTACTCTTTTAAATGGTGATTTTTATGCTCTGTGAATTATATCTTCATAGATCTGTTATTATAAAAGAAAATATAACTAGGAAGAAGAAACCTATAAGAACATCTTTGTCTTCTAAAAGATTGAAACTGGTGGTGAAGTGCAGAGTCAGAGTCTTAGTTTGGACCCTCTGGAAAGCAAGAATCAAATCTATAATTCAGGAAGGGGTGCAGAAAAATGTGTATAAATGTGCCTTATAGAGTATGTGAAGATATAATACAGGGGCAACAAGGATTTGATTCTTCCAGGAAAAATTACAAAAATGTCTCTCAAAATTGTTCACCTGGCTCATACTCTTACATATTGCCCCTGGGGATGTTATATTTCCTGGCTACATGGGGCCAAGCAGGCAACAATGGAGAAAGTAGAGACATGTATGGTCACATTACGACCATGGTGGGCCCCTTCCACCATAGAGAGAATTAAAATTTTCATTTTATGACTGCATTTGTATGAAGATAAATATATTACTATTATATACTAAAACATTTAAAACACTTCTATGGACTCCTAAAAGCAGCATGGGCCTTGGCACTACATCTAATGGATAAGTCAGTCCTGAGGATGTGAAACAAGTGCATGGAGTAGTAGTTAGCACAGGGTGCATCTGAGTGCACAGAACTATGGGATGAAGGTATGTGACTTCCAGGCATTAGAACCATCTGCTATCATCAGTCATATGAATAGATATTTTTATTTAAGGCAAATATCATGTCTTCTTATAACATCTTTCATAGAAAATCATTTCTAAAATATTTGCCTTACTACTCTAAATCACCAACTATATTTCATAACTGGGACAATATATAATAGGATAAGGTTATATTACAAGACAAAGTGATGCCTGATATGATTTTGTGACATTGTTTATCTACTAGTCCTTGAAAATTGCATAGAAAGTAGATTTTTTTCTATCTAGCAAAATGAATCAATGCAATAAAAGAGACCACTGTAATAAGGCTGATGTCAGAGGTAAGATAACACCTACCTTGTAGGCTCCTTCCATGTTATATTAAGAAAAATGCACAATGTACACAGTGGTTGTTGTTTGACCCAAGGTGTAATCGAATCTGTGAAATAGTGAAGTGCTTTGTAATAGAGTTTTATTGTAATTGCTGTGTCAGGTTATCGATCTTATAGCTCTCTCCGAAAGAGAGAAAGTTTGTCCTGCTGCTTTCAGGTATAGAGAATGGTGGAAGACCAAGTTTATGTCAGCTAAGGTGGCACTGACCCAAGAGAGGCTGGAACACTGAACAAAGAAAGAATCCTTCTCATTACAGGCTAGTGCAAGCAGAATAAGAAATAATCAGGTAAATGATGTTGATGGAATAGGGAAGGGGTTAAAAGGAGAAAAGTAACTTCATTAAAAGTTCCTCTTGTACTGGAAGTTCTGAAGAGAACTGAACTTAAGATGCTTTTGTTAAATTTTCCACCAGTTGCTATAAAGTTATGAGAAGCCTCTGAGAGTAAGAGAGGCAGCCTCCGGAAAGTATTTATAGATTTATAAAGGGAATAAGGTTAAGTTTCCTTGGAGACATAGTTCTTTCAGGCCAGATCTAACTTGGTCTGAAGTAACTTGAATAGTAGGAAAATTTAACTGAATATTGTCTGCTTCTTTTTCCTAAATCAACCAAAACATTGGAGATTTACAAATTTTAGATGAGAAAGGGACTTTTGAGAATAAGCCCTGCATCCATACTCTAGACATTATTTCCACTGAGACATAGTTTATGAAAATATTAAAAATTGTTAAAATTTTGTAGTCATTCATATTTAGAATCATTAAAACTGCTGTAGGGGAGATCCTTACTTGTTCCCTTATCATAGAAACATGAAGAGAGTCACAACTTCTTAAGACTAATCTAGAAAACCATTGTTATAAAATTAACATTTTGTATTTTATGTCAAAACCTTTTATTGTCTTTCAATTTTTGAAATGTATTTTTAAGTTCTATACCACTGTGTAAAGCAATTGTAGTTTTGTTAAATTTGATTAAAAAATTAAATATTCAAGTATATATACTAGGAAACTGCATTCTAAAAAGTCTCCCAGTCTTTTTAATAAAAGAAAAGGGAAGAAGATTTTATATACATATATATATATGATTATGGTTTATGTCTACTTGTATCTAGCAATATATTAAATTCTCTAAGCTGCCTCGTGTATCTCTCAGGCAAGAAGCATAGAAAACTACATTTTCCAGACCAACTTCCTAGTTGAGTTCTAGTTTAGATTCTGCCAAAGAAAGGCACTTTCACAAGATTTTAGAGATAGATAAGAACAAAAATTTATTTTTGTCCCACAAACAGTGGACAGGCACATTGACTTTGACTGAGAGCAAGGTTATGCTATGTTTTCTAGATCTCCTACGAATCGATTAATTAGGTACTTCAGGTAGCTGAATTTAGCAGTACTGGTTTCCTATAATTTCTGCAACCTAAAAATTTCCTGAGATCATCATGCATTTTCTCTGACATTTGTTCCCCCACCCTTCCAAGGGTATTGAAAGCACCTAATTAAAGTTCTTGCGTGAAATATTTTCCTGGCAAGACCTTGACACCTATAGCTTGTGAGTAAAATGAAGGTTAACTACATACCTAAATCCTGGTGACTTTTAACTTATACCTATATGTATGTAAGACTGCATCTCCATTTCAAGTCCCTGTCTTTATTTATGGGCCTTCCTCTAGAACTCAATATACTGTATATCCAAGAGTATCTTCCCAGTCCCTGCTGATTACAAACTTCATTTTCAGGCACAGAGGCTATTCTTTTCACGGTATCAGAGAATTTTCTCTAAATCCAGGGCCAGGGTGTGAGAGTCTGTATACCTGGCCTGCTGAGTTAGAATACAGAAGACATATTACCTTGGTCACAATGTTATAAATGATAAGGGAAAAAAATTTAACCAGGACTCTTACAACTTCTGTCATACTAAGGCTTCTGAGTGTTATAGGAGCACATACACATTTTTTTTCACTCAGTCAACATGGGAGCCCAATATCTAATAAACCAATCATTCTCTAATATTATTACTATGCATAAGATTTACTCAAAATCTGTACTAAAATAAAGATGGGGTAACATCAGCAAGATGACAAAATAGACTGTTCTTGATTTCAGATCCCCTCACAGAAAAAGCAACTATCCATAGACAAGACACCTGTGTAAGGATCCCAGAACCTGGAGGTAAGGCTAAAGCATCCTGTTGAACCATGGAAGTTGGGGGGAAAATACATAAGAGCAAAAGGGGCAAATTTACTTGGACTGCATCACCCCTCCCCCAGGCAGGTACCATGCTTAACTGAGGATCTGTAGTTTTTCCAGTGGGAAAGGAGAGCCCAAGGTGGATATCCAGCTTCCTCAGCATTATGGGATGTTTTCAGGAAGCCTACTTAGGTATTGCTTCATGGGAATTGCTGGAGGAATCAGCGAGAGACAGAGAAGCGGGTCAGGGCTCATAACAAAGAGTGTGCAAATCTTGGCAGACTGAATTCTAGCTGGTAATAACATCCAAGCAGAGATTCCCAACTTGTGGCTCTCTTCATCTGCAGAGTGAAGCTGGTGGCCCCATCTGGCCAATAAGCTTGATCAGCAGTTCTTAGTTCTGCTCAGTTTTGGCAGGCCATCCCAGCAATGGAGCCCATCCTAGAGCCTTCCTGGGCAGAGAAGTTACTAGTTCACTCAACCAGGAAGTATGGCCAGAGATGCTAGGCAGCTTTGGAGCACATCCTACAGCCCAGTAGGGCAGAGAAGCAAGTCAGTAGTCTCTCTGGACTGTTTAGAAAGACTAGAAGATGAGACTGCTTTCTCAAAGCACAGATATCAATGCAAGGAAATGAAATAACCATCTTGAACAGAAATCTGCACCCCCCATGTTCACTGCAATAGTATTCATAATAACTAAGATGTGGAAATAACCTAGGTGCCCATCCATGAATAAATAGATAAAGAAAATGTGTGTGTATATACACATACAATGAAATATTCCTCATCCACATAAAAGGAGGAATCCTGGCATTTGTGAAAACATGATGGACCTCGAGGCCATCAAGCTAAGTGAAACAAATCAAAGACAGAAAGACAAATACGTTATATCATCTGTATAGGGAACCTAAAAAGCTGAATTCATAGAAAGAAGACAGTTGATCTGTGGTTGCCAGGAGCTGGGGGATGGGGAAAACAGTGAGATGATGGTCAAAAAGTATATACTTCCAGATATAAGATGAATACGTTCTGGGAATGTAATGTGCAAATAGTGACTACATATAACAATACTGTATTATATACTTGAAAGTTGCTAAGAGTGTACGGGCCAAGGGCAGGCCACCCCAAAATGTGCCACTTTGGCATATTGATTATTTTAAATGAAAGTTTCTTAATAAACAGCCAGCGTAAGGAAAATCAGACCCTTATCTGTCCTCCGAAAGCAGGAAACAAACCTCCCATATAAAAAATATGCTCCCAGGGTACCTGGGGTGCTAAGTTGATTAAGTGGCCAAGTCTAGACTTCAGGTCAGATCATAATCCCAGGGTCCTGGGACTTAGCCCCATGTTGGGCTCCATGCTCATTGAGGAGTCATTCTTTCTCTTTCTCTGCCCCTCCCGCAACTCGCACTCTCTCTCTCTCTTTAAAATAAGTAAATAAGGGGCGCCTGGGTGGCTCAGTTGGTTGAGCGACTGCCTTCGGCTTGGGTCGTGATCCCAGGGTCCTGGGATCGAGCCCCGCATCGGGCTCCCTGCTCTGCGGGAAGCCTGCTTCTCCCTCTCCCACTCCGCCTGCTTGTGTCCCCTTTCTCGCTGTCTCTCTCTCTGTCAATTAAATAAATAAAATCTTAAATAATAATAATAATAAATAAAATAAAATAAGTAAATAAATCTTCAAAAAAAATATATCCTCCCTATACCAAGAAGGGAAGAGATATCCTTATCACTAATGACAGGGAATTTAAAGCCAAGAAAGCTATACAAACAAACCTTATTACTTCGTTTTTAATCTACTACCTCAACCTAAATTCTGCTTAGAATTTCCTACTAACTAAAACCCCCAAACACCTGTTTTCTTTACCCTGTAAATTCCTCACAAATTTATTGTCTCTGCCTAAAATGTATAAAAACTACCTGCCTTGGTCATTTCTTTTGGTCTCAATATCATTATTGAGCCTCCATGTGCATGTAATAAAACTTTGGGATTTTTTCTCCTGCTAATCTGTCTCGTGTAAATTTAATTCTTAATCCAACTGGAAGACCTTGAAGGGTAAAGGAAGAGTTTTTCCTTCCCTGCAAGAGTAAATCTTAAATATTCTCACCACAATAACAAAAATGAAAGGATAATCATGTAAGGTGAAGGTATAACTAACCTTATTATGCTAATCATTTTACAATATATATGCCATCATGTTATACTCCTTAAACAATGTTACATGTCAATGATATCTCAATAAAGCTAGAAAAAAAACACAGAAGGAAAAATGTCTCGTTCTTACCTACCAAAGACTGTCAGGTGGGCTCAGGAATATGTATTTTTTTTAAAGATAAATTTGGTAGATAATTATGGTGAATATATTTCAACAAAGAAATTTATAAAAATTGTCTTAAATCATTGATGGAAGAACAGAATTTTTCTATAAAAATGCTAAGGTTTTATCTTACACTAAAAGAGCTTTGTTAAGAACATGTCAATAGGAAACATTCATTCTGCCTTTCAGAGAGTCCGAATTTAAACTGGTGAGCAGAAAGATAGGATATCATAGGCCAAGGATATTCCCACCTTTAAAGCATATTAGTTATCCTATAAAAAGATCTATTTTGTGTTTAATCAACAAGCGGTATATCTTGATGGGAATAGCCTTCAATAAATTATAGTCCCTATATCAAGAATCCTTTGCAATGTGATATCACTACTCTTTCCATCAAGATGTGTAGTTTATTTCTCCAACACCTTCAATATGGGCTGCCTTCATTACTTCTTTGTCCAATAAAATGTGCCCATTTTAGAGATGAGAAAGCAAAAGAAGTTAAGTAACTTGCCCAAGGTTACATGGCCAGGAAGCGGCAGAGCCAGCATTTAATCAGTCTGGCAGTCTAGGTCAAAAGTTCATGCTCTTAATATACTATTTTGACATGAATGAATTGAATCATCACAGAAAGCACCCAAACTAGATGATAAAAATTTCCAATAAGAAAAAAAAAAAAACTGAACTCCAGAAAACAAACTGAGGGTTGCTGGGGTGGGGGGGGTAATTGAGTGATGAGCATTGAGGATGGCACTTTATATAACGAGCACTGGGTGTTATATGCAACTGATGAATCACTAAATTCTACCCCTGAAACCAATACAGTATATGTTAACGAAATTGAATTTAAATAAAGAATTTAAAAAAGAAAGAAAAAGACAAATACCATATGATTTCACTTATATGTGGAATCTAAAAAACAAAATAAACAAACAGAAACAGACTCACAGATACAAAGAACCAACTGGTGGTTGCCAGAAAGGTTGAAGAAATGAGCAAGATAGGTAAAGGGGATTAAGAGGCACAAACTTACAGTTATAAAATAAGTAAGTCATGGAATGTAGTGTATAGCATATAGAAAATATTCAAAAATATTGTAATAACTTTGTGTAATGACAGATAATAGATCTATTAAGGTCATCATTTCATAATGTACAAAAACATCAAATTTCTATGTTGTACACCTGAAATTAATATTATATATCATTTATAAATCAATTTTAAAAAATAAGAAGGAATACAGAAACAAAAAAGAAGTTGTACATAAGGTGGCAAGAATAATCTGGGTTTACTTCTTACTTTAAAAAACTTTGTTTTCCTTTTTGAATACTAAATGTTATTTGTAAAGGCTTGTTTTCTTTGCTGCAGTAGAGATAAAGTATTTTTGGACACTAAAAAAAAGAAAAATAGGTTTTAATGAAGGAAAAACAATGTGCCATTTTTAACTCTAATTCAAATTTGTTAAAATATTATCCACCATCAGGTGAGGATGAAATTTTCAAAGACTTTTATTATCCATTTGCTATTATTCTCTATGGTAAGAAATTGTGGATTGTATAAATGGATTCTAATACTAGTAATCAAATTGCCAAAAATGACTACATATAGTCTATGTTAGGGTTTACATAAAATACATGATAGCTGGTTCCCATTTGTTTTGGTTTACAATTCACAATGTGAAGAAAGATCAAACTGATGTCACAAATGTTTCAAGTGAGTCACAGTACCAATGAGATGCACTCATAAAGGATTTCTGAAGAATGGTTACAACTGATAGGGCTAGAGATACCTCCTAAATTGCTTTTTCTCTGCAATAACATATGGTTTGAAAACTCAGCAAACATCTTTGAGTATGTTTGACTAGATGCCAAATTAAGAATGGTGAGAATATTCTCCAACCTATATCTTATATTTTTAATTTCCAATTCTTGCATTGTTAAAAATAAAACTTTTAATAAAAACTAAATTAACTTGAAAATTAGGAAGCATTGATCTCTTATTGATTGTCAATAGTCTGAGCACCCATAACAGAAGACCATAAGTCCCCACGTTCTTTCTCAGGAGTGTCACATTCTGTTGCTAGATGGCAATGATGATTAATATGACATGATTTCGATGAAAAAAGAGAAACCAAAAGAAAATGGAGCAAAAATCAGATGCCAGAGGCAATTTCTGATGAGTAAAGAAGTTCAATTCAATCACCAGTGAAAAATCAATGAAGTGAAATGGACTGCTAAAATCACGCTCTGGCCATTTTAAAATGTCCCCAGCAACACCATCCAGTATCTCCATCTGTCCAGGGAATCTCTCTTTTCCTCCCCCACTGACTTGGTGCTACAATACAGTATTTTAAACTCTCTAAAGGCCTACAAAAATTTTACGGTTCCTGTTCTTATATTAGACCTGCGCATGCTCTACAAGACTTCTAAAATGTCCAGCACTCCTCCCTTATATCCAAAAGAAAAAGAAAAAATCCTCAAAGCCATTCCTAAATAACATTTGACTTCCTGGCATTTACCTGAGTAGTCAATCCTGAAATATTCTCAAATTCACAAGAAGAACATTTTTACCTCAGAATTTAACCAGAGAACCATAATCATTTTTTGATCTATGGATCACTCCAGGGGTCTTGTAAAGTCTGAACTCCTTTTCAGAACAATGCTTTTAAATGAATAAACTACATAGAATTAAATATAAACCAAATTATATTGAAATATAGTTTTAAAAATATTAAAGACAAATTATATTGTTTCTTTATTAATATCTAAAATAATAAGTTCCACTAGTATGCCTAATAACTACAATAATTTTGGAATATAAATGAACATAAGCTGTATTTTGAAATCTCTTCAGTAAGTGCGTTATGATATATAAAATCTCTGACTTCTATTAATGACAAAGTCACATGCACTGCTGATACTATAGTGATATATATATTAATTTTTCCCTCTAATTCATAATTCTCGTATTTCTGTGTATGGACCCCTGAATCCTATCCACAGACCCTTGGGAGTCCATGGACCTCAGATTAAGAATTGCTCTTTTTATAAGAGAGGCATAAACTGTCACCTTAAAGAACTACTTTGCACATTCTTTCCTCACAATGATTTGAGCATTATCTGATATTACTCTGCAAATTAATATCCAAATACTCCCACAAACTATCTCTTCTCTGTAAACATTAGTGTCACACTCTATTTATAGTAGCTTTGAAAAAGTCGAGAAAGAAAGACTATCATTGTTGGGCTCCTGTTCTCACTTTATTTGGAATATGACCTAATATACATTGTTTTATGTGCTTGAGGTGCTAATAGGCATAATGTGTTTGTTCATTTTTATTACCTACCTCACGAGCCACTTACCCGTATGTATGGAGATTGATTGGCATCATATTTTTAATAACAAGAAGGAGACGAGTGTTCTAATGTCGCACTGCTTATACCTATTATGTAAATGCATTACTATAATTGACACTCTGGTACTTTGTGTCTCTCTGTGAATCCTAAAAGTGTCTTTTTGGAAAAATTGTCACCGAAAACATTTAAATGTGTGGACTAAAGATGCTATAAAATGCTATTCCTTTCACTGTAAGCAGACAACTGCCAAAGTATAATGATGATAGAACTAGCTACAAATGTGGCAAATTCATTCCTAGTATACCCCTATTATTCATGTAGCAATTAATTTTTGCAAAGCACTAAAGAGAAACATATTAATGGAAACTATCTATATGAAGCAGCTTGATAGGCTATATTAGAAGATGCTGGCTGCGTTGGAAACAGAATGTGTAGAGTCAAGAAAGGCCTCCTTGCTCACCCTTTAAAGGAGCTCTTCAGTCATTCACCAGATAACCAGTGAATGATCATTTGATTATGGAGAATAAAATGGAAGAATGCCTTTATTAAATTGCAACCATGAGATTCCCGTAACCAAATTGTCCTTAGTTTTGGTCTTTATTTACTTCAGGATTCCTCACTGAGGAATAAAAGTTGTGATTAGAAGAAGTACTGGCCATTCATTCCTTCTCAGTCCTGTCACCACTTTCTTTTAGGTGATAGAAGTAAATAAACTATATATTTTGCTATAGTTATTTTTAAATTACTCCACTTTAAATTAAATAAATACATGTCTCGAAATTCAAGTAGTTTTATAATCTTTAAAAAAACACAGAAGTTATATGCCCCACTTCAGATTCACTTTACTATTATTAATCTTAGGAGACAATAATTTGTAATGTTTCAAACCGATTCTTCTTCTGATGCCTCTGCATTTGTAACTAATATACATTTGTTGCCACTTCCTGATGTTTGAGTTTTGAATATAACATTTCCACAACTGGAACATGAGAATTTAGATATCTCATATACTGTATTCTCCACTCATACTCACACCTCCCTTCTTCATTCCCTTCTAATATAGAAGCATTCAAATTTCAAGGATTGGTACTATTTTCCATTTTTTCATCATCACCAACAGAAACATAAACCTCCTCTCCATGTTGAGATTTATATATAATGTATACATATAAATATACATATATATAATTCATAAATATATAAATATGTTTATAAATATGTGATTTAAGTTTATTTATTGTTTTTTTGCCACCTGAAAAAAATCCCTCTCCAGACTAACTTTCCTCCTATTTCAGTGTTCCAATGTGGCTGATTGCTTTCCAGGTGTGCTGCTTAGCTGTCATCCTGGGATTTCTCTTCATGTTTATCCAGGCCATCACCTTTACCTATAAGGTGTTTTTAGTTTCTGTTTTCTGAATTCTATATGATTGTATTTCTTGGTTTAGTCATCATTTTGTGGAGCTTATCCTCTAGTAGCTAGTGAATTGAGTGAGTTATAAAGATATTTCATGTCTGAAAATAGCATTATTCTCTCCCTCATACTCATCTTTTGATTGAGTATGGAATTCTAGTTTAGAAATCTGGAGCAATAAATTTTAAAGACTAAACACTAGTGTGTAGATTTACTATAGGGAATTCCAATTCTTTTTGCAATATGTTTTTATTTTTCAGTGATTTTAAGAATCTCTATTTCCTCACCCCTCTGAAATTCCATGATGAATTATAACATCATATGGGAATTTTTTCATTTAATTGATTGTTTTGTGAGATCTCTAATTCAGGAAGCTTATTTTCTTATTTATTTGATAAGTTTTTTACCCATTCTTTTATGTTATTTTTTCCTTTGTACAATTACTTTTATAGGATTTCCCAGACAGACCCTCCAATTCTGTATCTTCTTGTCTTTTGTTGTAATTTGAGATATTTCCTTAAGTATTCCCTCTAAGCTTCGTGAATATTTCAGTCAATTTACATATATTTGAATTTTTAAAATATTTTTTTATTTAATATATTACCTGAGAATTTCAATTTTGCTGATTTTTAAATACATTATCTGAATACTTCAGTTTTGCTCATATTAAGGTAACTATGAATTCATGCCCTTGTCTTAATGTTTACCAATTTAATTAGAGTCTAGGTAATTTTTTTTATATAGCCTTACCATAAAATACACTCATATGTAATACTTGGCCATGTATATTTTGCACCTAACACGAAAATTATTGATTTTTCATTAATTTCATTAATAAATTTTAAAACTTTATATAGGGTAAGTTATTTTTATTGAAAGGAGCAATTTATCACTTAAGTACATGGTCATCATTTTATCAGAAATGATGAGTCTACAGATAGGTTATGGAGACCCTGGAAAAACTATAAGCCATAAAATCACTGTTCTACAAATTGCTTTTCTTCTCTCTTAGCCCTAACATCTAACCCAGGGAACCCTTTCACCATTGCCATCACAATACAGGGAGAGACATATGCCCATGTGAAAATGTCCATGTAGCATTTCTTTCAGGCAAAATACAAATAAAAATAATTTTCTTTTTGTTTTTAAAAGTAAATATGAGGGAGTGCTGTTTCTGTAATGGCAAAATCAATGTCTACCAACAGATGAGTGCATAAGTTAAATGTCTAATATTATTTGATCATAAAAAAATAAAGTGCTGATATACAAATGACGTTTGAGCACATTATTCTAGATGAAGGAAAGCTGTCATGAAAATACCACATATTGTATGATTTCATTCATATGAAATGTGTAGAAAAGGCAAACATAGAGACGGAGAGTCAGTTAGTGGTTGAGAGGGCTGCAGGGCAGAGAGGAAACTGTGGCTGACTGCTAATGGGTGCAGGGTCTGTTTGGAGTGTGATGAAAGTATTTGAAAATTAGACTGTAACAATAGTTACACAACTTTGTGAATATACTAAAAATCACTGAAGTGTAAACGTTAGGTGAATTTTATGGTACATGAATTATTTCTCAATAAAGCTTTATTTAAAAGATTTATTTATTTATTTATTTTGGGAGACAGATGAGAGGGGAGAGAGAATCCCAAGTGGACTCCATGCTGAGCTCTGAGCTGAGGTGGGGCTCGATTCCTGAGATTATGACTTGAGCAGAAACTAGGAATCGGAGGTTGAACCAACTGTGCCACCCAGGCACACCACTCAAAAAAGCTTCTTACAAAGTAAATGTGTTTATTACAGAAAAAAAAAAAGTTACACAGTTTGAAAAAAAAAAGAGTCCCTTACATAGGTCCTTATGCAATATAGCACTGTTAACATGTTCATGTATTTATATCTTTCTTTTTGTTCATTTTACTCATGTTCACATTGTTAATTTCGTATTCTAATTTTACAGATTAAATACTAAATTTTTTCCAACTGAGGGATGTTGGTTAATATAATATATTGGCTTACTACTCCATGAATTAAACATTTTGTCATTTGACCAACCAATTCAATAGTGTTGGGCATTTGGTACTTGACTTTCTGTACTAATTATAGAAGATACCCTAGAACTCCAGGGTGTCTAAGAAATTCATATGATAGTGTTCTTTGGAAATTCATTATGCGAATTCAAGACTTATTTGACACTGAAATTAATTAAATAGATTTGGCTAACCCTTTCTATGGTAAATTTCTCCATTTGTTTAGACTCCAGTTTTTACAGTTATTTCTAGACAACAGTTTCTTCTCATTCCACACTTTACAAGTACTTATCAAGTTTATACAAAACTATTCTATCACATAAATGTTATTCTTAGTTCTCTCAGCAATCTTTCTTTTTTAGTTATCAAGACATTTTAGTATAGTGAAGGCTAATCATACATATAGACACACACAAAAATGCTACAGTAATCAAGACAGTGTGATATTGACAAAATAAAAGAAAAAGAGATCAATGAAACAGAATAGAGAACTAGAAATAGACCCAAACAAATATATTTAGCTGATCTTTGACAAATGAAGAAAGACAATCAAATGAAGAAATTAAGTATTTTTTAAATAAATGGAACAATTAGCATGTAGTTAAAACAACTGCACATCTAGTTGCAAAAACATGAACCTAGACACCTACCTTACACTTCCACAAAAATTAACTCAAAATGGGTTATAGATCCAAATATAAAATATAAAATTATAAAACATCTAGATGATAACATAGGAGAAAATCTAGATGACCTTGGGTTTCACGATGAATTTTTTAGATACAACACAAAGAGCATGGTCCATGAAAGAAAAAATTAATAAGTTGGACTTCATTGAAATTAAAACTCCTGCACTACGAAAGATATTATTAAGAGAATGAAAAGACAAACTGCAGACTTAGGGAAAATATTTATAAAACACATCTGATTAAAAAAAAAAAAACTTGTATCCTAAATATAGAGAACTTAAAACTCAACATTAAAAAAACAACCCAATGAAATGGCAGAAAACCTAAATGGGCACCTCAACAAAGATACACAGATAGCAAATAAACACATTAAAAGATGCTCAACATTATATGCCATTAGGGAATAATTAAAATTAAAATTAAATATCACCACACACCTCTCAGAATGACTAAAATCTAAAACATGAACAAAACCAAATACTGGTAAGAATATGGAGCAACAGGACATCTCATTGTTGCTGGTGGGAATGTAAAATGGTACATCTACTTTGTTTTGAATTCTACAGAAACAACCACATTTCTTTTTGTTTTATTTCTCTTATGATGAAGTTTCAGCCAGTCTTTCAAGTTTTGAAAATCATTAATAATAAGTTAACCACAGCCTTTTTAAATCTTTTGCTTCCTGCAGACAGTTTTTGTTTTGTTCTGCTGCTGCCCTGAAAGCATCTGCAATTAGCTACAAGCCAAAATTCTTCACCTTTAACAAAGAACTGTGCCAGAAATCCATGGAAAAGGACTATGCAAGGTAATTTTCCATGCAATTTACTCAGCATCTCTGGTTCTCAGTTTCTTCATCTATAAAGTGGGAACAGCAAAGACACCTACCTCATAGGGTACACTTCTGATAGCAGTGTTTAAAAAGCTCTAGACCCATTTCAACAAACTGAGTCAGAATTTCTAGAATTCCAAGTAAGGAACAGATAAGTCCATGAGAGGCTAACCCAAGCTCATGGCTTGTGGGAGTTGTTTTAGGTTTTCTTTTTCATTTTTCCAGCTTTACTGAGATATAATTGACAAAATGGCATATATTTAAAGTATACATTGTGATGTGATATGCATATACATTGTGAAATGATTACCACAATAAAGTTAATTAACATACCCATCACCTCATAAAGTTACATATTTTGTGTGTATATAATGAGAATGCTTAAGATCTACACTCTTAGCAAATTTAAAGTATACAATACAGAATTTTGAAAAGATGATGGAGGAGTAGGGGACCCCATTCCAACTGGTCCCCAGATTTGAGCTGGATATCTACCAGACCACTCTGAGCAGCCACAAAACCAGCCTGAGATGTAAGATCTGGATCTCTACAAACAGAATATCACAGGCAGTTGGTTTCAAGGTACGAAAACGGGGAGCCGTGATTCCACGAGCAGATATCAGAGGATAAACGGCAGCAGGAGGGAGGCTGGCCATGGGGATCCTACACCACTGGTGAGTGACAGCCTCCCACACTGGGGACCCGGCACACACTCTCAGACTGGTAGCAGCAGGGCAAGGACTTTAGGGCAGCCCCCAAGACAGAAACCCGGAGCGGTGGGGTTGCACATGCGAACTGGGGGCGGCTGGCGGTTTTAGAAGTGCAAAGGGCTGAGACATGCCCCAACCTGGAGGCAAGGACTGGGAGCCCTGCTGAGGGGCGCACAACCCAGGACGCCGCAGTTTATAGCAACATGGACAGAAATGGAGATACTGTGGCCTGGAGAGCTCACTGAAGCACAGACTGCGATCTCTCTGCTCTGAGGCAGAGGGTTGGAAACTGTCTCTTCTGCTCTGACTCTCTGAAGAGACATGAAAAGCTGCCAGAGAACAAAAGCCCCCCAAAAAACAGTTTTCACTGAGCCCATACAATGCCACGGGGGGTAGGGCAACTCTGCCCAAGCAGGGCTGGCTGAGTTACAGCACAGCAGGCCCCTCCCCCAGAAGACAGCCTGGGAAAACAAAAGGCCAGCAACCCTAAGGTCCCTTGAAAACAGATGCATCCTGCTTGGGTTGTGGTCAATAATTCGGACTGTATACAATCCCTCAACCACCCATCAACAGAATGACTAGGAGGAGGAACCCCCAAAATAGGAAAGACTCAGAGATTATGACTTATGCCGAGATTTACAAATGGATGTAGATATAACCAAGACATCAGAGATGGAATTCAGGTTAGCGATTGTGAAGACAATCAATTAATGGCAACATAGATTCTCTAAGGGCAGAATTGAAAGATGAATTGGCAGAACTTAAAAATACTATCAGTGAGATCCAATCGAATCTAGATAACCTAACAGCTAGGGTAAGTGAGGCAGAAGAACGAATTAGTGACTTGAAAGACAATTTAATAGATAAAAAGGGAAAAGAGGAAGCCAGGGAAAAACAACTCAGAATCCATGAAAATAGAATCAGAGAAATAAGTGACACCATGAAGCATTCCAATGTCAGAATTATTGGGCCAACCAGGAAATCAAAGAAGAACTTAAACAATTCATGGAAACCAATGAGAACAAAAACATATCAGTCCAAAACCTATGGGATACTGCAACGGTAGTCCTAAGGGGGAAATACATAGCCATCCAAGCCTCACTCAAAAAAACAGAAAAATCCCGAATTCACCAACTAACTCTACACCTTAAAGAACTACAGAAAAAGCAACAAATGATGCCTAAGCCATGCATTAGTAGAGAAATAATTAAGATTAGAGCAGAGATCAATGAATTAGAAGCCAGAAACACAGTAGATCAGATCAATGGAACTAGAAGCTGCTTCTCTGAAAGAATTAATAAGCTTGATAAACCACTGGCCAGACTTATCCAAAAGAAAAAAGAAAGGACCCAAATTAATAAAATTATGAATGAAAGGGGAGAGATCACGACTAACACCAAGGAAATAGAAACAATTATTATAAATTATTATCAACAACTATATGCCAATAAACTGAGCAACCTGGATTAAATGGAGGCCTTCCTGGAAACTATAAGCTGCCAAGACTGAAACAGGGAGAAATTGACAACCTGAATAGGCCAATAACCAGTAACGAGATTGAAACAGTGATCAAAAACCTCCCAAAAAAACAAGAGTCTGGTGCCTGAATAATTCCCTGGGGAATTCTACCAAACCTTCAAAGAAGAAATAATACCTATTCTCCTGAAGCTGTTTCAAAAAGAGAAACAGAAGGAAAGCTTCCAGACTCGTTCTATGAGGCCAGCATTACCTTAATCCCCAAACCAGGCAAAGACCCCATCAAAAAGGAGAATTTCAGACCAATATCTCTGATGAATATGAATTCCAAAATCCTCAACAAAATCCTAGCTAATAGGATCCAACAATACGTTAAAAGGATCATCCACCCCGACCAAGTGAGATTTATCTCCGGGATTCAAGAGTGGTTCAAATTTCGCAAATCAATCAATGTGATAGAACACATTAATAAGAGGAGAGAGAAGAACCATATGGTCCTCTCAATTGATGCAGAAAAAGCATTCAACAAAATACAGCATCCTTTCCTGATTAAAACTCTTCAGAGTATAGGGATAGAGGGAACATTCCTCAATTTCATAAAATCCATCTATGAAAAATCTACAGCGTATATTATCCTCAATGGGGAAAAGCTGAGAGGCTTTCCCTTAAGATCAGGAACATGTCAAGGATGCCCACTCTCACCACTATTGTTCAACATAGTACTAGAAGTCCAAGCAACAGCAATCAGACAACAAAAAGAAATAAAAGGTATTCAAATTGGCAAAGAAGTCAAACTCTCTTTTCACAGATGACATGTTACTTTATGTGGAAACCCCAAAAGACTCCACCCCAAAATTACTAGAACTCATACAGCAATTCAGTAATGTGGCAGGATACAAAATCAATGCACAGAAATCAGTTGCTTTCTTATACACTAACAATGCAACTGTAGAAAGAGAAATTAGAGAAATGATTCCATTTACAATAGCACCAAAAACCATAAGATACCTCAGAATAAACCAAAACAAAGAGGTAAAGGATCTATATTCTAAGAACTACAGAACACTCATGAAAGAAATTGAAGAAGACACAAGAAGATGGAAAAACATTCCATGCCCATGGATCAGGAGAATAAACATTGTTAAAATGTCTATGCTACCCAGAGCAATCTATACCTTCAATGTCATCCCGATCAAAATTCTAATGACATTTTTCAAAGTGTTGGAACAAATAATCCTAAAATTTGTATGGAATCAGAAAAGACCCCGAATCGCCAAGCAAATGTTGAAAAAGAAATACAAAGTGGGGGGCATCACGTTGCCCAATTTCAAGCTATATTACAAAGCTGTGATCACCAAGACAGCATGGTACTGGCACAAAAACAGACACATAGACCAATGGAACAGAATAGAGAGCCCAGATAGGGACCCTCAACTCTATGGTCAAATAATCTTCAACAAAGCAGGAAAAAACATGCAATGGAAAAAAGTCTCTTCAATAAATGGTGCTGGGAAAATTGGACAGCCACATGCAGAAGAATGAAACTCGACCATTCTCGAACACCATACACAAAGATAAACTCAAAGTGGATGAAAGACCTCAATGTGAGACAGGATTCCATCAAAATCCTAGAGGAGAACATAGGCAGAAACCTGTTTGACATCAGCCACAGCAACTTCTTTCAAGATACATCTCCAAAGGCAAGTGAAACAAAAGCAAAAATGAACTTTTGGGACTTCATCAAGAAAGAAAGCTTCTGCACAGCAAAGGAAACAGTCAACAAAACAAAGAGGCAACCCACGGAATGGGAGAAGATATTTGCAAATGACACTACAGATAAAGGGCTGATATCCAAGATCTATAAAGAACTTCTCAAACTCAACACTCAAAAAACAAATAACCCAGTCCAAAAATAGGCAGAAGACATGAACAGACACTTCTCCAAAGAAGATATACAAATGGCTAACAGACACATGAAAAAATGTTCATCATCATTAGCCATCAGGGAAATTCGAATCAAAACCACACTGAGATACCACCTTACACCAGTTAGAACGGCAAAAGTTGACAAGGCAATAAACAACAAATATTGGAGAGGTTGTGGAGAAAGGGGAACCCTCTTACACTGTTGGTGGGAATGCAAGCTGGTGCAGACACTCTAGAAAACAGTATGGAGGTTCCTCAAGATTTTAAAAATAGAGCTACCCTATGACCCAGCAATTGCACTCCTGGGTATTTACCCCAAAGACACAGATGTAGTGAAAAGAAGGGCCATATGCACCCCAATGTTCATAGCACCAATGTCGACAATAGCCAAACTGTGGAAAGAGCTGAGATGCCCTTCAACAGATGAATGGATGAAGATGTGGTCCATATATACAGTGGACTATTACTCAGCCATCAGAAAGGATGAATACCCAACTTTTACATCAACATGTATGGGACTGGAGGAGATTATGCTAAGTGAAATAAGACAAGCAGAGCCAGTCAATTATCATACGGTTTCACTTATTTGTGGAACATGAGGAATAGCACGGAGGACATTAGGAGAAGGAAGGGAAAATGAAGGGCGGGAAATCGGAGGGAGAGATGAACCATGAGAGACTATGGACTCAGAAACAAACAGGGTTCTAGAGGGGAGGGGTGGGGGGATGGGTTAGCCCGGTGATGGGTATAAAGGAGGGCACGTACTGCATGGAACACTGGGTGTTATACGAAAACAATGGATCGTGGATCACCACATCAAAAACTAATGATGTATTGTATGGTGATGTCTGCTACTTACTCTCAGATGATTTAGGAAAAAAAGTGGAAATTATGGAGACAGAGAAAGAAAAAGGGAAGGGGAGTGGAGAAGGAATAAAAACAATGCAACCACCGAATATTTACATTAGTTCTAGCTCAAAAATACACAGGTATTCATTGTACAATGGTTTCAACTTTTCTATAAAGATAATTCCAGATGATCACATTGAAATTGAGTGCTCCATAATCTTATCCAAAGTTACTAAATTTTATGTTATTTTAGATCAACAATTTTAATACACTAGCTTTAGTTTATACCAGCCTGCTTTAAAATTTCAAACTTCGAAACACTGGTTTACTATAAGTAAACACACTTAGAAACATTTGCAGTTGTGAACATGATTGAAAAGAAAAAGATTGTCAACAAAGGAAATAAATATTCTGCATAATAAAGTTTAAAAAAAACAAATCTGCCATTAGTCAGCTATGAACTTGTGGATAATTTACTCAGCATCTCTGGTTCTCAGTTTCTTCATCTATAAAGTGGGAACAGTAGATACCTACCTCATAGGGTTGTGATTAAATTAGATAATCCATGAAGATTAAATTAGATAATCCATGTTAAGTGCATAGCAATATCTGACACATAGTAAACACTTAAATAATGATAGCCTATGACAGAAAAAAAATCTCTGGACAAAAGTCATCCTTCTGCATTCTGCACTTTTTAGAATAATCTGTAATAACATCCACCCCACCCCCTGTTCTTTTTCTTAATGTAGGCATTTATTGCAATAAACTTCCTTCTTGCAACGCCTTTGCTTCATCCCCTAAGTTCTGGGTGTTGTGCTTCCACGGCAATGGCTGTTGGTTACCTTAATGCCAAAATCTACCCTTGCCCTCTGCTGCTGCTGAGGTCCATGCCAACAAACACTAGGAAGACTTCTGCTATGAAAGCTTCAGGGAATCTGACTTCCATGGGGCCTGTTGAGGCCCTTAGTGGCAAAGGTTGCAGGGGCTCTATGCAGAGTAGGCCACTGGCAACTGTGATGACACCTGCTACATGGCTGATCCTGATAGTTCCTGCCCTTCTTCATTGCTCCTCACTGTCTGCAGTCACCTCAGCCAAGCCAGTCTCCCCAGCAATCCTTTTTGTGTAGTTATTCTGGCTTTTGCTCCACCATATTGCTGTAGATTCTTAATTGTTCTTGTATTGTTTTCCTGATTTCATAAAATTGTTTATCTGTTTTCTTTTAGTTCTCTGAGCACTTTTAGGACAACTGTTTTGATTTTTTTGTCACATAATTCATGGATCTAAATTTCTATAGAGTCACTTACTCAAAGTTTACTGCTTTCCTTTAGTAACATCACATTTCCCTGTTTCTTCCTGATCCCTTCCCTGTAGCCTTGCATATGTGTCTGTTGGGTAGAAGCTAGATGTGAGCAGTGGAAGGAACTCCCTGAGGAAGAGTCCCAAGTCCTTGAGGGAGGAATGATAGAGACATGAGCTGAAGGCAAGGACGGTCATAAATAAACTACACATTAAAAGCCTGGGGGCACAACATCCTGAACTTACGGCTTCCAAGACTACAAATCTTGGAAGTGTCTGATAGATCAAGAGCCACAGGTGTAGAGCATGCCCTCTCCTCTTCCACCTCTGCCCCAGGGTAACCCCTAGACGCCTTATAATGCATTTGCGTTGTTGGTACATTGCCCCCCCCAACCATGGAGAAAGGCTGCCATAACAGTTTGGGTACAAACCTTATAGGGTCAAAAAGTCCCCTCCCAACCTGTGGGAGGAGTTTCCCAAATTATTGGAGGCTGCCCCCATTAGAGACCACCCTACTGTACTTTACAGCTCCTCCCAGCCAAGAGACACCCAATAAAATCCAATCCCAAAACAAGCTAGGGGCCAGTTCCACCTTGCAGAACCTGCCTGCTATCCCACCTTGAGAATGTACTTTCACTCTAATAAAGTCTAATCTAGTGATGCAGGACACCAGGTGCAGAAGCATGTAGTGGCTCTGGGCTGAAGGGTGTGTGGTATCTTGCTGGGTCAGGCATCTGGTGTCCACAACATGGACAGCTGCATGATCTTTGGTGAGAGCTGTAGGGGCCTTACATTAGATGCACAGGCTGTTGGGGTCTTCAGCAATGCCTTCAGGTCCAGCAGCTAGAGATCAGAGCAGGCTGCAATGGTGGCCAGAACTGGTTCTAGGCATACTCTTGGCTATTGGGGCTGGCTGCTGATACCTGCATGGTGGCAGTGGCCAGTGTCAACAGTGAGGGCTGGGGCCAACTGCAAGCACACAAGCAGCTGCTGGGACACAGGCTGCCCATGTGTACTTGAGTTAGAGCCAGTAGTGTGCAGGCCTGGGTACAGGGGCTAGAGGCAGGCCTATGCAGCAGTGAAGGCCAGTGACAGTAGTAAGGGATCCAAACCCACAAGCAGCTGTGGGCTGCTTGGCTCTCCACTCATAATTGGGTGACTATAGAGGCTAACTTCCATCCTGTGCACAGTGGTGGGGGCCAGCTGTTGGAGCATAGCAAGCAAATTGCAAATGCACAGCTGCTGAGGCTGGGGCTTATCTTTAGATATGGATCCTAGGCTCCAGAAGAGGGTGGGAGGGGGAAGTAAAAAAGGACTCAGGCAGCTAGCTTCTGCTAATGCAAAAACCTATGACCTGAAAATGTTACCAGTGAAATCTACAGAGGGTCCCCAGCACTGTACTGGCTTTTGGTTTCCTCAGTGGCAAAAGCTTCCAGGGCCCTCTGCAGAGCAGATTATTGGGGTCCATGAGGAAGTCATCAGTGATGAAAACTGAGGGATCTGTAGCATCCACAAGGTCTGTTGCAGTCCTCAGCAATGAGCTGTTGTGATTCCCTGCAGAGCAGACCACTGGGACTGCTGGGACCACTGGGAACCATGATCATTCCTACCACCTGGCTGATTTTGGTAGTGTAAAAGAAGATTCCAAAGTGAAGTAATCATCACAAAGACAGTCATGTAAAATAGGGGAGAAGGAAATAAAGAAAGAAAGGCCTATGCATGTTTCATGGTTCAATTTCTGGAATACCATGGACTTTAAAATTTGTCAATTGCAATTTGTCAATTGCATCTGGACCACTTTCTGGAACACATCCTTCTACTTTGGATTGCAATGAACACAACATAACATCTAACTAACTAAATAGCTGATCTTATATTAGGTAGCCAGTTTAACTGGGTCAGTATCCATCATAATTCCTTCAAAACAAGTTATGTAAACTTGTATTTTTTTTGCTTTTATAAATCTACACTCCGCTTGCAATTTGGGTCATACCTTCAATTTCACTCCACTGAAAATGTAATCTATAAGACCCCAAATAAATGGTTTTGGTGGCTTTACAGCCTCTTCTTGGTAGACAATAGCCTCTACCTGACTTACTCTTAGCCATCTCTAGACATCTCAGCTTTGCTAATCTCTGGGTGGGGGAAAAAGAAGCAGATCCTTCATGCAGTACCCCCAAATGCTGGGGAAGCCAGTTGCTCACTTCACTCTTCTCTTCCCTTGGGGGAAACTCTTAGCTCTAAGCAGTACTTATCTAGAGGTTGGAATGATGAAGGCAAAATAAAACTGTTCTTCCTACCCTTTTGTGTGGTTATTTAGGATTTTTGCTCCACTGTGTTGCTGAACATTGTTTAGTGGATATTTGAGTACCCCCAGAGCTATTTTTGTTGCACAGAGCGGTCTAGTTGTTCTTTGTTGGGAGATGGAGGCTGGGTTCTTCTATTCCACCATCTTAGTGACATTCTGTAAGTTCCTAATTGGACTCTTGAGCCCCTCCAGGTCTATTTTCATGTATGAAGAGATGTCTAATTCTTGGGGTTTTTTGGGGGGGGCACAAAGATTAGTATCTTCTATGCCATCATCTTACTGATGTCACCCTGAAGTTTGACTTCTCATCACATGACTTGGACAATTTTTTATTCCTCCCTCTTCCACATGAAAGGAACTTTTGATTATATCGGACCTATATAGATAATCCAAGATAAGCTCACTATTTTATAGTCAGTTGATTAGTAACCTTCATTCCATCTGAAATCGTAATTGCCCTTTCTCATGTAAGGCAACAGATTCACAGATTTCAAAGATTAGGATATAAGTATCTTTTGGGGAGAGTGAGGCATTATTCTTACTACCATAACAGTTCTTGGCTTCACTTTTAGCTTATGAGGCTTTTAAATGTTCAAACTGAGATTTTTTTTTTTAAATGAAAACATCCAGCAAAGCAACTCTGTGAAGGTCAATATGGTAAATTACTTTTCCTTTTATAAATAATTAAGCCCAATCTAATGAGGCCACTCTTATTTTGTGATCAAGAATAATCTTACTTTGGGGCACCTCGGTGGCTAGTCAGTTGAACTTCTGACTCTTGGTTTCAACCCAGGTAATGATCTCATGGGTCATGAGATCAAGCCCCACATCAGGCTCTGCGCTTACAGGGAGTCTGCTTGAAGATTCTCTCCCTCAGCCCCTCCCCGCAATTGCTCTCTCTCTCAAATAAATAAATAAATCTTTAAAAGAAGAAGAATCTTTTTTTGAGATTCCTTTGACCAAAATAGAGGTTACTCTCCAGAAAATTTTTGTGTTTCGTCAGTAAACTATGCACCATCTATAGCACACCCTTCTGGGTTATCAGATTCTAGCCCTGTTTGTTGTCTTTTAAGATATTTTGCACTTCCTTCTAAGTTGCAGGTAATTGATGGATATGTTAATTGTCTTACCTGGTGGAGATTCAGTTGACTTCCATCAGTTTTGGTACCTACTGGTAAATTGAACTCAATCTAATTACTTTGTCCAAATTGTCAATCCCTGACAAAGTTACAATTTTATCAAGTTTCTCTAATACTGCCTACAATTCCCCAAACTTACTTTTCCAATATTTCTCTCTCCTGTCTGACTTGGTATAAAAGAGAAGTAAGACATGACTGCCCAGATCACTATCATGACTCTGGGTTGCCTTGGGGCTGGCCCTTTTCCTCAGGATCTGAAGAAATTCTGCAAGCTGAAGCACAGCTACTTGATATAAATCTTGAAGGATTCACCACTGCAACAGACCATGTATGGGCCAGAATTCTTCTTGGACAAGCTGTTGTCTAGACCATAAAGAAGTCTGGCAAAATACTAGGGTCACACAAGCAAGAAGTAACCAAGACTGTGGTCAACATAACCAAGAACACAATTTCCTAACTAAAAAGCTTCAAGAACTCAACTAGTAGTGCTGAATAACTTCTAACAACCTCTTAGAGTCTGCTAGACTGGTTAATCTTAAGGTTTAATACCAGACACTTTAATCTAAAATAGTCTTACATTAAATTTTTCAATTTAATTTTAGGCCTCTCTCTTATAAGATGCCTGATTTCTAGGACAAAGGTTCTCAACTTTGAACCACCCATCAGATATTAGAACTAGTTTTACAGAAAAAAACACCAATAAGAATCCTCTAGAGACTATTTCTTACATGCTGCTTCACCTCATTCAGGAAGTTTATGATCAATTCAGCATTGTTCATAATATCTGTTCAATTAATATTTGTCTTAAACAAAAGAAAGGGCTAAAACATTAAATTCTATCATGAACTCAATAGAACTCCCAGATGACTTGCTTGTTTACATGCCTCTATAAAACTCCAGATCCCTTCCTTTTGAGACATTCTTCATTAATAATTGTTTCCTTAATACTATAGCCTAAATAAAATTATCTTCTTAACTGTTTGTTACACTTTGACTCTTACAATGTAAACTCTTTATAGTGTACTTTTTCACCAGGGGATTATTATGTAATAATATAAATATGAAATTGATGATGATGGAAATAATGATAATGAGATGATGATGATGACAATGATGACAATGGTATCTAACACCTATAATTATGCTTATTCTGTTCCAAACCCTATTTTCAGCAATGATTTAACCTTCATTAGATGTCCATGAAGTAGATATTATTAATATCTCCATATAACCAATAAGAAAACCCAAGAACAAAGATGTTGGGGAACTAGCTCAAAGTCAGAGAGCTAGTAAATCATAGAGCAAGGTTTCAAACACACGCAGACTTGTTCCAAGGTCTGTGTCCTTAAGACTTACATCAACCACCTTACTATTAAGCTTCTAAAGATAACCTTTCTTCATCTAGAAGTCTCCTCCCATGTGATTCTGCTTCTTTGG
This sequence comes from Callorhinus ursinus, assembly GCF_003265705.2. NCBI lineage: Eukaryota > Metazoa > Chordata > Mammalia > Carnivora > Otariidae > Callorhinus > Callorhinus ursinus. The sequence goes on from NW_027397066.1 coordinate 75,087,248, forward strand.
ATCCCTGTTATGATTATCTTTACCTTTCTTAAGGTGTTGTTATACAATTGCCTAAATACTCTATTCACTGCGATTGTTTATAAGGGCACATTGATATGTATTTTGTCCTCCAAACAAAATCCTTCATGATGTTATCTATTTTTTCTTAACATCCACTTTCATGATGTATTTTTATTTCTGTTACATTTAATTTGAAAAGGAAAGTATAGGGGTACTTCGGTGGATCAGTCAGTTAAGCATCTGACTCTCAATCTCAGCTCAGGTCTCGATCTCAGGGTTGTGAGTTTAAGCCCTACATTGGACTCCATGCTAGGCATGGAGCCTACTTTTAAAAAAATGAATTTTAATTAATTTTTTTAAAAATGAAAAAAGAGCATAATTATTATGAATTGTCTCTAGAGCCTAGTACCTTGGTTTGAATACTTGTTCCAATACTTACCAGCTTTGTGTCACCTTGGGCATATTACTTAATAGGCCCTGGCTCCATCCTCTGTAAATAGGCAAGATAATGGGGTCCAGTTCCTAGAGTAGATGCTATACTGAGGGAGGCAATGAATATAAATCACTTAGTGCAGCATTTGGAACATAAAAAGTGCTTGATCACCATAATTACTTTTTTAAACTCTACATTTCACTATGAACACTTCAAGGTTAGTGATCAGTTTATATTCCTCTCTATATTCCATTTTTAAGACATGAATTTAAACTTACTTCATGGTCAATATTTTTTATAAAAAATAAATAATTTAGATCCATTTGACTGACAGTATGAGCCAATTTTTTATAATTCTTAAATATTATATTGTTTCTACTATTTTCCATATGTTCACATTACCTCATGCAACAGCCTGATGTTTATTACTCATTTAATTACTTGGAAAAACCTCAGGTTTTTCTGAAAACTTGATGATTTCAATGCACTACCTTTTTTAGATTTTAGATAGAGATATACTGTTTATATATGTATAAATATATATAATCCTGGTCCAAGCATAGTGATTCCTGCTCACTGTACTTCATAGGTTTGTTATCATAATGGAATTTGATAATGCATATGAAAATACTTTATAAATTACTATATGTAAAATTTAATGTATTACTGATATTTAAATAATTAACATGTAAGGATGAGGATGAGAATGAGGTAAAATGGAATTGATCTACATCTGGATACCTTCTTCACATGGATGCTTAATATCCCAAATATTCACAAAATTGGAATATTCTTCACAACTAAGCAATTCATGTACCTAGTTTAAACTACAAAATGTGCAGCAAAAAATAGCTCTTCTCAATCTACCCTTACCTAACTCCAAGTTCTATAAATGCCTTTCAAATTTATTAGCTCTTTTTACTTCTTTCTTTTAAGATTTTATTTATTTATTCACCAGAGAGAGAGAGCACACAATCAGGGAGAGGGGCAGGCAGAGGAAGAAGTAGGCTCCCGGTTGAGCAAGGAGCCTCATGCAGGACTCAACTGACTGAGTCACCCAGGCATTCCTTTACTTCCTTATTTCTAAAAATCATGTTTTTCCTTCTACTTTGATTTTTACCTTTGAGTCAGTATCTTCTGTGGAAGAGAGTTTAGCTCTCTCCTTTGACTTCCCCCAACTCTGACATAGTCACACATCCCCATCTCCCAGTGAATCTATAGGATTTTGATTGAATCAATATTTGGCATTTTCATTATAAATGGTATATATATATTGTTTATAGCTCAGCCACAGAGTGATCTTATTATATTTCTTTACTTTTATCTGGAGTTAATAATTACCTTTTCCTTTAATATTCTATGTGCCTGTCATTGACTTACTCCAGCCACGGAACTAAACTCTAAGTCTTAATAAAGTTAAACACAAGGGGCACCTGGGTGGCTCAGTTGTTAAGCATCTGCCTTTGGCTCGAGTCATGATCCCAGGGTCCTGTGATAGAGCCCCACATTGGGCTCCCTGCTCGGTGGGAAGCCTGCTTCTCCCTCTCCCACTCCCACTCCCACTCCCCCTGCTTGTGTTCCCTCTCTCGCTGTGTCTCTCTGTCTCTCTCTCTCTTCAATTTCATTCTCAAATAAATAAATAAAATCTTTAAAAAAAATAAAGTTAAACACAATAGTCAGTATAGCAGGTTTTGTTTTTGTTGTTCAAATATCCATCCTGGAACCAGTGGTCCTGCAATTCCATTCTAGATTGTTGTTCTCCAGGCATGCTATAATAGATGTATTTTAGGCCTTTGCTTCACTTTCATCCTAGAAATTCTCTTCATCTTGCCCCTGACTGGATCCATATTTTTTCCCTTCTCCTTCAACTTTTTTTTTATTATGTTATGATCCATATTTTCTGAAGCTCAAGTTTTCCTTCCTCTTGGTTTATTCCCTCATTCACATATTGTAGAAGCTCCTAGAATAAAGGCTTAGATTTGAGGGATCTGGAGATTTTATATGGATGAATATGCCAACTGGTATATAGTAGTCTGTGTCCAAACAGGAGATAAAAACTACACATAAATTAAACAGGAGAAGTTAAATATATAAAATTCAGGGGATGCCTGCGTGGCTCAGTTGGTTAAGTGCCTGCCTTCAGATCAGGTCATAATCCCAGAGTCCTGGGATCAAGCCTGGCATTGGGCTCCCTACCCAGTGGGGAGTCTGCTTCTCTCTGCCCCTCTGCCCTTCAGCCCTTCTCCCTGCTTGTGCTCTCTCTCTCAAATAAACAAAATCTTTATATACATATATATATATAGCATATATATATACGTATATATATATAAAATTCTTAGAAAAGAAGATATAAGAAAACTCTATGTGATAGCATGTGAATGAAGGAGAATGCCTAAGAAGGACAAATTTAAAAGGGTTTGGTACTTCTTAGAGAATATGCAGTTCAACACAGCAGATAGCTGTTTGTGGATTTGGCCAGGCTGGTCTTGGTCTGTAGTCATGAGGCAAGCAACCAATAACCTGTCAGCATGAGGTAGGGAACAAGTAATCAGCAACTGGTAGTATAGCAATGCAAAGAAGGGCGATATGTTTTTTCAATAGCCCCATATTGTCTGTTTGCTTTTTACTGGAATTTCTGTTAAGATACTGAACTCCTAGACTGATTCTCCAACTTTCTTATTATTTCTCTCTCATAGTCCAATGGATTTTGTTGCTGTAGTTATGTTTTCTTGACTTCCCTTGCTCCATAAACTCCATGAAGTTAGACATTGTCATTTCTTTTGTTCATGGATGTATTCCCATTGCTAAGAACACAGTCTGTGCCATAATAAGAGTTCAGTAAATATTTGTTGAATAATTGTTTAGTGTATACTGAATCTCATATTTTTGGTTTTTCCATTGTTATACATTGATCCTGGGGTCCTGGGATCAAGTCCCTCATCAGGCTCCCTGCTCAGCAGGAAGTCTGCTTCTCCCTCTCGCACTCCTGCTGCTTGTGTTCCAGCTCTCGCTATCTCTCTCTCTCTGTCAAATAAATAAATAAAATATTTTAAAGAAAAGATGACTATGACAAATAAGACTAAGCTCTCTGTGAACTAGAAAGTGGGGCCTCTAAATATGTCAGTGCCTTGATCGTAGACTTCCCAACTTCCAGAACTGTAAGAAAGAAATTTCTGTTGTTTACAAACCACCCAGTCTATGGTATTTTTGGTATAAAAGACAAATAGACTAAGACATATATTATGCCTTGGAAATCAAGTGTGATTCCCAGAGTGTCTGGAAGAATGGGTAAATATAGGTTTCCTTCAAAAAGAAAGGGAGTACAGTTGGGGAAGCAGGTTTCTTTCAACAGAGGATGAGTTAAGTTTTGGGCAAGGTGAATTTGAGGCCCTTTGGAGCATCCAAGTGCATATGTCTAAAAGTTGGATAAAAATACGGAGAAAAACTATGAACTAGAGACACCCAGTGAAGCCTCATTTGCATAGAGACAAGAACATCACCTCCTTTGGGAAATTATTTTGGGCCTCTTTAAGTAGATATAAATATTTTCTTTTCTCCTCTCCTATTTAACTTATTTATGTGTCTGTCAGTAAAGACATCACATGATGTAATTACTTGTTTCTATATCATTAAATTTAGAATTTCTAATGCAAATAGAATATTTTTTTCTGTAGTTTCTGTTACTTTTGTATGTGTGTTTAAGTTATCTCATGTAATAGTAACTTGAATGAAAGACTATAATTGCAAACAATCTAATTTTCCATAGGTTGCTTAATATGCAACTTATTTGAATAGCATGAGCAATATTCCCTTGAGAAACTTGTAGGATCTATCCTTATTCCAGTGATCAAAACTGTTATTTAGCATAATTTTACCTTCAAGTTTGTTTACTATTAGAAAAAGATAATCATTATAAATTTACAATTAAATAGTGGTATCATTTCAATATTTTAAGTAAATAATAGTATCATTTTTCACAGTTCAGGATAGTAAATAGAAACCATAGAAACAGTATTGATATCATAGATTATTTCTGTATTAGTTTCCTATTGTTGCTATAAGAAATTACCATAGAGTTAGTGACTCAAAACAACTTATATATGTTATCATACAATTCTAGAGCTCAGATATCCCAAACTATGCTCATGGAGCAGAAATGAAAGGTAGGGCGGTGGAGCAAGATGGCGGAGGAGTAGGAGACCTGGGTTTCATCTGGTCCCAGGAATTCAGCTGGATAGGGATCAAACCATTCTGAACACCTACGAACTCAACAGGAGATCGAAAAAAAGAATAGCAACAACTCTCTGAACAGAAAAGCGACCACTTTCTGGAAGGTAGGACGTGCAGAGAAATGAATCCAAGGCAATATTCGGGAGGATAGACAGCAGGGGAGGGGGCCTCCATCGGATGCTTCTGGCAAGTGATAGAGCAGCGGAGCACAAAATCAGAACTTTTAGAAGTCTGCTCCGCTGAGGGACGTTGCTCCAGTGGCTAAGCGGGGGGGCGGGACCCTCCCGGGACAGTGTGGTCTCAGGACCCTTGGGGGTCACAGAAAGACCCAGGGTGTCTGAGTGTGGCAGAGCTCCCAGGTATAAGAGCGTGGAAGCCGGCTGCAGAGACAGAGCCGAGTTGCAGGCTTTCAGCTTGGGGTTCCCATAAACTGTGATCAGCGACACAGTCGGGTCTCTGCTCCTCCAGCAGAGACACAACAAGCAGCAGATCCGGGAAGACTCCCCTTCCTCCCCTGGGAGGAGCAGCATGGGAGCGCACCACAGGGATCTGCTGGGTTTGGAGACTCCACACAGGGTCAGGTGCCAGAGATAGAAATGCTCGGTCACAGGCCGGGTGAGCACAGAGTGAGGCTGGAGACCGGGAAGACGGGAATGATTGACTGCTTTTCTCTGGGGGCGCACTGAAAAGCAGGGCCCCGAGTTTTCAGCTCCTCCAGGGCAGAGATTGGGAGGCCACCATTTTCACTCTCGTCCTCCAAAGCTGTACCAAAAGCTTGCAGGGAACAAAAGCTCCCGAGAGCAAACCAGAGCAGATTACTTAGCCCTGACTGACAAGGGCAGGGCAATTCCACCTCCAGCAAAGACATTTGGGAACCACGGCAACAGGCCCCTCCCCCAGAAGATCAGCACGAACAGCCAGCCAAGACCAAGTTTACCGATCAATGAGAATGACAGAACTCCAGAGCTAGTGGAATACTGCACATAGAATTCATGGCTTTTTTACCATGATTCTTTAGTCTTTCAAAGTTAATTTTTTTAACTGTCTTTTTTTTTTAATTTTTCTTTTTCCCTTTTTCAACCAACATCTTATCAATCCCTTTTAAAAAAAAAAAACATTTTTATTTTTCATTTTTAGAGTCATATTCTATCCCTTCAGGTAGTTACCCTTATTTTTGGCATATATATCTAAGTTGTTCTCCCTTTAAAATTTTGAGATATAGTTTCTTCTAACAGATCAAAATATACCCTAAATCTCTAGTGTATAGCATTGTTCTAGTCTCCTGCCTGATCACATTCTCTCCCCATTTTTTTCTTTTTTTTTTAATCATCTTCTTTCTTTATTCAAACAACTTATCAATTCCTTTTATAAATTTTTTTATAATTTTCATTTTTACAGGCCTATTCCACCCCTATATCGTATCAACCCTTACTTTGTACGTATATAAGTCTTTATTTCTTTAAAATTTTGGGAGGCACTTCCTTCTAACAGACCAAAATACACCCAAAATCTAGTGTGTGGCACTGATCTATGCACCAGCCTGATCACATTTGATCATATTCTGTTTTATTTTGTTTGTTCTGTTTTTGTTTGTTTTATCTTTTTCTTTTTCTTTTTTTTCTCTTTCTTTTTTCTTTCTTTTCCCCTGGTTTCAGGTCTTTTCTGATTTATTTAGAGTATATTTTCTGGGGATGTTGTTACCCTGTTAGCATTTTGTTCTCTCATTAATCTATTCTCCTCTGGACAAAATGACAAGATGGAGAAAATCACCTCAACAAAAAGAACAACAGGTAGTACCATCTGCTAGGGACCTACTCAATACAGACATTAGTACAATGTCAGAACTAGAGTTCAGAATCATGATTTTAAAGATACTAGCTGGGCTTGAAAAAAGCATGGAAGTTATTAGAGAAACCTTTTTTGGAGAAATAAAAGAACTAAAATGAAAACACAACTGTTCATAATCTTTGGGATGCAGCAAAGGCAGTTCTAAGAGGAAACTATATAGCAATACAAGCCTTTCTCAAGAAACAAGAAAGGTCTCAAATACACAACCTAACCCTACACCTAAAGGAGCTGGAGAAAAAAAAGCAAATAAAGCCTAAACCCAGCAGGAGAAGAGAAATAATAAAGATCAGAGCAGAAATCAATGAAATAGAAACCAAAAGAATGGTAGCAGAGATCAGCGAAACTAGGAGATGGTTCTTTGAAAGAATTAACAAGATTGATAAACCCCTGGCCAGACTTATCAAAAAGGAAAGAGAAATGACCCAAATCAACAAAGTCATGAATGAAAGAGGAGAGATCACAACCAACACCAAAGAAATACAAACAATTATAAGAACATATTATGAGCAACGCTATGCCAGCAAATTAGATAACCTGGAAGAAATGGATGCATTCTTAGAGATGTATCAACTACCAAAACTGAACCAGGAAGAAATAGAAAACCCGAACAGACCTATAACCACTAAGCAAATTGAAGCAGTCATCAAAAATCGCCCAAAAAACAAAAGCCCAGGGCCAAATGGCTTCCCAGGGGAATTCTACCAAACATTTAAAGAAGAATTAATACCTATTCTCCTGAAACTGTTCCAAAAAATAGAAATGGAAGAAAAACTTCCAAACTCATTTTATGAGGCCACCATTACCTTGACCCCCAAACCAGAAAAAGATGCCATCAAAAAGGAGAATTACAGACCAATATCCTTGATGAACATGGCTGCAAAAATTCTCACCAAAATACCAGCTGATAGGATCCAACAGTACATTAAAAGGATTATTCACCACGACCAAGTGGGATTTATCCATGGGCTGCAAGTTTGGCTCAACATCCACAAATCAATCAATGTGATACAATACATTAACAAAAGAAAGAAAAAGAATCATATGATCCTCTCAAAGATGCATAAAAAGCATTTGACAAAGTACAGCATTCTTTCTTGACCAAAACTCTTCAGAGTATAGGGATAGAGGGTACATACCTCAATATCATAAAAGCCATCTATGAAAAACCTACAGCGAATATCATTCTCAATGGGGAAAAGCTGAGAGCTTTCCTCCTGAGGTCAGGAATGTGGCAGGGATGTCCACTATCACCCCTGCTATTCAACATAGTATTAGAAGTCCTAGTCACAGCAATCAGACAACAAAAAGAAATCAAAGGCATCCAAATCGGCAAAGAAGTAGTCAAACTCTCACTGTTTGCAGATGATATGATACTTTATGTGGAAAACCCAAAAGACTCCACCCCAAAACTGCTGGAACTCATACAGGAATTCAGTAAAGTGGCAAGATATAAAATCAATGCACAGAAAGCAGTGGCATTCCTATACACCAAGAACAAGACAGAAGAGAGACAAATTAAGGAGTCGATCCCATTTACAACTGCACCCAAAACCATAAGATACCTAGGAATAAATCTAAGCAAAGAGGCCAAGGATCTGTACTCAGAAAACTATAAAATACTCATGAAAGAAATTGAGGAAGACACAAAGAAATGGAAAAATGTTCCATGCTCAGGGATTGGAAGAACCAACATTGTGAAGATGTCAATGCTACCTAGAGCAATCTACACATTCAATGCAATCCCCATCAAAATACCATCCACTTTTTCAAAGAAATGGAACAATTAATCCTAAAATTTGTATGGAACCAGAAAAGACCCCGAATAGCCAGAGGAATGTTGAAAAAGAAAAGCAAAGCTGGCGGCATCACAATTCTGGACTTCCAGCTCTATTACAAAGCTGTCATCATCAAGACAGTATGGTACTGGCACAAAAACAGACACATAGATCAATGGAACTGAATCGAGAGCCCAGAAATGGACCCTCAACTCTGTGGTCAACTTATCTTCAACAAAGGAGGAAAGAATGTCCAATGGAAAAAAGACAGTCTCTTCAACAAATGGTGTTGGGAAAATTGGACAGCCACATGCAGAAGAATGAAACTGGACCATTTCCTTACACCACACACAAAAATAGACTCAAAATGGTTGAAAGACCGAAATGTGAGACAGAAGTCAATCAGAATCCTAAAGGAGAACACAGGCAGCAACCTCTTCGACCTCAGCCGCAGCAACTTCTTCCTAGAAACATTGCCAAAGGTAAGGGAAACAAGGACAAAAATGAACTATCGGGACTTCATCAAGATAAAAAGCTTTTGCACAGCAAAAGAAACAGTCCACAAAACCAAAAGACAACCGACAGAACGCAAGAAGATATTTGCAAATGGCATATCAGATAAAGGGCTAGTATCCAAAACCTGTAAAGAACTTATCAAACTCAACACCCAAAGAACAAATAATCCAATCAAGAAATGGGCAGAAGACATAAACAGACATTTTTTTCAAAGACATCCAAATGGCCAACAGACACATGAAAAAGTGCTCAACATTGCTCGGCATCAGGGAAATCCAAATCAAAACCTCAATGAGATACCACCTCACACCAGTCAGAATGGCTAAAATTAACAAGTCAGGAAACGACAGATGTTGGTGGGGATGTGGAGAAAGGGGAACCCTCCTACACTGTTGGTGGGAATGCAAGCTGGGGCAGCCACTCTGGAAAACAGTATGGATGTTCCTCAAAAAGTTGAAAATAGAGTTACCATATGATCTAGCAATTACACTACTGGGTATTTACCCAAAAGATACAAATGTAGGGATTCGAAGGGGTACGTGCACCCCGATGTTTATAGCAGCAATGTCCACAATAGCCAAACTGTGGAAAGAGCCAAGATGTCCATCAACAGATGAATGGATAAAGAAGATGTGGTATATATACACAATGGAATATTATGCAGCCATCAAAAGGAATGAGATACTGCCATTTGCAAGGACATGGATGGAACTGGAGGGTGTTATGCTGAGTGAAATAAGTCAATCAGAGAAAGACACGTATCATATGACCTCACTGATATGAGGAATTCTTAATCTCAGGAAACAAACTGAGGGTTGCTGGAGTGGTGGGGGTGTGGGAGGGATGGGGTGGCTGGGTGATAGACATTGGGGAGGGTATGTGCTATGGTGAGCGCTGTGAATGTGCAAGACTGTTGAATCATAGATCTGTACCTCTGAAACAAATAATGCAATATATGTTAAGAAAAAAAAAAGAAGATAGCAGGAGGGGAAGAATGAAGGGGGGGAAATCGGAGGGGGAGACGAACCATGAGAGACGACGGACTCTGAAAAACAAACTGAGGGTTCTAGAGGGGACGGGGGTGGGAGGATGGGTTAGCCTGGTGATGGGTATTAGGGAGGGCACATTCTCCGTGGAGCTCTGGGTATTATGTATAAACAATGAATCATGGAACACTGCATCACAAACTAATGATGCAATGTATGGTGATTAACATAACAATAAAAAATTTAAAGAAAAAAATGAAATGAAATAGGAAAAACTACATTCTTTTTCAGGCACTAAGGGAGAATTCATTTCCTTGACTTTTCTGGATGGTACAATTCCCTGGCTCTTGGTCCCTTCCTCCATCTACAATGTACATCACTCCTTCCTGCTTCCTTCATCACTCTTTTATTTTTTCCTTCTTCAACCTTCCTGCCTCCCTTTTACAATGACATTTGAGATTCCATTGGGCCCAACTGGATAATCCAGGATAATCCCCTGATTTAAAGATCTTTAATTTAATCACATAATGCAAAGTCCTTTTTGTCATATAAGGCAACATATCCTGACCTGGGATTACTATATGGACAACTTGGAACGGGAGCATTATTAAGTCTACATAATATCTTTTTAAGCTACATTTAAGTCATTTAATTTAGGCAAAATTAAATTTTAGCTAAATTGTCTAGATATTCTTTTACCTTCCTAATTATTAGAGGTGGACACCTAGAGACACAGACCAGATATGAAGGGAAGGCCCAATGATGCCATTTTAATTGTTCCTCATTCTTAACACTTTGTACCAACAACCTTACTCATAAAAAATTAAGTTCATAGGGAATAATAGATTGAGTGCTTTCTCTTTCATTTTTAGCATTATTCAAGAATCTATTCCTTAAAACTATACTATGAAGTTAGTATATGTCAGACTCAGTGCTGGGGCTGAGAAAGCATATATAAAAGATATGGTAATGCATTCAAGACATACATGACCAAATGAAGAATGAAGAATTTAGATCAAAGTTATTCTGCAATGTAATGAATACTATAAGTATGAACTTATTTGTTAGCGTATTAATCATGTTTTTGCTTCTTCCTTGTCATTCTGAATCTTTGTTTTCAGTAAGCTTAATATTTTTTTAAAGATTTTATTCATTTGACAGAGAGAGAGAGAGAGTACAAGCAGGGAGAGCAGCAGAGGGAGAGGGAGAAGCAGGCTCCTCACTGAGCAGGGAGCCTGATGCGGGACTCGATCCCAGGACCCTGAGATCATGACCTGAGCTGAAGGCAGATGCCTAATGACTGAGCCACCCAGGCGCCCCTGAATATTTTCTTTTGATACTTTCTTTTGCTTAAAAATATCCTATAGATCTTTATATAAAAATAATATGTATAAATAATAAAAACCATTTACTTATCTTACCATAAAACTTATATCTGCCTCTTGTTCACTAGCTGCATGTGTGAGTTATAACCATCTTCTATTGTGCATTATCAATGCTACCCTTGAGAGAACAGTAGCTCATAGAGTCAAATATCTAGGACATATTAAGAAAGTAGGAGAACTCCTACAGGGAAAGTTAACAGCTTATGTGTACCTAACTCTCAAAATCAACTCAGATGATTGTTGTATTCCAACCAACTGTACATTTGGCTGAACTGTGCAACACCTGTCCCAGTTTCAGTCACCCCTGCTGAGTGTGCCCATGCTTGAACCACTTCACAGATTAATTATTGCAATTCCTTAATGTTTTGTCTCCAAAAACAAGCTTTAAGGGTAATGCAAACTTTTACAAATCCAAACATTATAGTGAGGTAACTAAAATATTTAAAGAAATGCATTGAAAATTTAAACTTTCATTTATAATTAAATAAGCCAGAAAGCAGCATCTTCTTTTATGATTATCAGTTGGGATTATTTGATTTCAAGAAATAGAAACTCATTCTACCCAAATCAAGCAAAATGGATTCTATTGGAAAGATATTTGAGACATGGAATCAAAGAGATGCTAAAAAAAACAGATTTAAAATTATAGACACTAAAGTATCTCTAGAGTCCAGAAAATAGAAACAAAATAACATTCCCATAGCTAGATGATTATGGTCAATTTTATCCCCTTGGCATGACTAGAAATCTATCCATTTTAATTCCCATTTTCCTTCTGTTCACAATCCAATTTTCAGCAAGTATCAATATATTAGTCTAGCCTAGGAAACTTGCCATTGGTTAGTGGACATGGGGGAAAAAGAAAATTTCTCTAAATGAAATTGGGCATGATAAAAAGTAGAATATAGGCATTGAAAAAAGTTACATATTCACCACCTACAATGCATATTTATATTTTCAGTATTACATAAAGATATTAGATAAAGAAGGATTCTATTGGTCTGTGACAGTAAGTGATGCTTAATTATTTATGTAATACTTACAAGTTTTAAGATATCCTAACATGACTCTCAGTTTAAACTTAGAGATGCAATGAACTGAAAAAGAAAAATTTCCACCCTTATAAGAAAAACACTGGGCATGCAGAAAATGATTTGTGTGTGGAGGGGTGAAACTATCAAATAATAGATGTCACAATACAAATGGTCATCTGAAAGGAATACACTTGCAAGGAGAGATAGGAACCAAGCATTTGCTTACCTGTGAAAGAAACCACTGGACACTATATAATCTTATAGGAATAGTAAAGTAGAAATTTCCAGAGTATGTGTTAGTAATAGAGTGAAAATCTCCTGGGGGATGGAATAATAGGGGAATTCTCATTCTTTACAGGTTTTTTGTTCAGGAACTCTAACAAAGAATCCTGAGAAAGTTCATCTAGTGAGAATGGAGACCAAGAAACTTCTGGGGTACCTGGATGGCTCAGTAGGTTAAGCATCTGCCTTCAGCTCAGGTCATGATCCCAGGGTCCCAGGATCAAGTCCCACATCAGGCTTCCTGCTCAGCGGGGAGTCTGCTTCTCTCTCTGCCTGCCACTCCCCCTGCTTGTGCTCTCTCTCTCTCTCTCTGACAAATAAAAAATCTTAAAAAAAAAATCTGCAGGGGGAAGAATAGAACCTGAGAACAAATAAAAAATCCATCTCAGTTGGAGAATGGGAACTCCACCCAATTACAGTTTCCCTGTCCATTTGGTTTGTTAAGGCTAACATAACAAAGTACCATAGACTGCATGGTATAAGCAAAATAAAATAAGTTTATTGTCTCACACTTTTGGAGACTAAAGTTCCAAGACCAAAGTGTCAGAAAAAATGGTTTCTTCTGAGGTCTGTCTCCTTGGCTTGTAGATGACTACCTTTGTTGCTGTGTCCTCACATGGGTCTTTTCTTTGTCTGCATGTATCCCTGGTGTCTCTTCGTGTGTTCAAATTTCCATTTCCTAAAGAGGTACTAGTCAGATTGGATTAAGGCCCACCTGAACAGCCTGATTTTTAACATGACCACTTTTTTAAAGGTCTAAGGTCCAAATACAGTCACATTCTGAGATACTGGAGTTCAGGGATTCAACATATGAATTTGGGGTTGGGGGGGTAAGGAGACACAATTCGGCCCATAATGCTGTGTCAACTAAGAGAAAAAAGTAAAGTCTTAATCTACCAAGAAGAGCACCCAAGCACCAAGACTGAAAACTGGAGGACACTCACTGCAGCTGAAAAAGAAATGGGGAGGAAAAAAAAAACACTTTATCTACGGAGGAAGGACAGATACATTTGTGAAGGTCATACTCCCAAGACATGGGCCTACTGTGTACTCCAGAGACTAAGACTTACTCAGCACATTAGCATATGCTGCCTGTCCTACACTCTACCACTATACCAACACACCTGTAGTAATAATACCAGTGGATTACAGTCGGGAAATCTGTAGGAGACAGATTCTCTCTGAGGAGCATCTCAGATAGGGGAGAGTTGAAGCCAAAAGTAAAGAAAAAACAAGGTCACTAGGGGAATCTGAGCCTTCTACTGCTCTCCAGCAACAACACACTTCAAACAGCACAGCTTCTAACTAGATTAACATATATGCTCTTTTTACAGGCCTATTACCTCAGTATCTATGGCCCTATACAACATGCCCTACTTTAAACAAAATATTACAAAGGATTACAAAAAGCAAGGGGGAAAAAAATCTGGAAATACAAGGCAATTATCAGAACCAGTCTCATATAACAGGATACTGATATTATCATACAGATTTTAAGATAACTATAATTAACATGTTGAAGGCTCTAATGGAAAAGATACTCAAATGTGCTAGACCAGGTAGATTATTTCAATAAAAATATGGAATCTTTTAGAAGTAATCAAATAGAAATCCTAGAAATTAAAGACACAGTAACAGAGAAAGACCAATACCATATGATTTCACTTATGTGGAATCTAAAAAATAAAACAAATGAACAAACAAAAAGCAGAAACAGACCCATAAATACAGAAAACAAACATTATTCCCAGAGGGAAAAGGGGTGTGTAAAGGGGCAAAATACATGAAGGGGAATAGGAAATAGTCTTCCAGTTATAGAATGAGTATGTCATGACATTAAAAGGTACAGCACAGGGAATATAGTCAATGGTATTGTAATAGTGTTGTATTGTGACAGATGGTAGCTACACTTACAGTGATCATTGAATAAATATAAACTTGTTGAATCATTATGGTGTACACCTGAAATTAATGTAATATTGTGTGTCAACTATACGTCAGTAAAAAACAATATATATATATATAATATACATACATATATAAACAATAACAGAAATGAAAAATATCTTTGATGCACTCATTAGACTCAAACAGCCAAAGAAAGTACAAGTGAATTTGAAAATAGGGCAATAGAAATTATATAAATTGAGATGCAAAGAGGGAAAAAAAGAGTAAAAAAATGAAAATAAAAACAGAAACAAAGCATATTTGTCCTGTGATATATCAAATGGGGTAGCACATGTATAATTGGAATATGAGAAGGAAAAGAGAGAACAAGACAAAATAAAACTTGAAAGAATGGCTTTACAATTTCCAAAATTGGTGACAGAAACCAAACCACACACCCAAGTCCCTCACAGACACCAAACCACAGAGAACATTAGGGAAAATAAGTAGTAACACAATAAACAAACAAAGAAAGAAACTATGCATATCATACTCGAACTGAAAAAGAAAAGAAATTCAGAAAATTTTGAAGGCAACCTGGATGGGCTGGGATTAGGGAAGACACCTTACATACAAAAGAAAAAAGATAAGAATTACAGCAGACTTCTCATTAGAAACCATGCAAAAAAAGTAAAAGGTGGAGTGAGATCTTTAAAGTTTTTAAAGTCAGAAATGAACTACTGAGACTTCATTAAGATAAAATCTTCTGCACAGCAAAGGAAACAATCAACAAAACTAAAAGGTAACCAATTGAATGGGAGAAGATAATTGCAAATGACATGTCAGAAAAAGGGCTAGTATCCAAAATCTATAAAAAACTTATCAAACTCAACAACCAAAAAATAAAAAAAATCCAGTTAAGAAATGAGCAGAAGACATAAACAGGCATTTCTCCAAAGAAGACATACAGGTGGTTAACAGACACATGAAAAGATGCTCAACATCAGTCATCATCAGGGAAATACAAATCACAACCACAATGAGATACCACCTCACACCAGTCAGAATGGCTAAAATTAACAACTCAGGAAACAACAGATGTTGACAGGGATACAGAGAAAGGGGAACCCGCTTACACTGTTAGTGGGAATGCAAACTGGCGCAGCCACTCTGGAAAGCCACTCTGGGAGGTTCCTCAAAAAAGTTAAAAACAAAAAAAAAGAGCTACCCTAAGACCCAGCAATTGCCCTACCAGGTAGTTACCCAAAGGATATAAAAATTGTGATTCGAAGGGGCACATGCACCCCAATGTTTATAGCAGCACTATCAACAATAGCCAAAACATGGAAAGAGCCCAAATGTCTATTGACTGATGAACAGATAAAGATGTGGCATGCATGGAATATTACTCAGCCATCAAAAAGAATGAAATCTTGCCATTTGCAATGACATCCACAGAACTAGAGGATATTATTCTAAGCAAAAGAAGTCAGACAAAGAAAGACAAATACCATATGGTTTCACTCATTTTTGGAATTTAAGAAACAAAACAGATGAACATAGAGGAAGGGAAATAAAAATAAAATAGATAAGAACAGAGAGGGAGCAAACCATAAGACACTCTTAACTATAAGGAACAAACTGAGTGTTGCAGGAAAGAAGGTTGGGAGTGGGCTAAATGGGTGCTGGGTATTAAGGAGGGCACTTGGTGTAACGAGCACTGGGTGTTAGATGCAAGTGATGAATCACTAACTTCTACCCCTGAAACTAATACTATATTATATGTGAACTAACTTAAATTTAAAATAATCTTGAAAGAAAAAAAACTTTTTAGAAAACAAAACCCTGCCAACCCAGAATTCGATATCCAGGAAAACTGTCCTTAAAGATGAAGGAGAAACAAAGACTTTCTCAAGAAAACAAAACAGAAACTGATAAGAGTTTATAACCAGCAGAACTATAAGATAGTTGTTAAGAAGTTGTTCAGTCGAAATGATAAGGTCAGAAACTTACATTATACACAAAAAGTAAAGAGCATCAAAATTCAATAAATGAATATAAACCAAAACTTTTTATCTTATTGTAATTGCTCTAAAAGGTAGCTGACTACTGAGGGCAATTACAGCACAATATGTGTTTGTTTTGTTATAGCATATGTTAAAACTTAATTAAGAGAGAATTTTTAAGTATGACCAAAATTTTGATGCTGTGACTACCTACCAGTATCCCTAAAATGCCAACAATGGAACATATTTCCTTGATTAGTTAATATAAATTTATAATCTGTCTTGGATTGATTTTAAAGCTTTATCACATTAATTCCTTCCCACAGCATGTTCTCATTCTAATTAGATCTTTCACAATGTGCTTTTGCATGTGTGACACTCTCAAAAACAACAAATTCCCAATTGGACACAGTGAACATTCTTTGATACGCCATAATCAACAGAGGGTTTCTTAAGAAGCAACTCCTTGAATCTCTAGCTAAAGCTTAGTAAGAGCAGTTTAGCCATCTCTATCAAACAAATGAATAGAACACATTTATAATATGTAAAAAAAAAAAAGCCTTGTGAAATAAAATTATAAAAGGGGGCATAATACAATAAAAGTTTTAAACAAAGTCTGACTATTACATTGATCATTTGGAAATAGTTGAAGCCCTTCTTCTCTATCCAATTAGCATACATCTTGATTAACTTGCACTTTATTGAAAACATAATTATAACATAATTAGGAAATCCTAAAATGTCATTAACTTTGTCCTCCATGGATTTAGCAGCCCAGTAAGATTCATCTGAAATTTTGGAATTTCCCTTTAAAATCAGCCAACATATAAAAGAAAATAAAACTTGTACACATAAGCAGTGGCATTTGTTCTTCTCTTAAAAATCATTTCCCCAAAAGTGTCTTGTTTTTTATTGGTTTTTCACTTTTTCATGTTTTTCCCATTGCCAGTTTTCTTTTAAATTTTATTAGGTTCCATTAGACATCTGACCTGAATTTTTTCTTTACATCACTATAAGTTTGCTATGTATAAAAATATATAGTATATATAATAGTATGTATAAATATCATTTTATATAACCTAAACTGTTAATAAAAGTTAGCATCATAATAGTACATATAAATATATGATATATCTAAATATGTGGTATAATATATAGTATTTAGCATATATATTATATACACCATATATGTGGCATATGTATGGTATCTATACACATACCATATACACACCATAATTTGCTGGGAATTACTGTACTGAAAGGAATATATTTGTGAACATTGATAGAAAAATTAAACCACTGATAAAAAAACTTGTAGAATATGCTTATTCCTCATAGATAATACTATTGGATCTGATTTCAAGTTTGGGGCTCTCTTCCTTTTTTCTCCTCAATTTTAACTTATTCACCCTTTTTTTAAAGATTTTATTTATTTATTTATTTGTCAGAGAGAGAGAGAGAGAGAGAGAGAGAGAGACAGAGAGAGAGAGAGAGAGCACAAGCAGGTGGAGCCGCAAGCAGAGGGAAATGCAGGCTCCCGACTGAGCAAGGAGTCTGATGTGGGACTCGATCCCAGGACCGTATGATCATGACCTGAGCTGAAGGCAGATGCTTAACTGACTGAGCCACCCCGGTGTCCCCTTATTCACCCTTTATAGAAAGGAAAGAGAATCAATGCAACTCTAAGGAAAAAAACAAGCAGTTTTTCTTTTCTTACTGTTTTAATTTGTGGAAATTAATGATGTCAGACTTCAATTTAATGATAGGTATCAGAGGTCTTTGCTTTGCTTCTATTCTCCAAAAATGACCAAAACTAGCCAAAAATATGAAACATAGGAGAAAAATTATCTTCATTGTAACAAGTAAATTGTCATAACACACAAACCAGAATGTGCGATATTGCCTGCCAAATAATTTAAATATGTACAAAAGCAAGGGACCTGCTGAGAAAAGGCAAAATCTTGTGCAACTGTAGAAAATGGATGTATTTTTTTCACGGGTATTGTAGTTTTAAAGAGCCTGGAGTGTCAAGATCAACATCTGGGAACATGCTAGATATACTAGGTGCTTGCGTACACTTACTACACAAAACATAGCTATCTACAACATTTATGCATGGTATTTGTATGTTTGTGGCAAATTTTACTGAGGTATGGAAAGAGAAGATTTACTGTTCAAAATGCAAACATCTTTATGATTTTTTAAATATATTCCAAAATGGAATATATAAACATCCTTTATTTAGCTTTTTAGTTTTATACCCCTTCTGTGCTTTTCCCCAACTTCACTAATTCCGTTTCCTTGAGTTTTGAACTATTCTTTGCCCCAGATTCCCCTTTTAATATGCAAATAATGCATTGCTTCAAACATGGGACATTTACTTCAGATCATTTTCTATTCACACTCGTGATGGTCTCTGTAATAATTGCAATAACTAGTAAGGGAATCAACTGTATATCATTGTGGTGAAATGATCACCAACATTTTTTTAGTGCCTACTATATGCCAATAATCTATAAATATCTTAATATTTTAATCCTCACAATAGTCTTACAGAGTATATATTTTTATTTCCAATTATAGAAATAAGTGAGAGGTCAGAGAGTAACTTATCCAAGATCACAAAGTCAGTATTTGGAGGAGCCTGATATTAAATCTGTCTAAACATCATGCCTGCATTTTTTTAAAAAAGATTTTATTTATTTACCTGAGAGAGAGAGAGAGAGAGAGAGCACAAGCAGGGGGAGGGGCAGAGGAAAAAGCAGACTCCCCAACCGAGCAGGGAGCCCGATGCGGGGCCCCAACCCAGGACCCCAGGATCAGAACCCAAGCCAGAAGGCAGATGCCCAACCGACTAAGCCACCCAGGCGTCCCTGCATTTTTTTTCTTTCTTTTATCTGCCTGACTCCAGGTCATCAAAGAACAGTTAGACTATACTTAATTCCTTTGTTTAATAAGGCATAGAAGTATGTAACTCATTTTAAAGTGATATACACCAAAAATAGTTAAAATAATTGCTGCATTCAATGGGGTAAATGTCAATTATCTATATATTTCATTTAGGTGGAAGAGCTCTTCTCTAACAATGGCAGATGAAAGAAGAGTCTCTACATTTTATTGTTTGTGTGCTTCTGCTTTTGTGTATGTTTTTGATCTTTGACCGGCATTCTATTATTTGTTTCATTTTCAATTACTAATGAAGCTTTTAGTCTATGTCAGAACTTCAAGGATTTGAGAACTCAGGGTAATTTGCTTCACACCGAAATACCTTCAAGGTTTCATCTTAAAGTGGCATCATTAAAATTGCTACAACATAGTATGTGCTCAGACGGGCAGGAATTTTGGCACAGGCTTGGAAACACTTTCCTTTCGGATTATCTTGAAAGGTATTTTGGTTTTGGCTTTACAAAGTCCTTTCTGGCGTATCTTTTGTCTTCCCATTAACATTCATCTCAGCCAGCCTTTCAAGCTACTAAAACCCTTTGCTAGGCAGTTTTTGTTTAAAAAAGCCCACATTTTAAATTACATCTCATCTCTTAAATCTAAGATTCAAGATTCTTCGCAGTATTAAATAAAAGGTGTTTTTCCTCATAAGCCTTTCTTTCTGTCAAGATTTGAAATGGTTAATTTTATCACAGGAGTTAAATAGTAGTGACTTTGCTCTGCAATTCTATTATTATCTTTCTTTCTCTTAATTTTCCTTTCTCCATCATCTTTATACTTTAGCATTAGAACCAATATATGCTGATTTAATCAACATCCCCAAAATGATGATAATTGAAAAAGTAACTGCTGAAATTAAGGAAAAGTTTGGAAAGTCCTAGATATTTGGAAAACAGGCTTTTAAGCTAAATAAATAGGTATATATAGTTTCATTTCTAGCACTTTTCTTCAACATTTTCCTGAATGCATTTCATTATTACTTGATATTAGCATTAAAAATATTCTCAGTGAAAATAATTACAATTGTACAGAAGGCATGAAAAACAAATTTTATCTACTTAGGACATAACCAAGATGTTAATTGGCAGTGTTTGAGGGATATATTGGTTTACAGCCTTATGAGCTGATATTATTAATTTCCTGGATGTTTGCCCACATTTTATAGTTATATCTAAATCTAAATAGTAAGTTCTGTCTATAATTGGGGCTATGTGAGGCATTAGGGAATAGTAATATGTTCATGATTTTTGAAGTCATATATATCTGTTTTCAAATCATGACTAGCCAACCATTTGACCTTGACCTTGTTATATAAACTCTAAGATCCTCAGTTTCTTCACCTGTAAAATAAAATGCTAATATCTATTTTGAAAAATCTTTTAAAAATTCAATGAGGTTTTTTCGGGATCCTCGATGGCTCAGTCAGTTAAGCATCTGCCTTCAGCTCAGGTCATGATCCCAGGACCCTGGGATCAAGTCCCCCAAGGCTCCTTGCTCAGCGGGGAGCCTGCTTCTCCCTCTGCCTGCCGCTCCCCCCATGCTTGTGCGCTCTCACACTCTCAATCTCTCTCTCTCTGACAAATAAATAAAATCTTTAAAAAAAATAAAATGCAATGAGGTTTTTAAGAAGCACTTAGCAAAGTAACAAGTCAAATTAAGTGCATGACACATGGAAGCTACCATTCCTATAATTTGCTTAGCTAACAATATTTGCATCTCTATTAAAGGAAATGAAAGGAAAGAAAAGAAAGAGCAAGGAAAGAGAAGGGAAAGTTTTTCCAGAATGCTGGAATCTTCAAATAAATTTTAAGATCATTCAAGTTTTCTAACAATTATTTTATGACATCACTTTCAACACAGCAACCTCATTTTTTCTTGAAAAATACGTTTAAAAAAATGTTTGCAGTCAAATATATACCTACATTCAGCAATATTTCTTGAGGACTAGCTGCTTGGGCACTGTTATTTGGTGTGATATGACAGTGCATGAGGCACCCCCGCTCACTCCTTGTTAAGCAGGAGCAAGTCGTATTGCATTAAGTTGGGTACATCTGCTTCAACAAGTCAGAATCCTAGCATAAGATCAAGCCAGCGCCAGACAAATTTCTTACTGGACACCATTGCTCAGGGTATATAAAAGAACATGGTCAAGGCAAAATGGTGTGGACAATGACCTACTAAATCATGAAAAACTGAATAGATATTGCTATAGAATCTGTGAGTTAAGGCTGATTTGGGGTTTTGCTTTGCATTTTGAATCCCTTCAAGTGTAGTGCCAGAAATATAGCATAGAAACTTACCATCTCACAAACTTAAAGTTAGGAACTTTCATAAACATAAATAGTACTCCAGAGCAAAACCTTTTGACATTTTGCCAACAGGTAAAGGAAGTTCTAACAGAAAAACTTAGCCACGTTCATTTTATTGTTTGTTCTTTTTTGTACTTTGCGCTAATTGTTGCTATGAAGCCTATCATACTTATGTTAAGTACTAAATAATGAAAATATTGAAAGTGCCTAGTAAAATGATGCATAGATTATAATGGGAAATGGAGATTAATATGAGTGTTATGTTTATTACTGCATCTGGTTCCATGCAGGGTATGGGGCCTGCTGGAGATTCTCTCTTTTCTCTCTCTTTCTGCCCCTCCCTTCCCCCTCCACTCTCTCTCACTCAAAAGAGAGAAAGGGAGAGAGAGAGAAACACAGAGAGGAAGGAAGGAGGGAAGGAAGGAAGGAAGGAAGGAAGGAAGGAAGGAAGGAAAGAAGGAAGGGAGGAAGAAAACATAGTAGTGCCCCACACCTCCACTCTTTGCAAGAGGGTAGGATACTAACCTCAATAAGTGCCAATTAACAAACAGGGATGGCCTGATCACATTGACCAAACTGGCCCACAATGTCCTTCAGTATCTTTCTACCAGCTCACTTAAGAGTTTAAAACTCTCTTGCCTTTTATTTCAGCAGAGTTGAGTTCAATCTCTCTCCCTCGTTGCAAGTCTTTACCCCTATTTCAATAGTTTTGAATAAAATCTCTCTTACCTGTTTAACTTGTGTGGTGCAACTGGACAGGTTATCCAGCCTCTAAGGCACTAATGGTCCATATTAAAAACTCCATGTTTTATAAATGTAATAGTTGGTAGTTGATGGTGTTTTCTGAAATGTAATCAGAGGCAGAGCTTAAAGCTGAGACATTCTCCTCACAGCTACCTGTTATTTTTAAAGGTCCTTTCAGAATTTCTCTATTTCACTCAGCCTTTTCTTCTTTTGTTTCAAACCAAAATCTGGTCTGGCTTCAGGAAATTGACCATAATCTTTTCAGGTATGAGTCCCAATCTTCTCTCTGGCCCTCAGTAAATAACACCCCCCCCCACTCCCCTGCTACTATTTTCCAAGAGATTGAATCATGCCTATCAGAGTCAAATTGGAGATAGGGCACTGCTGTGAGAGTACAAGAGGAAAAGCCATGGGAGCTGCAAATGGAGATAATACTTTGAGATATAGAATCCCCTCAAAGGAGGGGGGGAACCTCAATGTAATAAGAAAATGAGTAATGTCTAGTACAGTAGGAATGATTTTAAAAGACAAAGGAAAAGTAAGCAATTGTGTAAAGTGTAATCCTTAGCATTCAGTGGTAATTATCAAGAGATGAAAAAAAAAATTCTAGTTTACCCCACTAAGTACTCCAACTCCAACCGTCCTTTAACTCTCAGGGCTGGGAACAGCAACATTTTGACCATCTCATTTCACTGGTCCTCACAGGCTTCTTGTCTTCATTTCCTACATTACCAAACCTTAAATCTCTGATTATAATAATCATCACTCTCTTGAAATTACCATAAACTCTCCTGCTTATTTAGCACTCTGTCCTCTTCTGACAAAAATCAACTCTGGGTAAAGCAACTCTCTGCTACTCTTTTACCTGCACCCACATAGGTGAACTGTTTGGATGAAAACTCATAACCATTCTAATTTGTTGTACTTTAAATTCATGATCATTAACCTCAGGTGAACCCTGACTGCTCCACAGCTGTCTTACCATATTTTCCTAGTCCTTTAACTTTCCCACTCTTTTTTTCTAGATCAGTGCCTCTTGAACTTGAATCTTCTTAAAAATCACCGGAGGATCTTGTTAAAAACATTCTGATTCAGTAGGTCTAGGGTGGAATCTGAAAATCTGCATTTTAGGTGATGAATGTGCTGCTGATCTGGGGCTCCCATGCCAAGAAGTCTTTCAGGTCAACTTCTCTCTTTCAAACCATTAACACCTCTTCCTTCTTGCCACTTTAACTTGAAAATCTCCTTCATATTTCACTAAGAATCAGACAGAACTTATTTCTGTAGAACTATCAACCTAGCTGCAACGTATTCACGTATTCTATTTTCCTCCTCTAGGAATTAACCATCATAGTACTATTTTTGAGGCCAAACCACCATTCATTCACTGGCTCCAAATCCCTTTCATGGACTCAGGGCCACTGTTTCAGTAATTCACTTCTTTTATCCCTGTATCATCAGTTTTTTTCACTATATGTACAGAATCATTCTGAAAATAGAGTAAACATAGGGGATCCCATTTGCAAAAAGTCTGTCTTAATCCCACAATCTCACCAGTGCCTACCCATTCCTCTACTCTCCCCTTCAGAGAAAAACTCCTTGAAAGGTTGTCTGTATACTGGTTTTCTATTTCTCCTGCTTCCCTTTACTTTTTTTATTGAAGTATAATTGACATACAATATCCTATTGGTTTCAGGTGTGCATCATAGTGATTCGATATTTTTATACATTATGAAATAATTCCCATGATAAGTCTAGTTACCATCTGTCACTATACAAAGTTATTACAGTATTATTGACTATATTCCCTGAGCTGTACATTACATCCCCATGGCTTATCTATTTTGCAGCAGGAAGTCTGTACCTCCTAATCCCCTTCACCTATTTCACCTGCCCACTCCACCCCTTCCCTCTCTGGTAACCAAGGGCAACACAGCTAAAACAAATGGGATTACGTCAAACTAAAAAGCTGTTGAATAGTGAAGGAAACCTCTGTCTTTTCTTGAACCACTGAAGCATCTTTATACATTTACAAATACAGCCAAATTGCTAAATTGGATGACCAAGTTTTAGTACTTACTTTACTTAGCTTATCGGTCTACTTGATACAGTTGATAACTCCCTCCTTCTTCAATGTCTTCAGTTAGCTTCTGGGAGCAACACTCCTGTTCTCCTGTCCCTCTTTTTCTCTCTCATTCTCATTCCTTCTCGTCTCTGCAAACTTAAATAATTCTCAACATTAGCTACGCAATAAAGTTACCTATGGATTATTTTAAGCAGATAATGAGCCTAATCTCCAATAATCTGGTATAATTGGATTGCCATAGTACCTGCATGGTACCTGGGTGATGGCAGTTGTTTCATCTTTCCAGGCGTTTCTGTCAGGTAGCCAAGATCGAGAACCAGTGCCCAGTCTCAGGTTGGACTCCTTTTCCATCTAGATTGATTCCTAGGGGAGGCCATTTTGAAAAAAAAAAAAAGAATGTGCTGGGGAGTCAGACATCAGGAGAA
Organism: Callorhinus ursinus; assembly: GCF_003265705.2. NCBI lineage: Eukaryota > Metazoa > Chordata > Mammalia > Carnivora > Otariidae > Callorhinus > Callorhinus ursinus. The sequence goes on from NW_027397066.1 coordinate 75,112,137, forward strand.
CTGATTTATCAAATAAAAAACAGAAATTTGAAAGGGGGAAAAAAACCCACAAAATTATCCTGGGTCTAAGTTTACATTAGTCTGCTCTTGACGGGAAGATAACAACTTTCTCCAATTGTTATATTCACAAAAAATCATGTATATCTTCAGATATCAGTATATCACAATTCAGGGATGATTACTTTTTGTTATGAAGTCCAGGTTTAGGAGCAATATTCAAGATTATATTATTTTCAGGACCGGAAACAATTAAAGAAACCTTAGTTTGCTTTAATCTCAGAATTTAAAGTGTTTGTTTTCAACATGAAGTGCTTAAATAGAATGGAAGCAGGGGAAAGTGTTATATGAAGTGCTTAATTAGAATGGAAGCAGGGGAAAGTGTCAGTTCTTCTTTAAGTCTCATAACTTTACACATCATCTATAGATGAGATGCCCAATCTATACCTCCAATATAGACAACTCTAAACTACTGACTTGCGTGTCCTATTGCCTATTCACCATCTACTACTGAATGTCTAGTTGTCATTCCAAATTTCACACGTCCAACACTAATATCGGCCCCCAACCTATTTTTCTGTGGTTGTCCTAAGTTAATAAATGCAACTCCATCTTTCCAAGGGATAGGCTAAAAATGTTGGGGTGGTCTTTAACATCTCTCTTTCTCTTATATCCCACATCTAATCTATCAGAAAAATCTTACTGTTTTAATATTTCAAATATGAGCAAATCCCTTTACTTCTCACCACCTTTACTGCCACCACCTTGTTTAACACTACATCATCTCTCACCTAAATTAAGACTTTACGTGCCTCCTGTGTTTCTACCTACTTCTGTCCCTGCTCCCTCAGACTATTTTCAAAGAATAATAGGGCAATAGTTTAAAAATAAAAATGTAAATCAGATTGTATCTTTCTTCTGCTTATATAACTTCCTGTTTAAATAACTTCTTATCTCAGAACAATCATGGTGTTTATTTCTGACCCATCTTTTCCACTCTTACCATTGCTCACTGCAGCGATATTTCTCTTTCATCCCCTTAATCACCATGAGCACACTCCTATTGTATTTTTATACTCAATGTTCTCTCCAGCTAAATACTCAAGATATACTCATGGTTTGCCCTCTCAACTCCTTCAAATCTTTGTTCCAATGACCTCTTGTGTTCTGAAGAAAAAATTGACAGCACCTGTATTCTTGGTTTCAAAGGGGAAAAAAAAAACCACTTTATTGATATTATAAAAATCTCATAGAAACAGAAAGAAGGGAAATCTGCGCATAGATGAGGGCAATAGTAAGCAGTAAAGAAGAATAAGACAGAGTTATATCAAATCAGTACTGACAACAACCAACCTCATTAGCTGGGGAAGCCCCGTGGAGACAGCCAGGTTGGAGTCCTAATGGAGAGACCTGGGTGGATCATCCTCCCCTCAAGTGAGACTTCCAATGACCATCTTTGTAAGGGCTGTATTTATAGAGCAAATGACAGGGTTTGAGGTTAAACATTTGCTTGCCTATGTGCAGTTTGGAGCAAGCTGCTTTCCTATGTTGTCATGTCTTTACATATTCAAGGAGCCTGGGCTAGGTGTGCTTGCCTCCCCTCCAAGATTCCATTCTGGGGGGCCAGCCCAGCCCGGAGCCAAAGGGGATGCAAGGCAAAATTTAGAGCTTTTGGCGTCCAGACCAGAAGGGCCAATTCTGACCTGGAGGCCAGCTAATGTCAGCTAATCAGGCTCCCAAGGACACTTAAGCAGCACAAACAACATTCTTTAGCCTGCCTGGTACGAGCAGGTCAGGGAGGTTGGTTATGCAGGACAAATCACAGAAACCTCCATCCATACAACACACCTTCTCAGCAAGGCCCTTCTTGAGCAATATATTTAAAAATCACAAGCCATTTCCCCCATCCCTGCTATCCTCATCTTTCTTGCTCATTTTGCCCCACAACAGGCATTACCATTTGACATATCATTTTTAAATTTGTTTATTTTATATCTCCTCTTTCTGTTGCCCACACTGGAATGGAAGCTCCATTGAGGGCAGGGACTTTGATTTGTTCATGGCAGAATAGTACCTAGATTAGTACCTCGCATACTATAGAGTCTCAATAAATATTTATTAAATAAGTGAATACAATGAGGGGAGATTAGTCCTAACCTCAAATACTGTGAGCCTGTATTAATTCATAGGAAGGAGATTTTCTATTTGATTTATTTTGTCTTGCTTTATTGAATTGAACTGCCATGTGCAAGGAAATATGAAGAATACTTACAACAGTGATCTTCTCCCCCCAAATATCAATCTTAACTTTCTTACCACAGGCAAATTATTTATCTTTCACAAATCACAAAAACACTCAACCACCTCCCTCCTGCCCTTTCTCTACAAAACTTACAGAAACACAGAGCTCTCAATATTTTTGGCAGAGACCTAAAATGAATAATCAGATACAGAAGCGTATACTGCAGAGAAGAGCAAAAACCAGTGTCTGGGGGGTTTCTTCCCTCTTAGTGTTCTTTCATTTACTAACCCCCAACACACTAATTCTGAAGGGCATCATATTCCATCCCATTTAACATTGTGCTAAAAACTCTTTCTTTAGTTATGCATTGGGAACGTTCCTTAAGCACAGAAGGGTTGGAAATCCTGTGGTCCACCCTACCTGGTTCCTCTTAGCGTTTTGGGGACTCCGGTATTACAGGTGTGTGCTGCTCTGTGCTGTGCTGGAATTAGCAAAACGTGTCTATTTAATGGAGCGTTTGCCAGGCCATCTACCTAAAGGGGCCATAGTTCTGCTGTTGAAGGAATAAAGGAAATACCACGGAAAAATATTAGGGTTTATGTTGAGGCCAAGAATCCCTATGGTCTCGCCTGCCTGATTTAAACTTGTCTCAACAGAACTGCAGCAGCACTGATGCTATCATTCATGCTAAGGCTAAGGCTATATGGTGATTCAAAGGAAAATTTGTTCTGCTTGACCAAAAATTTTTTCCTAGGCTTTGTGGCAGCAGTTGGCTCCATTGGTGGTGGAGTTTCCAACTGTGAAGTCAAGGATCTGCCCAGGCAGTGAGTCAACTCTTGCTTATCTGGTGCTGTGGGGCAAGAGAAAGGGAGCAAAGTGTGCCACTGCCTTCCCCGGAAGGTAATTTCTTTTGCTGCATTAGAGTCTGCTCCACTTCCCGAAGGTGAGGAAAATCAAGCTCATTGATGTTCCTGCCCACAGTACCTTCTGTTATGCCCATGTGGTTAGCTGGCATCAAATGGCCTCCTAGAGAAAACAAAAGACTAAAGTGTTGTTCTGTTAATACTACCTCTCTTGTCTGTTTTATTTAACTTGTCAGGCTCTTTATTTTATCCTTGTTTATCATGCATGTGGATATATTTCCATTTATCTAAGAGAGATTTCAGGGTCATTAAGATTCATCTTTTGAAGGTCACAAACCTGCACTGTCAAATTTGAAGTTATGGAGGAGTCAGCCTTTAACCTTTCTAATAGATATTCCATAAAATCTATAATGGCACATAGTAGAGAGGACATGCTTTATTCAGCGGTATCTTTGAAAAGCAATAATCACTGCTAGTACTGTTGCTATTCCATCGTGAGAGATATTTTCTTATTAGTGAATAATTCTATCTAGTAACTTAAACATGGCTCATATTCAGAATAACTGATAAATTTTAAGTAAACGCTACGTAACATTTTGTAAAATATTTTGGTTCTAATCATATAATCTGAGTGTATGTTCATCAAAAATTAAAACAAAACAAAACAAAAGATATCACCATTCTCAGATGTGGATCCATCTATATTTCTACAAGCAATTAATACAGAAATTTAAAAAAATTGTATATATGAAAAGCAAATGCAACTGAACACCTAGTATCATTTTGGAAGCCAAAAAAGCCATATGTATGTGCTACTGAAATTAGAAAATTATATTTTAACCTCTAATGTATTTTTAAACATAGCTAACACATAAGAAACCAGATGGGTTTATTGTAGGTCCAGAACCTTTGGAATTAAACAGTGTGTGCAAAAAAGGAATGTAATCATGCAGAGACAGGTTTTTTTTTTCTTTAACCTTATTTAGTAATATTTAATTTCCAACAAATACAGATTGCCAGATGTTAACATCCTCTTACTGCAAAATGAGGATAAGAAATTTAATGCTGATAGTTTTGTGTTTATGACTGTTGCCCATAAATTACACACTGGTTGTGGTTGAGTATTTGTTTGCATTTTTCTTCCACTTGAAATTTATTTCAAATATGACAAACTGTCTAATTCCCTGTGAAATGGCATTAGTTGTTACCTTGAGAAATTACTTAGCTTCTTCAAATACCCTCTGGAATCTCTATAACTAAGTAAAGCTAGACTTTGGACATTAGAGTAGGAAAGAATCTGTAACTCTTCAAACATGTTGTCTTATTCCATTTTGGTCAAATCTAAACTAGGGAATTTTGAGACAGAAAGAGGGAGATATTTTTTAAGTTAATTATCAGAGTAACACTGTGTTTTATATAATTTAGATAAATAAAAAAATAATTTTATCATTAATTTGAGACAACAGTTTAAAACAAGAACTGACTTGGGGAGAAAAAAAATGAATATTCATCTTAGACAAAATCAAAACATAGTAAATTATTAGCCTGTAAATTTCTTAAATTGCAAAAATTTGTTATATTTTATGTGGAATTTCCTAATGAATAATAATTTTTTAAAGATTTTATTTATTTATTTGAGACAGAGAGAATGAGAGAGAGAGAGCACGAGAGGGGGGAGGGTCAGAGGGAGAAGCAGACTCCCCGCTGAGCAGGGAGCCCGATGCGGGACTCGATCCTGGGACTCCAGGATCATGACCTGAGCCGAAAGCAGTCGCTTAACCAACTGAGCCACCCAGGCGCCCCTCCTAATGAATAATATTAATTATAATATCACATATTATAAGACTTATCACCTTAATTAAACAACTGAATCAATAGCAACAAGTGCCCGCCTCTCTGAGTAGACCTTAGGAAAAGGCAAACTGGATATGAGATACTTCTGATGTCTCTTTTAGTCGTGGGAAGGATGGAACAATGGAGAACGGAGTTTTGTCTGAAAAGGGGAGTAGAGGGTTATTAGGTAGTGAAGACACTACTGAATTATTAATTACATAAATCATTTTTATTCTTTTTGATGAAGAATCTAAAAATCTTAAGTGATACTTATCTTTTTTTTTAAAGATTTTATTTATTTGTCAGAGAGAGAGAGCACAAGTAGGCAGAGACACAGATGGAGAGGGAGAAGCAGGCTCCCTGCTGAGCAAAGAGCTGGCTGTGGAGCTCTACCCCAGGACCCCGGGATCATGACCTGAGCCGAAGGCAGACACTTAAGCAACTGAGCCACCCAGGTACCCCTTAAGTGATATTTATCTTAATAAGGAAAGTTCAGCAATATAATTGTAAAATACAGCATGACAGCTTAAGAGAATGGATCTTAATATGTACCAGAATTAGACATATATGAAAGCATTTAGGGACAACAGTCCATATCACCCAGTATTCATTCAGAACCACTAGGAATAATGTAGAATAAGAGATGCATAGAATGATGCAATCTTACAGGATTGTAGGAGCTGGTAAAACAATCTCGGTTCAGCTGTTTCTTCTTAACCTGGTGTCAATGGTAAAGTCACTGGACAGGTAACTGGAAGGGAATGTTTGGGAGAGCGGTGACACCTGGAGACCGAAGGAACAAGCTGGAACTGTATACATCTCATTAGAATCCATGATGGCCTCCAGTGGTGCTCTTGCCTCACTCACACCAGGATTTGGAGAAGCTCAAGGAAAAAATCCCATGGGACCTCTGTTGTTGCCCAGATCAACAGGGTGAGTCAGCAGATCCACATAAACCTGCGTGATCAACTTTAATTTTCCAAGAATACACTTGGCCACTGCTTCACTTCTTCCTTTCAAATCTTGCACACTTTTGCCTTGTGGCAATCTTAACCAGAAACATTCAAAGAAGGGAATTATGAGAAACATAGTTCAGCTTAGTCAAATTGATACAATAGAAAGCCACCACACTGACAAATAGAAATCTCAACAAGAATTGCAACTCTCTAAATAAACTTTCACCTTAAAAGTCTCTCAGCTTCATCCTGCCCAATTCCTTTATTACAGACTTGGAATTTATTGTGAGGTTCCGATCATGATTCTGGATTCTAATTGTTTTTAGGGTCACTACTACCTTTCATTATAATGAGTTCAAAGGTCTTTATTGGCCCTTAGGGGTTCAGAACTACCAGGAAAGAAGGCTCAATACTTGTGTATTTTTTGAGTACAGTCTTAACTGAAAAGTCTCTTGCTTCCTGCCTCTTTTTCCAGAGAATCAAAATTCAAATGTATGATTTTGCTCATGTTTTTATAAGAAAAAGAATCAGGGAAGCCTATTTTTTAGATAGCACATATATTACCTTTAGCCTTTTGCCTTTCCTTTGGATATTTTCTTTTTTGTTTTGTTTTGTTTTGTTTTGTTTCCCTGTTGGTGCCTAATTATTTATTTCCTTCCACAAAGAAAAGAAAAAATAAGAAAAGCTAAAAACTACAGGATCTTTCTACAATGTAGCCGTCATTAATCAGATCTAACTATATCATACTTTTCTCTCATAAGGATCCAAATTTTTCTCCATTCCCAAGGAGACCAACAACCTTTAGCTTGGTGCAGTCCTTTCTCAGTTTCCAATAAGGACTCCACGGCAGGTCTACTATTTAAGCAAAACTCAAGTTTAGGTTGATTCACTGATTGAACTTGCATCTTTAACCTGTTATAGACTTCTAAAGAAATGAAACAAAGACAGGTTTGCCTCAGAAAGAATCAGTATAGGCAGAGAGAATGATACCTTCTTTCCTTCTCACTTTGTAGCAGCCAACACTCAGGGCTATAAATGAGGATTGTTCCACTGAGCAGCATGTGCCCAAGACAGCAGGTCTGTACCAAATGGGAAAGATGAGCTGACCCACTGCTCCCATTAGGGCCAAATGGCTTTCTACCAAGACACCATTATGGGTCAGCCAAGATTCTTTCCAAGGTCACTTCGTGCTATTGACACACTTGGAAAAGTGATTTGGAATAGTTAAATTTGCTCAGTCTACTCTCTCATTAAAAAGACAAGGTGGCGAAGGTGAATTCACATCAAGGTTATCAATGAAACTCATAATGAGACATGAAAATCCCACTTCTTTTCTCTAATAAGCAATTTGATCTGAGAGAACTCTGCAGTTAATATGAACTAAAAAATTATAGATCCTGTGAAACTCTTCCAAGGGAGCTAAACTGTATACCCTTTTGCCTCAAGAAATGTCTGCCGATGTTGTACCAGATACCCACAAGTGCGCAGCCATACTATAGAGGCTGAATCAGGTTAAAATGACAAGGAAAGTTTCATAGACTTTTTGTTTTAAAAGAATAGAAAAACCTGTACTAGTGGACAATTCAGAAATTAATTTCCTTCCTGTACTAATAGTTGATTCAAATATAATAGAAAAGTTTTATAGTAACTTTTGAAAATTAGAATTATATAGTAACTTTATACATTGTGGAAATAATTGATTTTTATGTCATTATTTTATGTGCATTACAAGGGAAGCCATTTTTCTAGGATCTTAATCTATTTTTCTTGAACCTTTAATCGAACATTTTTTTATTCTCAATATTTTTTTCTTTTATACATCTTTTTCCTCTCTTTTATGTGTCAATATTTCTTCATTCTATTTTGATAGCACTGTGGATGTATTTTACCTCTTAGAATATATTTTTTCTTTTTTTGCCAATACAGAAGGCATTCACTATTTTAGTACACTTCAAGGTCTGCTATTATATGGCAATTTCCTTTCCCTCCTGTTCCCTATTTCCAACATATACGACAGCCATTCTGGCACAGATATAAAATTAGTTTTGCTCAATGGATTTCTTGTCATGAATGTGCACAAAGCTTCATTTACCTTCCAATTAGATTTTTGTTTTCCTCTGGTGACTCATTTTGCTGCATCTGTGTTTATTCTCTAACCTGTGGATAAAGCATGTTTCTCTGGCTGAGAGCTGGCTGAGCATTTGCTGTTGGCTGCCATGTGTTAGTAATTCCTAAATGCAGTGCAGGAATACTCTGTCTACTGCATCAGATATTACTGCTCTTTATACATTTCCTATGTGGTAATCAGTTTAGATCCTGTTTGTTTATGTCAGGATTTGTTGTTGTTCCTGTTGACTTACTTAGTATATCACAGATGCTTTTGTTGTATTTCCAGGTAGTAAATAAATACAAGTCTTACTGATTCTGGTGATCTATGTCTGATATTTAGCTTTGGATGATGCTTTGCTCCTGTTTGAATGTTAAATGTAATCACAATGCTTTAAAATTTACTCTATACATTTGGGTCTTTCTCATGTAACAATGCAAACCCATTCCAGCCACAAGCATTTTCAGAAAGAGCTCACAGGCTATTGTTTACAAACATGTTTGTCATTCGTGAATTTGTACTCAAATGTATTTGAGCTTTTTTTCCTTCTAAATTACTGGATTATTTATTTTTACTATTTTTTAAAGATTTATTTATTTGAGAGAGAGAAAGAGAGAGAGAGGTACACGCAAGCCAGGGAAGGGGCTGAGGGAGAGAAACTCAAGCAGATTTCTTGCTGAGCACAGAGCCCCACTAGAGGCTGGATCCCATGACCCAAAGATCACAACCTGAGCTGAAATCAAGGTTCAGATGCTTTACCAACTGATCCACCCAAATTACTGTATTATTTAACCTATTTTATAAATTAGTAGAGTCTTTTTTTTAATGCTTCTTAAGAAATGGATCTTGCTTTTGAGTTTATTTGGTTAAGATGTGGGCTAAGTAGGAAGAAGGGAAATAAAAGTTTGCACAGGGAAAAGTTCCTGAATAATTTTGGGATTTGCTTAAATCTTACGTTCCTTGCATTTGGGAGAGGAAAGAGATTTCAAAGTAATTGGATTTAATTTTTGTATTTAGGCATAGATGGTTCCTAAACAAGACTTTTCACATACATAGAGGGAGACTTACTATCAATTCATACAGATTGTTTAACCAATAACTCTCTTTCTTGGCAAAGTTATTTGCTTCTGAAATGAAACAGCTGATCATTTTCCATTCCTTGAAAATACCTAAAAACAACTGTAGGGGAGGAAAATTGCTTCAACTGTGAAACTGGGGAATTAGTCCAGCCCCACTGTGACCCCTGTTCCAATTTCAAGGCCTATCCATTCTAGCATATGAATAATAATAATTTTTGAAATTCTACTATGTCAGAATCATGGTCCTTCCTTCTGTATCAGGTGATGTTAACCACTATCCTTAAAAGACTGAAAAAGTTCCCATAGGGTCTTAAATATTTACATCAGGGTCCTAGTGCTGCTATAGCAAAGTGTCACAAACTGAGTTGTTTAAAACATCAGAAATGTGTTTTCTCACAGTTCTGGAAGCTGGAATTTCAGAATCAAGGTATTGGCAGGACAATACTACTTCCAAAGTTTCTAGGAAGAGGATCCTTGCTTGCCTCTTCCAGCTTCTGGTAGTGCCAGGTATTCCTTAGTTTGTAGCAGCGTAACTCTTGTACCTGCCTCCATACTCATATGACCATGTTCCCTCTGGGTTTGTCTGTCTCTGTTTTCACATGATGTCCTTTTTTGTGTGCCTGTGTCTGTGTCCAAATTCTCCACTTCTTATAAGGGTACCAGTCATAGTGGATCAAGGGCCCACCATAGGCAAGTATAACCTCATCTTAACTAATGACATCTATAACAACTCTATTCCCAAATAGGTCACACTCTGAGCCACCGAGGGTTAGAATTTCAACATATTTGGGGGGCTAAAATTGAAATCATAGCAAATCGTAAGAAGTTGATTTCCTGCTAAGTTAACATGCTGGATAGGTAAACAGTTTGTATGCAGTCATTCAAGATCCAGATTTATAAAAGCTCTAACATCTTCAAAATGTGGTTTCTAGGATCATCCTAGAAGTTATGGCCATGTCAGATATCAGAAGTGATAAAGTGACATAGAGGACAAGAGGGAAAGAATTTTATAAGCCAGATGTGGAAATGGCACCTTTAACTCCTGCTCATATTCCATTGACTAGAATGATGAAGAAGCCTGGCAAATGTGGTCTAGCTGTATGTACTGGAGCAAAAGAACAATATGCATTTTTCTGAGCAAAAAGGAATTTCTGCCAGTCCTCTATACAAGGGCACTCTAGGGCATTTTATGAGAGAATGTGGATGTTTTCCTATATGATTGGAGTTACCATACTTTCTGATTTCTATAGGACTACCTCGGTTTATGCCTGTTATCTCAGAAAAAATATTAATTGCATTTCCTCTCCCTCTCAAAAGTGAACTGATTTGGATAATAATTTATATGGTCATCCTACCAATGAGAATAACATCCCAAGGGTAAGGGACGGCACAGGGGAGAATCCCCAGTACACACCTTTTTTGTAAAAGAATATATTAACTTGCTGGGCTCCTCAGGAAAAACATTTTATTTAATATGTTTCCAATTCTACCAAAATGATTCTTGACAAGAATCTGGATCATATGTCTTTAGGCTCCCCATAAACTAGAAGGACTGAAACGGTGTTTAAGACATTTTAATAAAGTTTAAGTGTATACCTGTCTAGAAAATGCGCCCTTTAAAAATGTAATTTCTAACTGATTTGAGAAAAATAGATTTGGAGGCATCTATATGATAGTCTTATCTGCACTCAAAATAAATGTGCCCATAGCTTGGGCACATTCCAAATGAAAGTTATTGATGAGTGATCATTGTAATGAATATATAATCCAGGGAAGGGTTGCCTAACGGAGATCTGGTGCCAGGTCTCTGAACTATTATAATTCTACTTATCTGAGTTGAATGTAGCTTTACTTTGCTTGTAAAAGCACATGTTAAAATATTCTTAAGATTGTCCTTGAGATTTCTTCACTCTTCTTGGAATTCCTCATCATAATGAAATGTTCCATTCGCTGTACGTACTAGATTTAAGAAACAAAGTACCCTCTCATTTTTTAAATTAGTTAAAATATAAAGAAAAAAATATAAAGAGAACTCGAACTCAAAAGAACTCATTTATCTTTTGCTACACCTCTATGGAATGTTTCCACAGCTCCATTGCCAATCCCTTGGTATAAAAGAACTCAGAAATCCTCAAATTTGAACTTTAATTCTCTTGTAGATAATTCAGGGAAGCCTGCTAAAATCCTTATAATGGGTAATAAGATTTAACTTAGCTTTTATAGAAGAGTCGGTTAAAGTAATCAAGTCTATATATACACTCGTGCCTTTTATAAGTAGCAATTCACAAAAGAATTCAAGTCTATATGTGAAAGGTATGATTGGGAATATGTTTCCCATTAAACATTTTACCAAGGTTAATGTATTTTTTTTTTTAATCACAATCTTCTTTCTCAGAGGTTACTTGCGAAGGTTTATAGTCATCACACATTCTTGCCAGTATCTGTCAACCCACAATGAAATACAGCTGAAAAGCCTTTGGACTATTCACTGGCCACAAACAGAAATTTTTTGAATGTCCTTCTGAGTCCTATACAAGTCTCCTGTCGTATTATGCTGGAAGAAAAAATCTTACTCCAATCTTATTATTGCCTGAAAATTCAAAATAGTTTGACTATTCTTGATAGTTAGCTATGAAAATGGAGACAGTATTTCGCACACTATTAACAATGCTGTCAGTGGTTTCAAATGTAACACACTCAAAAATAACTCTTCAATTACAATCATAAATATATTATCCACTTAATATCCTATAAATTTGGAATAAAAATATGCTCAATACACATGTCACAGTTTTTCCTTTAGAAAGCATTTAGACAAATTCTTGATTACAAAATGAGGAAAGGAAGGAAGGAAAAGGGGAGAGAAAACATGATTAATTGATTGTAACTCTATGTTTTATACTTTTGCTTGTAGCACTGTGAAGAAAGCTAGAATATTACACCAGAAAAAATGAATTTATATCAATAATTTGGCTGACATGTGCTTTATATCTACTGTAACAGCAATTAACATTTCTTCCAGTGGCATAATTTTCAAGAGTTTTTGAGTCACTGAGATGGATAATTAGTATTTGATATTAATAGAGATATTTATAATCCAGATATTAATAATTACGATAGTCACTTATTTAATAATCACTTCATTCTGCACAAGTCTCCAGATTTCTGAGCACATACTTTGGAAGACTACTTTAGAAAATAAATTTCTCATTTTTAGTAGCTTAACTCTCACTGAGGTGCAATTTTTTTTCCTAAGGATGTAAATAAAATCAATTAAGATGTGCAGAATGAGTAATGTGTATGATCTGAGTTCCAATGAAGCACGAAAATAAAGCAATATTGGACATTTGTTTGATAAATGTCTCACAAGCAGATTTTAGATGTTTTATACTTTATGAAAGAAAACACATTAGTTGAGGAGTTAAAAAAAGTAAAAAAAAAAAGTCTGTTTACAAGACTTTAAGGAAGAAAAAGTATCACCTTCTAAACCTTCTTTTCAAATTCTCTGAGTATGAATCGCTTTTGGATTTTGGACACCAAGATCTCATGAGCAAAATTGGTTATAAATTTCATCTTATTTTTGTTGTTTTTCAATTGTGCTACAAAAAATATTTTCAATCTCCTCTCCAGTTAGTCCTGCCTAAATCTACCATTCCTTTATCTAGTCTGCCTAATAAAAACAAAATCATTAATATAGATGCCAAATAATGGCATTCATATTTTTTTCATTTAATTTAATTTTATTTATCTTTTGATCTCCTTCATTTTTAACTACTCAGCCTTAGTCAATACTAAAATTGTGTTGTCTTCCTTGATTGGGAAGCTGTTTGTTATTATAGTATTATTGGTGTTGTGATGACAGTGATACAGCTAATATTGGTTAAGCATCATTATTGTCCAGGCACTGTGCTGGGTGCAGAGATGTGTGGAGAAAAGATTTCAGGCTTTCTTAGTCAGGTAGACTTGGATTCCTCAGTCAGCTCCTTCATTTACTTCATTTGCGTGTGCTCTGAATGAGTCCCTAAGGTTTTTTGAGACTGTTTTCTCTGAACCTCAGTTTCCTTATCTTTATCATCTTTAAAATTTCATATAGATTTGAATGTCTGAAGAATAAACGAAATATCATACTTGAAGTGTTGTGCAGAAAGGAAACACTCGCAAGTATTCATTCCAGTCCATTCTTGCTTTCTGCTCTTATGCATTTCATTCACTTCTTTTCATGATTACATTGCAGAGGTTTATAGATTTTCTCACTATCTACTCATTATATTTTTATAAGATCTCATGAAGAACCAGAGGATGTTCATTCAATTTCAAGGACTTTACTATCACATAAATGTCTACATTTTCTCCTGAATTGCTGCTACTGTGCTTCTGTGGTTTATATTCAATGTATTTTGTCTTTTTTTTTTTTTTAATTTTGTGCTTCCCAGATTCCATTTGCTGTTTTGTAGGCTTTTTGTCTGTACTCTGGATTACTCTGAATTTTTTTTTTTCAGTACTCATTCTCTACTTATTCATGTTTCAGGTCATCTGAAGTTTTAGAGGAAACTCCTGTGGCTTCCTCCTCCCTCTCTCCTATAAATGCTCTTGTGTTCTACTGATTTCCCTGACCACACAGGAAATATATTTTGACCTTTTCCTAGTTCTTTCTGTGGCATTCAAGTTGTAGTTACTTTTTTAGAACATTTTTTTCTTGGAACAATATGGTAAACATTTGGAAACATTGTACAATGTTCTTAAGCACTACATGAGTATGAAGTATTATACAACTAAGACCATCTTGGTATATATTTTCGCTGTCACAAACATCTGATGTAAACACCTCTGAAGCTAAACTTTTGTCATATTTAAGAATGCTGCTTATCAGTTGAAAAAGGATGCCTACCTAATTTTTATGTTTTTCAAATATGATTTTTCTAGTTTGTTCTTTTTATCCTTGGTTATTTTGCTTTTGCTATTTCTGTAACTCGTTTTAATTAATGTACCAAAGTTGGAAATGGTTTTTGTCCAAGCTTATCAACTGTTTCGTTATTTTATAACCTTAGAATATTGGGACTATTTTCCTCACTTACGATTATGTAAGTATTCATCAAGAATATAATTTTTTAGTAATATCATGGTTCCATTTTTTTAATTATTTAAATGTTTAATCTACCTAGGATTTATTTTGCTGTATAGAATTAAGCGGAGTCCTGCCTTTCTATGTATCAATAAAGATAGCACTTACTATCTTTAATTTTCACACTGATTTCAAGTGCAGCTTTTAACAAATGGTGTGTGTTTGTACATGCACATACACATTTGTATTCATATAAATATATATCTGCTTTCAGAATTTCTATGTTCTGTTTCTCCATTTCTTCTTGTGCCAACTTTATATCATTTAATTGTCATAGTTTTATCATTGTGTGTGTGTATATATGGCACATGTCTCACCTCATTACTATTCATTCTCAAATTTGTCTTCATTATTTTCTTCTTGTTTTTCATCTTTGAGATAAACAGTTAAATGAAAAAATTGAAAAGGTTTTCATTTAGCTATTATATTTGAGAAAATTGATATTTTTACAACATAAGATTATGCCATATCTTCTGATTTCTTCCAGTTCTCAGATCGAGTTTTTCTTCATATAGTGTTTTTATAAGTTATTTCTATTTCTTTTTTGGTATGATGTCTTTTAAAATTTTTTTTCTTAATATTTAATTGTTATTATATACTATCTACAGACCTGTGAATATATGCGAGTGTTTTACAGGTATCAGGAGTCTGAATCCAGAGTCAAACTCTTAACAGCTATAATAAAACTTACGTTGGCTTTCTTCACTCTTGTATAGCTCTACAGCACTGTAGACCAGCTGTCTCTAAACAGCAAAAATTTAACCAGCAACAGTTTTCACTACTATTTCAACTCAAAAACACAAAAGCAGGAGCAAAAAACAAACAAACAAAAAGCCTAAGCATAGTTTCTAGATGTATGAACAAGTTACTGCCTCAGATTTTTCATCTAGAAAGGGGCTTTTAAAAAGTACATAACTCTCAGCATTTTGTTGTGAAGATTAAAAGGACTTTTTCTTTTTTTGATGATGTGGGACAATATTGTAAAGTCTTTTTGGGACCCAAATATTCTCCAGAAAATGGTTTCCAGAAAACACTGAGTAACTTGGGAGCTATAAATAATTTATTTGAGGCAGCAGTTGACTTTCTTATTGGCAGGAGTCATTTGTCTGTTTTAATGCAATGAGTGGGTTTTCCTTGGATAATATAATGATTTATTCTGGAGGTGAGCTTGTTGTTAAAAGTGAATCAGGTGGAAAACTTAAAGTACTTGAAGAATTTGTGTTCTATTGGTGTGTTTTTGATATCTGTGGGTTTGAATATTTCCTGCTGTGATGTTCTGGGACAATGGTTGTGACAGAAATCTGTACTTGCCCTCATTCACCCCATCAAAAGAAACACTGGCCCAAGCAAAATAGGACAGTTGCCTTGAGCGCACCCTAGTCATGGGTTCCTGTCTCCAAAGCTGCTATTCTCCTCTCAGACCAACTACACTTCCTGGGACATGTATTGCCACAGACAAAAACATGCCACCCTAGAGCACCCTAGAGCAGATAAATTACTCTGGTTCTGCTGTTTTCTTCCGCCAGCCCGGCTAAGGCTAGTAGGGGAATTGAATGGAGATTCGGTGACCACAAAACTTGCATGAGTGCAGTCCTACCATTGACTACGAGGCAGTGTTTTTTTGTTTTTTGTTTTGTCTTGTTTTGGCATCGACCAGCAACATTCAAGGGGGTTTGTAGGTGGTAAGTAGTGCGAGGAAGTGAATTCAGGTGCTTAAGATAGCGGCAAGCAAAATCTAAGGACTGCAGCTCTAAACCCCACAGTGCATTCATTAATGTGCAGCTGAGTTGAGAAAGCTATGGTAGACTTGGTATCAGGAAGCATATACGGTGGCATGGCAATAACTGTTAATCTTGTCACTGGTATCTTCATTAATATTTTTAGGAAAGCCATAGGCCATTTACATTGTCTATTGAATTGTCCATTTGAATTAATTAAATGTTTTATTTCAAAAGGTAGAAATCCAACTCTCATGACCTCCAGTCCAAAATTCCTGGAGAATGGGATCAGTAGCAGCTTTAGTAAGATGTAATGTATTATGTCCAGATGAGAAAGATCCTAAATCAACCTAGTAGTTGTTATCATAACCATATTCTATAGGCTTTTAAAATTTATATATGTAATTTATACACATAATGTATGAACAATATATTTATTATTTTCAGATGTTTTTACACATTTTTACTTGCAGCTGTTTGGGCAACTCATACATGTAGATATGGAGAGTTCTCAATAGCATTATCAGATAAAATGAAATTGTAGATTCAATTTTCTTTTTGAAGGGAAAGATATTTAGAAGCATAGCTTTCTAAAATTCTTAAGTCATTTAAAAATAATTACTTGTCATTTCAAATTTTATTGGATTTCTGTCAGAGATTTTGTCTACAGTATCAATTTCTGAAAATGTATTGAGATATTGTGGCAGGATTAATTAGTTTCCAGTGTTCCATCTACAGACATACATATTTTTAAAAATTGTTAATTTATATTTTTAATGTAAATTATCCTTTTATCTTCTCCCTTTGAAGGAAGTGTCACCATTTTTAACCTGATACCATCTGCTTTAAATGGCCATTCACTAACTTACACAGAAAATGGCCATTATAAGCTGTATTACTTGCACTTCATGACAACTAAACCTATAAGCTTTTTGTGCTTGTATAAAAGGTAATAATAATAATAAATGGCTATAAGTTTTGAGTCTTAAAAATTCGTCAGACATTTTGTTAACCCCCACACATATTTCTTCTAACAACAGTTTGAAGTCCATATATATAATCACCATTTCACAAGTGGGGTAACCACAATTTATAGAAATTAAGTAACTACTAAGTACCAGATCCTTTATTGGAAATTAGTCTGACAATAAATTCCATAATCCTATCCATAATAAAAATATAATTTAATGTCAACAAGTAAAATATAACCATAATCGAGTAGTAAAACTCAGTATTATGAGTAATAATGTACACTAGTTCTATAATTTTAACCAGGATGTTTATATTCATCCCCTGTCTAGAAATACAGCTTGTGGCTCAGAAAACAAAAAAGAAAACCATATAGTAGCTAATTCTAAATTCTGTCTTTTCCAAAAATGAAACTAGAAAATTGAAAATAGATTTGCCCAGGGGAAAATACTGTTGATATCCTGGTCTAATTTTAGTATTTTTTTCACCACAAGTTTTTTGTCACTATGAAGTCTAAAATTACAAATCCTGGGGTGAAGAATTCCAATTCCTCAAGAATATGCCTGTTTTCCTCAAATAGTTTTCCAGTTGGTGGTCTTTGAAAAATCACTGTAAATTATTCAATATTATATGATTTAATATTTCAGTGATTTTGTGATTTAATATTTTGAGCAGTTAAAAGTAATGGATAGTAGTTAATTAATAAACTGTCAAAGTGCTTTTAGACAGATACTGACATTCTAAAGTTGGCTGTCCAGTTATAAATAATGCTTGTCTAGTTCACACTTTCTATGCTACCCTGCATTTTTTCTTTCTATCTCTACTTTTTCTCTCTTGCTCTCATTCTTCCTTTTACTTCTTCTCCTTCTATTCTTCCTTAATTGGAATTCTAAGGAAATGAAGTATATAGTTACAGTTTGATGTCATCACTGAGTAGAGTGTTATGTCTTCTATCACTTATTTTAAAAAAATTAAGTGGAAGTTGGTACTTCTCTTTACAAAAGGAATTCAAAAAAAAGAGGTATCAATAGATGGCATTTTCTGAAAAACACTGGTTTTCTGCAACTCTAAATCTAGCCCTCATCTATATCAATGAATAAGTCATTAATACTCATTTTCTTGGGGCGCCTGGGTGGCTCAGCTGGTTAAGCGACTGCCTTCGGCTCAGGTCATGATCCTGGAGTCCCGGGATCGAGTCCCACATCGGGGGGGGTCCCTGCTCAGCGGGGAGTCTGCTTCTCCCTCTGACCCTCTTCCCTCTCATGCTCTCTATCTCTCATTCTCTCCCTGTCAAATAAATAAATAAAATCTTAAAAAAAATTAAAAAAAAATACTCATTTTCTTATACCCTCCCTTTTTGTATTTTAAGTCTATTTTGATGCAAATTCATTCTATCTTGACTCAATTTTAGCAAAAAATTTTTGTGCTCTTCAGAATTCTTCCAACTGTTTCTCCTGGGCTGTAGATGAAAATCATGTATTTTCACCATTATACCATTATAGTCATCAAATTCTTTTCCTTTATGTATAGATCATTTCCAGCTTGACATCAGTAACTGCTGAAAAGGAGTACAACATACAAAATTTCTTTCTATAAGGCTTCGATTGGTGATACAATTGCTTCCCTGTTTCAAGACCTTTATGATTCCAGGTTTGCTCCTCTTCTTTTCCTATATCACTGAAAGGTATCTTTCCTTGTAAAAATTGTTTACAATTAGCCTCAGGAGATGCTCTAATAATTTTTAATACTAAAGGTACTGCCTGTAGACATTGTTACATAGGTAACAAAGTACAAGGTAAGCTTCCATTGTTATATGGAAAAATATTTCTTTTTACTCTCCTTTATCTTTTTTCCCTCAAATGCACTACAAATTTCCTTTATATCACATCATGATAGAGAAGCTTCTTTAATGCAGTTGATGGAATGAAAATAAAAATCTTATGTCTGAAGATAGCTTTTGCCTAAATTCAGCTAAGATAGTAATTATTAAATAATACTTTAGAGATTTTAAATTAGAATATTTTAATACATATACTTCTATTTTATTTTGTCATTGTAACTGCATTGGTCATTTCAGACATCATAGTAAAACTTTAAAATTACAGAACTTTTGAAACATTTTCTTATAAACTTTTAATAGTATGTCTTTATTGTAATGCTGTTTCCACACCCAGAAATTCTGCCTATATTTTTTTTAAGATTTTATTTATTTATTTGAGAGAGAGAGAGAGAAAGTGTGCAAGCATAAGCTGGGGGAGGGGCAGAGGGAGAGGGAGAAGCAGACTCCCAGCTGAGTGGGAGCTGAACACAGAGCTAGATCCTAGGACCCTGGGATCACTACCTAAGCCAAATTCAGATGCTTAACGGACTGAGCCGTTATATAAATATAAAATTATATTCAGGTACCCCAGAAATTCTGCCTTTTAGATATGATTTTATATTTTTAACCAAAGCTTAATCCAGGCATAACATGGAAACCTATATGAATGCTATTTAAGTTTAAAAATTAGTTGAATAACTTTATTAGATATATCACTAAAATTCCAAGATAAAGATATATAAGGTGATTTTTTTTAACTTACTTATTTCTACTTTTTTCTGATGGAATTGTTTTTATTGGCTAATACGTCAAGTTATTCAGTAAAATAGAAATATATATATATTTATATAACATATATATTACATAAAGCTGTGAACCTCAATTTTCTTTCTACAATACATATTTTTATTTGTGTGCTACTACATAGGGAAGATAAATTTCAGATTAAGCATAATTCCTTGCTCACTACTTGTAACTTTATCCTTTTCTGCTAACTGAATTGTAACATACCAGAGTATATGATTATGCATACCCATTGGAGTTGTCCTAGGATATCATATAAATCTTTTGGGGGCATTAAAGTCACTCAATTACTTATTCTAAAGCTCTTTCAGAACTAAATCCCTTCCCCACAATCAACTGAACAGGTTATTGGACACCAGTTGAAAATCCCCTACAAAATTGAACAAATTGGAGCTATTTGTGGTTTTTGTTTGCTGATATTCAGATTGGTAGTGGTAGATGTCTTTCAGGAATTCATTGAAGTGGCAGTGTACCATGGCAGAAATAGATTGCTCATTTGCTTGATGGATGGGCATAGAAAAGCAAGCAGTGTATGGAAGATTTCCCCAAAGGTCAATGCTTCTTATGGCCATGGAGTGTGAATGGTGGAATCACTTTAAGTGACTTGGCTGCAAAATTGGAAGCAATAATAGCTAATGCTGGGCAAGAGATTCAGAGATGCCATTCATTGTCTGCTTCTGCTCTCTTAACCAAGAAAGAACCCACTGCACCAAATTTACATTTCTGTAATTTAAATCTACATTTCTATAATGACAATATGGCATATATTAAGTCTCCTCAAAAGTGCAAAGTTTTCTATTAAATGTCTAATAATGAATATCTCCATACCATAATGATAGTTTGATGTTCTCCTATTTAGTTTGGCTTCATGCTGAAAGCTTTCAAGTCTTTTTTTATGAAAGTTCTGGCACAAATCTATAATGATTCTGAGTTACTGACCTTAAGCAAACAATGTTATTCATGAGAGCAATTTAATGTACTAGTCATAGTAGTGATATCACTTGGCTCAGGTGTGTTTGCTTGGAATATGCAGACTCCACTTTGGATTCAAACAAACTGATTATAATATAGATCTGCTCTATCAGATCATAGTTACTCAGGAACTATGGCAATGTGTGCTTTATACTGCATAAATGGAATTATCAGTTTATCATTATATCTGTCTCTTTTAAATTTGAAATATTAGAGAGAAAAACTCTGTCTCATCTTCTCACCCAATTCTAGTCAACATTTGATTCAGCAGTCTTAGATCTCTTGGGATGAGAAGATTTTAAAACTTTATTAATTATACAAAATAATTTATAATATTTCAATTAGTTGATTTTCCCAAAAGCATCTAAAATTCTACCCTATTACATAACCTTCCCTTTTTCTGCTGATGAGTTTAGTCAAAACATTTCTATCACCACCCTCTAAAAATGAATCATTGCTTAGTATTTGCCCTGAAGCAATTTGTGCACACCTCATAATACCATATATTTTATTGAATAGATGGTCCTTGGATTTCCTAGTACTCAAATTATGCATATGCATACATTTTAGGCACTAAAGTACTGGAAATCTATTGGTATAATTTTAGTTAGTTAGATCTTATACATGACAGCTCTGTGTATTTGAGAGTAGGAAACACACTGATAGTTAACTTTATTCACAGTTAATGTATTCCAATCAGTCTAGTAATAGAAGTCTGTAATACCTCACATACATGTATCAATAAGAGATGATGATACTAGATTTTATACTTTATTAAATAATAGAGTATTTAAGAAAATAGTGTCCTATAAAGAGAAAAAACACGGTTCTTTAAAAATGTACTTGGTGAGGAAATGGAACAAAGATCTCTTTTGAATACCTATAAATTTTAAGAGAAAGTGTACTGGGCATAAGAAAATTAATGCTGTTTACTTTAAGGTAGTGTGTGTGTGTGTGTGTGTGTGTGTGTGTGCGCGCGCGCGCAGGCGCGCGCGCACGCGCGCATGTGCACACCCTGCCTGACTCCCTGAAAAATTAACCAGGTTCATACCCATTATTATGTAGATAGTTTATTGTTGAATTTAAAATCCACTTGTTGAAATACAAAGAGACATATTTTTATTTTGTGTTTTACTGCAAACTATCCTGTGGAACTCCAACTTACAAAACTATAAGTCTAATGTGTGAAACCAGTGAAGTCTAAATTGTCAGATAGTATTATATACAGGCTGGAGAATTCAAATCAAATTAAGGTAAATGTAAACTCTTGAATGGAGAGGAAAGAGCCTTCAATATCTTTGTAGTCTTCTGTACCTGAAATATTTATTATATTATTATTATGTGTTATAAGCTATAAGTTATAATGCTTATGTTAATAAGCATTAATAAATATTTCAGGAACAGATTTCATTTAGGATAAAATTATGTGTTTTTTCTTCATAATAGACCATGAAATAATAAAACTACATGGAAAGTTTAGAACAATTAGCTGAATATGCCATAAAAACAAACTCTATTTGAAGAAGTATTGAGTAACATTTATACCCTTGGTATATATATATTTCATACAGGAAATGGGATCACAGATCTCTGCTCCAATTCATTTTCTCAAAAAGGAAATAAGTCCATATCCTCTTGACCTGAGAGGTCAAGACCTGATCTTATCTACTAGCTATTGTCCCAAATATATATTCTCTATTTCTTTTTGGTCTTGATGAATTATTGTATAGCATGAAGACAAACACTGATTAATTCTTTTAAGAAGACTTTCTCAAAAATCTTCCCAATGCCATGTCTATAACATTCCTGTTACATAACTGTAAAATGAGCAATGTCCACCTGTGCTATTTTTTAAAGGCATGCAGAATGGCAGGGGATGAATTAGACGAAATCCTTTTGAATCATTTAACTACTTCAGAACTCAGGTCTATGAGTGATAGAAGGCCAATTCCAATTAGTACCTAACACAGACTTCTGAATCTTTTCGGCTGACTTACCCATAAAGGAGAGTAGTTAAAGGGAAATAATGGGCCAGATTTTCACCACTGAAAGAGAAAAAGAGAGTGCCTTGTATCTGGGCCAAGCATTTGCTTTGAGACTGTTGGTAACTTGCCACTCCATAAGGTGGGAAAAGTAATCCCTGCCAAGAAATGGTCAAAGCATTATGTTACAAACCTCCCACTGGAAAGAGCTAGAATCAATGAGAGATTGGCCTTAGGGCTAAGGATTATTCTCAACCTTCATATTCATACAACTCAACTATACAGAACCCTTCTTTATTTAGCTCTGTATGACATTAAACATAGATCTTGAAAACTTTAATCTTTAGGCATGACAGGAAGGGGCAGTCAAATAAACATTCAGCCCAACTAAAGTATTTGACAGAGTCAGAGACTTCATAGTCAGCAGGCAAGTTGCTCTGCCAAAAATCAAATGAATCAAAGAACTTGCCAAGGAACCAGCTAGTGAGAAGGGAGTGTGCAGGCAGCCATCACAGAGCCCAAGTCTGCTCCTAGAAAATCTGTTCAAGAGCTTGGCATCTGAGGATTAGCCTGGCAGCTGCCAAGTGTTTGGCCACAGCTGTTCATTTGGGGGGATAAGCTGAAGTACACAAGAGTGAAAGGGAAAAGTGGTCAAAAACGCAGCAATGCCAAATAGGTCTGAATGCAAAGTGATTTGTTTTCTTGCTGTTGTAATATTCAACCACTTCTGAGCGGAGGTTAGGCTTTTCTGAGTTGTTATGATGCACCACTGGAAAATGATAAGCCAATGCATATAACTGAAGTAAATTCTGCAATGCTTGTTGAAAATATAATTCTTGATGTTTTGGCAAATCCAAAAATGTGTACCAGGCAAAGATAGTTTGAGTATGGCCTTTCTAGTCTTCCCGCCATAAAGGCACCAGCTGACTTAATGCCAACCTATAACAATCCAAGGACCCCCTCACATGTGTTGCTTGCATTTTGCCTCCTAGATTAAGCTCCAAAAGATAAACCTTTTCTCTTATGTCATCCATTTCCTCAATTCTAATCTTTCATAAACTTCATTGTCACACATCTATTTCCTGCTCCAAAATTGTTACAAAAGTAAAGTATAATATCATTATTGTTAAGGGGCTTATATTAGCAAAACCATAGGCTATTTCTAGGTCAAGGTAACACCTTTGAGTTTTAGGGGTAAATATAATAAAGTATGTAGTTATTAAAAGTAGAAGAGTCACCTTTCTAATGTCTAAAACAATGAAGAGCAAAATCAAGCTTCTTTTGAAAACCCTTAACAATATGTGAGAGCTTAAAATGTGTAGCAGCTTTTATCAGATTCTACTGCCAGACATTCCTTCATTAGATACCATGTAGTCTGTTAATAATCTGAGTACTTTGGAGACTTTAACGCTTGGGATTCTTCTCTTAAAATGTGGTGAAGGTAACTACTTAACTAAGGAGTTCAGGAATATCTGAGCTAACAATAGGAAGATGAGATCCAAAGGCAGATATTTATATCAAGAACTGCCCACATGGACCATTCACAAGTAGCATAATCAGAAACCTTCCCATAACGTCTTGGGAAGAGAGTTACTCTTTTCTTTATAATGTTGTTTGTATTTGAGTTAATACTTAAGGTCAGTGTTTATTTTTAATAGAAGTACATTTAATCAATGCCTGCTTGTGTCCATAATTTTTTAAACTATCCAAAAATCATCCAGTTAGATGCTTGCTCTTTTGGCTATTGTCAAAGGCAAGCTTACTTCTGAAGAATTGAAAATTTAAGTGGATGCAGTATTTGGAGAAGTTTAGATTGTCTAGAATGAGGAAGGGAGACCAAGCCCATGGGAAGCTTAAAATAATTGCAGTCTTCATCTCTTCAGTTCAAAAAACTAATAAAAAAAACTATGTACCCAGAATGCATCAAGCACTAGGAATACCAAAACAGATAAGGAACTTCCCTTCCATGGTATAATAAGTACCATTTCTGTTATAATTACAGTAATAAGAAGAACTCTGCACAGATGAAAAGAAGAAAATTATAAAGGAACAAAATTTTCTCCTTGTAAAGAAAACTCTTAGGATTTGCCCTCAACAACTTTCCTATATATCACAGAGCAGTGTTAGCTATAGTCATCATCTTGTACATTACATCCCTAGTACTTATTTTTCTTAAACAGGAAGTTTGAACCTTTTGACCAGTTTCCTCCAATTTCCCCTTTTCCCCAACTCCCCCCTCTGGTAAACACAAGCTTGATCTATTTTTCTATGAATTTAGACGAATATCTTTGGTTTTTTTGTTTGTTGGTTGGTTTTGTTTTTAAGATTTCACATATAAGTGAAATCACACAGTATTCATCTTTTGATGTCTGACTTATTTCACTTAGCATAATGCCTTCAAGATCCTTCCTTCCATGTCATTATAAATGGTAGGATTTACTTGTTTCTTATGGCTGAATATATGCCACAACTTCTTTATCCATTCATCCAGTGATGAACAATTAGGTTGTTTCCATATCTTTGCTATTGTAAATAATGCTGCTATAAACATGGGGGTGTAGATATCTTTTCGAGTTAGTGTTTACATTTCCTTTGGATATAGTCCCAGAAGTAGAATTGCTGAATCATATGGTAGTTCTATTTTTAATATTTTGAGGATCCTCCATACTGTTTTCCATAGTGGCTATACCAATTTGCAATTGCACCAACATTGCACAAGGGTTTCACTTTTCCACCTCCACACCAGAATTTGTTCTCTTTGTCTTTTGGATGATGGCCATTCTAACATGTCAGTTTGATATCTCATTGTCAGTTTGATTTGCATTTCCCTAATGACGAATGATGTTGATCATCTTTTCCTGTACCTATTAGTTTTTCATGTATCTTCTTTGGAGAAACTTTTATTCAGATCCTTTGTTCATTTTTTAGTGTGGTTTTTGTTTGTTTGTTTGTTTTGGCTTGGCATTTTGTGCTCTTGACTTGTATGAGATCTTTATATATTTTGAATATTAACCCCTTACCAGCTACATCATTTGCAAATATTTTTTTCAGGTTGTCTTTTCACTTTGTTGATGGTTTCTGTTGCTGTGCAAACCTTTTTTTTTTTTTTTAGTTTGATGTAGTCCCACTTGTTTATTTTGGTTTTCTTGCTTGCGCTTTAGATGTCATTTCTAAAAATGCATTACCAAATCCATGTCAGGGAGCTTTATTCCTATTTTATTATAGGGCTTTCATGTTTTCAGGTCTTACATATTTAAGTCTTTTTCAAGACAAGTTAATTTTCAACTGTTTTCAAGTTTCAAGTTAATTTTTGTGAGTGTTATAAGATATGGGTCCAGTTTTATTCTTTTACATATAAATATCCAATTATCCTAGCACCATTATTGAAGGGATTACCTTTTCTACATCCTATGTCACCATCTTGGTGATGTCATTCTTGCAAAGCATTTTTTCGTGTGGTATCCCATTTGATGCTCATAGATATCCAGCAATGTGGATATTATTTCCATTTATTCTGACATCAAATTCTATAAATCTATTTTATTGATGAACATGCATTATAAATTTTTTTTAAGATTTTATTTATTTTTTGACACAGAAAGACACAGAGAGAGAGGGAACACAGGTAGAGGGAGTGGGAGAGGGAGAAGCAGTCTTCCCGCGGAGCAGGGAGCCCGACACAGGGCTCGATCCCAGGACCCTGGGATCATGACCTGAGCCGAAGGCAGATGCTTAATGACTGAGCCACCCAGGCGCCCCATGCATTATAAATTTTATTCAGCCTTAATACAATAGTAGCATAGAAAAAGGGCTTTTATGGTGGTAATTTAGATGTCTTGTTCTCAATTTGGTTGTAATTCTGCATCTAAAAGTATTTCTTTTGATGTCACATTAATGTTCAGATCTCAATTTATTCAACATTTTAAAAGCAGCAATATTTGGGAAAATTTTTTTCTATGATATTCTTTTTTTCTCTTTCTTTGTCTCTCTTCTTCCTCAACTTCTCACTTTCTCTATCACTCTCTCTTCCCCCTCCCTCATCCCTTCCCTTTTTCTCCCTATCATTTTTTTTAATCAAGCATTTGACATTTACTTAAGTACTCTGAAATATTCATCTGTTGGGGGGAGATTAGAAGTAGTTACAGAACTGGGGCACCTGGGTGCCTCAGTCATTTAAACATCTGACTCTTGATTTAGGCTCAGGTCATGATCTCAGGGTCATGAGATCGAGCTCCAAGTGGGGCTCCCTGCTCAGTGGGGAGTCTTCTTGAATTCTCTTCTCCCTGCTCAGTGGGGAGTCTTCTTGAATTCTCTTCTCTTTTTCTGCCCCTCATTTTGCAAGCATGTTCTCTCTCTCTCTCAAATAAATAAATAAATCTTTTAAAAAAAAGTTGTTACATATCTAAAACACAGTAAAAGTTGGGGTAGTATTCCACTTCTGGCTTACAAAGTAGGACTTCAAAGTAGGGAAATGGAATATTATCTTGAGAAAGGAATGCCAAACCACTCTATATTTATTTTTTTTTAATTTATCGAAGTTCAAGCCTAGAGAATCTGGTTCATAGAGTTCTTCCAGAAAAATAACTTGTTTGCCTCTAATAACAAATCAAGGAAACCTACTACTCAATGGTAGAGGCAAGTAAAGAAATATGATATAAGCTGTGATCATTACAAATATCAACAACTGTTATAGCACACATTCTAGTTATTTAGATTAGACATTAGCCATACTACAGTAGCAGTTTTACAGTCCCCTACTAAGTCAAAATTAACCTTTAGTTTCTGGGTAATGGAGATGTCCAGTGCGAGTCCACAGAGAGGACTGGTTGTTTGGGTGCTTGGCAATATTGGGGATTTCAGAGCAACGGACTTACCAAACTGCATGACATTATTTCAATATTTTACCAACTGGTTTGCTCTTAATGTTGTGTACTATTTGAAGTAAGAAAATAAATAATACATAATTGGAACAGATAACCCACTGTTTGGGCAAAAATAAAAACAAAATATAAAAACACATAAGGGAGACTAATCAAGAGTTATTTTAAATTTGAGACTCTCTGAGTTGGTAACATTTGAATTGAAATCTTGATGATATGGAAAGAGCACTGATATGGAAAGAGCACTGGAAAAGTATGAGGAAGAATATTCTAGGTGATGTAACCAGCAAACACACTATGTGATTTTAAAATAAAATCAGCAAATATATTCATATGCCTATAAACACTTAGCAACTAATATGAAAATATTATATAGTGAAGATGATGGAGTGAAAGAAATGGGTAACAGCTAGGAGAATAAAGAGTGCTATCAACAACAGAAAGCTTAGGGAATTACAGTTAAAAGTATAAAACACTATGGAATTTGAAGGGAAACAATTTCTCAATGAGGTGTTATTAATTATAATAAAAAATAGGATTAGGATTCCAGTATTGTGGGTGAATCAGATGCCTAGTTTCCAAGGTGCCAAGTATGAGCCTTTTAAAATATGAGTATGTTCAACTATGAGATTAAGTATTCGCAACCATTTGGTTCATAACCTCTTGTATCTATGCTCTGGACTATTTTTCTATGACAATGGATCTGAGTTTGGCCATGCGGTTCGCTTTGGCCAAGCCAATGTGATGTAAACATAGACTTTTAAAATTTCTTGCATATTGGGGCTTACTTCTCCTAATGCTTTGTAAACCTGAGATTAGTATATGGAGAAGTTCAGGTAGGCTACTGAAAGTGAAGAAACCACTTAGAGCAAAGAGGCCCAACAAAGACCCCCAGGGGCCTACCCACAACAGGCTCTACTTGAGCAAGTCCAGCCGAGAAGAACTGCTCAGTGTACTGAATCATGAGAAATATAATGTTTGCTATCATAAATTACTAAGTTTTGTGGCAGTTTTAATACAGCAAAAATTCACTAATACTGGGCTAAAAGAGGGGGGAAATGTGTGAGGAGCAAGCATCTGACATAAAAGTGAAGTATATTGTGAAAAAAATAAAAATAGTCAGAAGCCTGGATCCTTAGATAGTAACTATATCAATAACAAGAAAAACTGCCAAGAAATTTAATTCACCTCAATTCCAACTTAAGAAAAATAAAATAAGAAGTATGAGTTCTGTGCCAGATATGGTGTTAAGTGCTAGAGTATAAAAACAAATGTCCCTCCCCTAAACAGTTCAGAGATTTAGGATGTAGCGGGTGGGATAGGGTGTGGTGGTTAAGTCCTGTGTTGTTAATGGATCATTTCAGCCTCATGTCAGTTTGCAGGGACCAGGAGTCCCCAACTCTAAGTTTTGAAAAACTATGAAGAAAACCACATTTTTCTTTTCTCCTCTAAAAATAACTTTTTGTCTCATAAATTGGTTATACTTTATTAGTATATATACAGATATTTTTTAAAATATTAAAAATATATTCTTCACAGATTTTAGGAAAAGACAATTTTTAGGAGTGTTTATGAGTGATTTTAGAGTGTAATGACTGAAGGTATTATACCTATGACCTACAGATGTACTAACCCTCCTTCCACTATTCTGTCTCCTGCCCACACATTTGCCCTGTACAGTACAAGACTGACCCAGAGAATGAGTACATCTTCCTCATTTACTCAGTCTTATAAAGTAGACAGTAGAACCAAATAAAAAGACTATAAAAGGAAATATACTTTATAAAGAATATAAACTGGCAATATTTTTACCTTCTTTTAAACAATTTTTTACCATTCTCTTCCACACAAAAAATAAACCCATACTTCTTAGACATGTTCTTTTCTACACAAAAATCCAAACAGATCCCTCTTTGAAGTCCTACAAAGGCATATCAGGATCTGGGATCACTTAAAATCAGAGGAAGAGAAACAAGGAACCCCTCTTTCCCACAGATTTTTTCTTTCCTCCTCTGTGGTTGCAGCTACTCAAATGGAGGCACTACTCTGAGTACTTAATACTATTCCCTTTCCATATCTTGCATTCCCTTCTTATACTCTCCATCTCTTCCCTAAGTTATCATTTGCAGATAGTTTCTCTTATTTAAGAGTTTTTCTTTAAACAAAGGTCTTGTTTATGTCATAGCAGTAGGTTTTTATTTTGATGGATTAAATACACTGTAGGAATTTGAGTTTCTCATATAATTCAATAAAAAGAGATTAGGCTTGTACACATGTATTCCTATTTCCCTAGCCACATTTCTCTGTGTAATGCAACTGTTTGTGTATTTTTGTTATATTTTTAGGCTCATGAGAATTCATGATCTATCCTGAAGATTGGGCTAAAAAGCAAAGATTAACTCAAATGTTTTGGCACAGAATATTTTGAAATGAACATTCCTATAGGATGGAGAAAAAGATATTGCTAATAAAGATGATCTACAGGCATTTTTATAAATAAATGAATTCTAAATGTGCTGCCTCTCTGTCTTTTCTCCCTGTCTCATTGGGTATTCCTCTCAGGTTCACAGAATCAGAATATCACCAAGATGCTCTAATCTCTTCAGTGTGATGAGTCATTGAGTCCTATATTTCTTCAATTTCATTATAAATATTAAAAGTCATTTCCATATCACTCTTCCCACCCATTCCCTTTTTTTTCAAGGATCATTGTTTTTTGAAAAATGTGCACAAAAAAATTGAGGTAAAACACTCTTATTAATATCTATGCTATTCACAACTTTTTACCCAGGGCCTACCACCATGCCCTGCATATAACAGACCATTAATAAATCCTTATTAATGATGATATCATCCTGGGTAGCCTGGGAGGATGATAGAGTAGGAGGATCTTAGGCTCACTTCATCCCACAAATATACCTAGATAAAACATACATCGGTGTAACCCAGAAAATAAACCAAAGAGTGGCAGAGCATACTCTACAATTAATCATAGAGAGGATGCCACATCGAAAACAATAGTAGGGGCAGAGTCCTGTTTGGGAACCAAACTAACTTTCAAGACTAACCACATGCAGAAGGGACACTATAGACATAAAAGAGGGAGAGGAACAGACCCCACACCAAACACCCCAAACACAGGGGACCTACACTAGGAAGATGAGTTCCCACAACATTTGGTTTCGAAAACCAGAGGGGCTTAAACTACATGAGTTTTACAATCAGTGGGGCTTACCACTAGGAACTTTAAAACTCAGTGGGCTTGGGGTGCCTGGGTAGCTAGCTCAGTCAGTTAAGCATCTGATTCTTGATTTTGGCTCAGGTCATGATCTCAAGATCAATCTAGCCCCGTGTTGGGCTCCATGCTGAACATGGAGCTGCCTGAGGGTTCCAGAGGGGAGGGAGGTGGGAGGATGGGTTAGCCTGGTGATGGGTATTAAAGAGGGCATGTTCTGCATGGAGCACTGGGTGTTACACGCAAACAATGAATCATGGAACACATCAAAAACTAATGATGTAATGTATGGTGATTAACATAACAATAAAAATTTTTAAAAAAAGAATCTCTCTCTTCCTCTCCCTCTGATCCTCCCCACCACTTACACACACACACACACACACACACACACGCACGCACGCATGCGCGTGCTCTCTCTCTCTTTCTCAAAAAAAAAAAAAAAATCAGCGGGCTTAACTCGAGGAGAGCCAGACGGCTATAGAAAACAGTTCCTGTCTTTAAAGAGATAGCATTAAAAACAGCCCCTCCAAGAAAGAGCATAGAAGCAGCAGTTTGAAAAGCACCTGTGGTATACAGGAAGGAGATTTATTTGCTTCATTTGCCAATCACAGTAACTGCACTGGAGGGGCAGGGATCTTTAGGAGATTTCTCCAAGGACAAAAGAGCTAGTAAGTGCCGTTTCTCTCCCCCACTCCCCAGCATAGATACTGAGACATCTGTAGAACCAGTGTGAATGCTTGCCACCTAACTTGCTAACGCTGTGTGCTTCCCACCATGATATCCTTGGGACTTACCCCACTCAACCCAAAACACTCAGCAGGAATCCATCCAAAATTGCACCTGAGGCCTTTGATTCTGCAAGAAGACAGTGGCCAGTACCACTCCAAAGTGATTTTTGCCATGGAGAGAGGGAAAGATAACCACACACAATGGTCTGGGGGCAGATATCTGATCTGGCTCTTGTCCCCGCTCACCAACAAAAACTTGTGATTTTAGAGTGTAATGACTGAAGGTATTATACCTATGACCTACAGATGTACTAACCCTCCTTCCACTATTCTGTCTCCTGCCCACACATTTGCCCTGTACAGTACAAGACTGACCCAGAGAATGAGTACATCTTCCTCATTTACTCAGTCTTATAAAGTAGACAGTAGAACCAAATAAAAAGACTATAAAAGGAAATATACTTTATATATATATACTTTATATATATATACATTATATATATATACTTT